>NW_027187419.1:47997812-48152258 GCF_028583685.1 Petaurus breviceps papuanus | reverse complement strand
CACACACACACACACACACACACACACACACACACACACACACACACCACAGAGGACTCAATTTTCAGAAGATTCTAACATCTTAAGAAAACAAAACAAAAAATAAGATCATAGATTTAGAGCTAGAAGGGACCTCAACAGTCATTAATTTCTACTGTCCTCATTTTACAAGCCATTAAGATGAGTTCTAGAGAAGTTAAATGATTTCTCTATGGTCACAAAGGTAGCAACAAGCAGAACCTGGGTTCAAAGCCAGTCCCTTTAATTCCAGAGCAGGCATCTTCTTGTCAGGAGTAAGTGAGGTTGTGGATTCTATGTACATCATGACTGTGTTAACACATAGCCAGATGTTTCAGCTACCAGCCAGATGCCTGGGTCCTGCCCACAGCATCTCTGGACATGTCATTTGCATCAAGGTGTTTTGCCTGGGGAAAGATCTATAATTCTTTAAGTGGATTTCCATTACATTCCATCATATGACTCTAGTAGTAACTGGAATTGAGAGCTAATATATTTACCATTTATCTACAATAAACATACTGAGTGCTTTAGCTGTATAGGGCCCCAAACTAGATGATAAGAGTACAAAAAACCATAAAGCAAATTCCTGTAATGGCCTTCCTGCAACTCCCTCCCACCATTCCTTTAACTCTAGCACCCGTAACTACTTATTCTCCATCCATACGTTCAGTCTTATGCCATACCTTTGGCTCAGTATTGTCCATAGTTTACACTTACTAGCCATGTGACCTTGGGCAAGTCACTTAACCCCAATTGCCCCACCCTCCAAAATAAAATATATATATATATATATATATTGTCCATAGATAGTGAAAATAAATAGTGATGCCTGATTAGTTCTCTATCTTAACATTGATGCAGCTGGCCTTCTCCTCTACTCTAACTTTGCTTCTCAGCTCCTCTTTCCCAAGGGTTGGCTGCAATCCTATCATTGAGCCTCATTTTTATAATGGCTGAGTCTTCAATTAACATCTGTTTAATAACTATTAATATTAATAATCTCCTTAACAACTCCTTGATGACTATTGCTAGGTTGTTGTTTTGAGCGTTTTTTGTGTTTTGTGGTTTTGTTTAGGTTTATTTTTGGTCATTTGGTTCTTGAGTTCTAATTCCCTTGAGTTCAAGTGTAATTAAAGCTCCTTGAGGTCAGGGAGATTTTTCATTTGTGAAATTTTATCTTTGGTAACTAGTTTGACCTCAGGATCTGTGTGTTCCTAGATTAAAAGTTACTTGGCTATGAACTTATTTTTAGAATACTGGTCTCCATCAGACCCTACTTGGGGTCAGACAAGTCTACTTGGCTGAGGTTTGGCCTAATCTAACATCACCCACACCCAAGTAACATGATCTCTGCCAGTGATGACTTTACAATCCATGTGGCAAGTCCTAGCAGCACTTGATCACCTAAATGCTTAAAAATACACGAAAAAGGTAAATAATGATATCAGATAATATTTATTGATGTTCAAGTGAATGATATATCCAGTAAGTATACCATGAATTTAGAGGACAGAAAGGTCCCTGAGGCATGGGGTCATTGGTTAAGGTCTCAAAGAGGAAATGACAGTTTTCCTTGGCCCTGAAGGAAAGGCAGGGGATAGGCAGAGAAAAAAGATTTTCCTAAGAGTACCTGGATGTTTTTCAAAACCATTTCAAAAACCACTTAAGCAACCAAGTGCTGCTGCATTTCAGATGGGTCACTCAAAAGGAATTAGATCCAGAGGGCATTAGCTCAATTGGACAATAAATATGTCATTCTTAAGAAGAGCTATTATAGCAGGAGTTGTTATTGTTGTTATAGTTTTTGTTGTTTAAGAAAGAAGAAACAAAAATGTCATCCTTTGCTTAAGACTGGATGTTACTAACCTACCTTCGCCTCCATTCTACTACCCCATTTGGAAGTGAGGTTGATGATCAGCCAAAGTCCTATTTAACTATAGCATAGAGCCATATATCATAGAGGGACCTGAAAGGAGGATAGATACATTTTTCAGCTCCAAAATGCATAAATCATTTGATGAATATAGAAATGGAGAGGTGAAACCATACTGAGACTACTCTTGCCAACAACTCTGGGGGTTGTATGGTACTTATGTAAGAATGCATGGTCATGCAGGATAAGAGAATTTACCAAGACACTGACACACTGGTCATTGGTGACCCTGTGTTTTGGAAGACAGAAATGGAAGTCTGACACATTAGAAGCAGTATATCTTCCTGATCAAGATGAATGGTTGCCTGGGTGTCAAAGACTACTCAGGCAATTTGTTCATCTTCCTCACTATAATTCAAAAGGATATATTAAGCATTTAATTTCTAAGCAAGTCTCTGTAAGCACCATTCCCTCCTCTGCTCTAGAGAGATATCTCAGTAGTGACATTTGACCTCAGTCCTCTCTCTGTCTCACCACTCTCATAAATATATAAATGGACCTCAGATAACTTATGAGTTAACACGTCAAAGGTCAAAGTTACTGAATTGCTCATTCAGTAAGCATTTTTTTAACTCCTACTGTGTAGATAACATTGTGATTGGCTATGCTTGGGATGCCACGAAGTATGTCACACATAAGAAGAAAAGTAATGATACAAAAAATATTATAAGGTAATATATAAATGTGTGATGTGAATGTAATAGGCAATAAGAGCTACAGAAATTCCAAAGAGAGAGATGAAATCATTTACTGTGGATGGGAATGAGTAATTCAAATGTCCTACTGGGTCTTGAGTGATCATTGAACATGGCATGCCAGAATTACAGCCATCAGAAGCTGTATCAACACTAAGGATATGAGAGATTCTTGTTGTTCTTCAGTCATTCAGTCGCGTCTGACTTTTTGTGACCTCAGGGACTTGTTCATAGTGTTTTCTTGGCAAGAATACTGGAGTGGTTTTTCCAGAGTGTCCCCATTTTACAGATGAGGAACTGAGGCAAATAGGAGTAAAGTGACTTGTCCAGGATCACATAGCTAGAACATATTTGAATCCATATTTGAACTCAGATCCTCCTGACTCCAGGCCAGGTGCTCTATCCATCATACCACCTAGTTGCCCCCTGTATGAGAGATATTGAAGTTCGATATGGGTGAGGAGTTGTGACTAGGAAGTTTAATACTATGCATTAAATGTATTGTATTAAATGTACTAATACTATGTAAAATATGACCCAATAAAATATAAATAGCAGTTCCAAAGCAAGAATCTAGGAAACTCATAGAAATGAGACAGTCAATGGATGGATTTTAAGAAGGCAAGCTAATACCTGTATTCATGAGTGCAGTATAATCAAGGGGTATCAGTCTTGGATTCCAAGTAGGCAATCCAGGCATCAATGCCTAATAGTTCAGCATAGGCATTAGGGAATAGTCAAGTTACAGGTTTCAAAGTAGACATGCCAGGTGCAATTGTAGAATCCAGCACAGATGGGCAGGACCACATAAGCAGCACAAAATGGTTATGCCCACTGATCTTGGGACAGAGACCATCTGCTCTCTGCCCTGGATTTATACACCCTGCTTACTCTGGGTGGACAAAGGCTGTCAGGTATATGCTGGCAGCTAGCCAGGCAGGGTTCCACAGGTGCTCATAACTGTTGATTGCAATGCATTCAGAAGGCCAGGTTCTCTGGGGAGTGCTAATAGAAGTGGAACTTAACCTTGAGTTGGTAGGAATTGAAATAAATTGAGGCAGCTGGGGTTCATAGAAAACACAGAATTGGGAGTCAGAGTACCTGGCTTCAAATCTAAGAGGGCTTTTTTTTTCTTTTTCTTTTTTTGCTTACTGTTCCTTTAATGAAGGTATTGAACCACATGATCCAAAGAGATCACATGTGGAAAACACTTTGCAAAGCTTAAAGCACTATATTTTTGTTCTTCAGTCATTCTTTCAGTTAAGTGACCCCATTTGCTGTTTTCTGGCAAAGATTCTAGAGTGATTGGCCATTTCCTTCTCTAGCTCATTTTCAGATGAGGAAACTGAAACAAAAAGGTTAAATGACTTGTCCAGGGTTACACAACTAGTGTCTGAGGTAAGATTTAAACTCAGATCCTCCTGACTCCAGAGTGGCACTTTATGCACTGTAACACCTATCTGCCCTAAAGCACTCTATAAATGTCAGCTATTATTGTTACGAATAAGTCTCTTTCCAACTTTATATTCTAGATGTAGAATTTGAGTCCGGTAAAAGGAAGGAAGAGAAACTACCAGGAAGGGGTAACAGCATGAACAAAATACAAAAGACTTTTTATCCTATCTAGCAATTTTCTCTAGAAAGTGCTCTACTACTAAGCATTAGTAATTCCTAATGAAAATAATTGACCGGTCAATTCCCCTTCCTTTACATCCTGTAGCAAGGCAATTCTGATAAACAAAGAAAAACAGAAATGAAGGGTCCTAGAGGGCCAAAAACTGGTCACAAGAATACATAAAACCTAGTCTGACCCAATCCATAAAATTATAAACCTTGCCACTCCTCTGCTCATTGTTAATGGATATAACAGAAATCACTGCTACTGGCTAACATTTGGTGGTGGTCCTGACACCAGATAATTACATTTCAATAGGCAAGCCATGAATTTTCCTTTCAAGTTATGCCTTTCAACCACGGAGGGCCTAAGACAAGTTGAAGTGAACTGTATTACTGGATAAGCTTCTCCCTGCTCCTCAAGCTCTGGTGTTTATTGATAAGAGCACAGAAAAGTTTGTAAAACAGAAAGCAAACAAAGAGAATAAAGTATATTGTCAGTCAACTACATGAAGAAACAATTCCTTCATGCTACAGCTTAAGATTGACAAATGATTTTTCTCATTCTAATAACATACATTTACGTAGTCTTTTCAAGTTTGCAAGGAATTCCTCTCACAACAACAGGAGGTAAGTTGAGTTCCATCTTCTTAGCCTCCTATTAAGTCATGGGCTTCTTATGGGTAGGGGCCATGTTTTTTGCTTTCTTTGCCAGCACTTAGCATATTTCCTTGCATATCATAAGTGCTTAATAATTGCTGGTTAATAGAGAGATCCCCATGTTTCCGATGAGGAAATTGAGATTCATCAGTGTTAATTTGCTCTTCATCATACAACTATTAAGTGTCAGGGATATAGTTTGAACTCAAGTCTCCTGAATCCAGGTGTGACCTTGATGATTTCTACTGAATCATACTGCAGATGGGATTATTTCAATTATTCTGATTTGTCAAATATGATTTTCAGTAGCTACCCAAAGAAAATGTCTTAAATTATGATAAACTCTAGGTTTCCACTCCAAACAAGGGAGAATGAGTTGGCACAAACACATTACAGAAAGGTACGAAAGAAGATAAGAGGTAGTGATTCTTCTGACTGAAGTCATAACTATGGTGAGTGAACTGGGGTTTGGTCTCAGGGTACCAAAGCCCTGACAGGAGTACTTCATCCAGGAACAATATTTATCTCCATAATTCGCCATCCAATATTATGTCTTCTGGGCCACTGCACAATATAAATCTCCCTTCCTCAGATTATCACCCTCTGGTCCCATTGTAAAGACATTCTCTTATGCAGTCCACCTTCCCCTCCAATTCATTATAGGGTTGAATATTGGACTTCTGAGGAAACAGGGAACTCCTCTTTTGGTACAACTTTAGTTGGAGTTGGACAAGTTGTTATATTTTAATGTCTTCCACCCTCCATCAACCTCTCTACCCCTTCCCCTCACAATCAACTGAATTTATACTTCAAATACAAGATTTACTGGATATGATTTTGCTGCAGATTTCTGCCACAGTCACAATCTGCTAGAATTCCTGGTTATACTACTAAATTTGGTAAATAGAGTGCTGGGGGCAATAGGATTTTTATCTTAACTTGGAGAATAGTTTGTATTTCCATGACACAGGCCATCTGGATAAAAATTAAAATTAAAAATTCAAGTGTTTTTAAGTATCCTGATGTTTGGCATAATGTAGAAATAACCTCAGATGGCTGAGGAAATCAACTAAGTGAACCTTGTGATTCACTATATAATGCTGGTAACAAGTCAGTCAGTCAAATGGAAGGGCTTCAAATTGATGATGTCTAAAGTTATTCCAGAGCTAAAATTATCTAACTAAATGACAGGTAAAGCAATATCCTGACAATTTAATCTACAAGCAAACAGCATTGTAGTAAACTAGGCAGTTGTACCCAAAGAGATTCTACTCCCCAAAGGTCTGAACTCCAAATTTCCCTGACTGAAGTCCTTAGACAATAGAAAACTATTTCTAAGATTCTAACAACAATCCCTTCTCCCCAGTGTGAGTATACTTTGTATGTGCTTTCCTGCTACAAATAGTTCTATCAATGTATTGCTAATACATCCTCATTGTGAGTCATTCCATATTTACTTTTTCATTCATTTATCCTCCTGTCAGGGGTAGGAAGACTCTGCCTCCTCTGGCCCTGGAGAAGGCTTTCTTCCCCATTGTTTGTTGTTTCTATAGTAAATAATTATGTGTGCTTATAAGTAAAAATCTATAATTGGTCAGGAGATGAACAGGAAGTTTAGTAGAATGAAAGTGTTGGATTCAAGTATCAAAGAGATTATATAATTGGAGCTTTGCAGTCAGATGTTACATTAAAGGTCAACTAATTCAATTCAACAAATATTCATTATGTACTATGCCAGGCATTGTGGTAGGCTCTGGGGATAAAAGAACAAAAAAGAAAAATGTTTATTCTATCAAGAAGCTTATATTCTATTTTTGGTGAATAAAAATACATGTACACAGTAGGTCAGTAGAAAGTACATAAAAATATAAATACACAACTGTTTTGGGGTGGAGAATGGTAACAATTAAGTTGTTTCAGGAATGACCTCACGTAACAAGACCTGAACTTTGAATGAACTTAGGGATTCCCAGACAAAGTGAGGCAGAAGAACCATGAAGACATAGGTGATAGTCTGGGGGAAAGCAGAAGGTTGGAAGCTGGAATGGCATACAGAGGAACAGGAAGGAGGCAAGTTTATCTAGAAAGTAGAGAGCTCAAGGGAGAATAATGTGGAATCATTCTTAAAAGATAGATTAGAGCTAGAAAAGAATCTTTAAATGCTTACCAAATTAGTATATATTTTATTGTAAAGGTAATAAAGAGCCACTAGTACTTTTTGAGCAGTGTAAGAGAATGGCCAGATGGGCTTTTGGAATACTGGATTGTCTTCTCTTTGGAAGATGGAATGGAGAAGTGACAATCTTCAGACAGGGAGACCAATTAGAAAGCTATTGAAATATTCTGGTGAGAGGGTGATGGTGTCCTAAACTAGGGAGGTTGTCATGTAAGTGGAGAGAAGAGGATAGATATGAGAGATTCTATAGAGGTAAAATCAGCAAAGTTGATACTCATTTGGATATGGAGCTTAAAGGGGTATGGGGAGCTGATGAGAAAAGATTTGAAGATCATTCTGATATGTCAATCTTTGGAGAATATTAAGTACTGGTATTCCCATCAGAGAAATTAGGAAGTGATTTTATGAGGAAAGATGATGAATTCCAGTCTGGATATGTATAATTTGAGATACCTACAGGAAATTCAAGTAAAAATGTTCAACCAAAAGTTGGCAATGCAAGGCTATTGATCGAGAGAGATGAGGGTTAAATATTTGATTTGGAAGTCATCTGTAGAGAGATAATAATTAAATATACGGGAGGTGATGAGATCAACAAGAGAAAACTTTAGAGAGATAAGACATCTCAAGACTATGCAAGGGCAACTAGAATATATTTGTGATTGAATGCAAGTATAAGGATGTTGATCCAGCTAAACACTAAGAAGGGCTGATTGGATAGGTGGAAGGAAAAAGGGAGAGCAATGTCATGAAAACCGATGGGGAAGAAGAGGCTATTAATAATGTCACAAAACGACCATGAGGTCTGAGAAAGGACTACTGGATTCAGTAGTTTAGATATCACTGTTAATCTTGAAGAAAACTGTTTTGTTATTGTGGTGGGGTCAGAAGTGAGATTATAAAATGTTGAGAATTGAGTGGAAAATGAGGACTTGGCATCAGTGAATGTTGGCAACTTTTTCACAGATTCCACAATCATATAATAATATTTATATCAAGAAGGAACCTTAGGTGTCATCAGTCTGATCCAAGTCACTTATTTTTCATATGAGGAAACTGAGCCTCAGACGTGATAAATAACTTGCTCAAAAATCACAAAGGTGGCAAGTGGCAGGGTCCAGAATTGAACTAAGGTTTTAGGACTCCAGGGGCCTTTCTGATTCATCACACTTCATAAGAAGGAGAAGACATGGTATACTGTAGCTTGAGGGAACAGAAGGGTTAAGTGAAGAATTTTTTTTTTTCCCAACGTGAAGAAGACCTTGGCATATATGTAGACAGGAGGCAACAAGCTAGTGGATAAGACTGAAGGTTATAAAACTAAGAAATTAGCATCTGAGGAGATGACTTGAAGTGAAGGGCAGAAGTTGAGGGGTTGTCTTTGATAAGAAGAAGGCCCACCTCATCCTCTGAGACTGGAACACAGAAGGAGTAATAGGAGGGATGTTGAGGAGATCTGAAGTACATAATGGTCAAGAAAAGGGAGCTCATGACTAGTGGTCTCAGTTTCTTCAGTCAAGTCTGAGCCAAGGTTCCCTGCTGAGAGAGAGTGAGGGATATTGAAGTTGGCTTGAGGTTTAGGGGAAAAACAAACAAATATTTATCCCTCCCCTCCCCCCCAGCTCTGTGAGGTAGGGAATGTAGGTATTATGGTCTACAATTTTATAGATGAGAAATCTGTCACTTGGAAAAATTAAGTTATAGTGGTTGAACTAGCTAGTTGCTTAAATCCCTTCCATATCTGAAATGCTGGGATATGGTAAATTCCAAAATTCAACTGATCTTCCCTAAAACTGCATTCTCCAAACTTCCTTATTTCTATCTTACCCCTCAACCCAGTTCAGCACTGAAGGTTAACCTTTAATTGTTCCCTCTCCCTCACCCCAACTGATGGCCAATTAGACAACATTTTTTCTTGATTTTGTTTGTACATCATATCTTTGATTCATCTCTTCTTTCTCCTTACACATCTATAACCCTAGTTCGGGTCCTCATTCCCATTCACCTCAATTAATTAATCTCTCTTATAAAGTCTCCCCCCCCTTCCTAATTCTTTGAAAAGCTGCTGAAACAATTTTTCTAAGGCAGAGGTATGATGACATTCCTCCAACCAAAACCCTACAGTGATTCCCACCTCTAAGATAAATATTCTTACTTTCTTCTTCTTCTTACCTTAACACTTAAGGCTCCCCACAATGTAACCCAACCCTTATTTCGTATTATTTTCCTTTATATAGCCTGTGTTTAAGCCAAACTAGATTGCAGGAGGTCCCCAAAGTCAGTATGGTATCTTCCCCTATCTGGCATACCCCTTCCTCCTTACCTCTTCCTTTAACAAATCTTATCTTTCCTCAAGGATCAGCTCAGCTGCCATCTCCTGTGGGGAGCTCTTATATATGCCCTAGATGAAATATTCTTTCCTTGCATATGCACTCCTTAGGCATTAAATAGAAATCTTTCACTCCCATCTTATATTAAATCACATATATGTACTATCCCAATCATTGTCCCCTCTCCCCAATAAAAAATAAGCTTTTGGGGTGAAGGGTCTGCATCTGTCTTTCTCCCTCCCTTTTCCTTTCTTTGCTCTTTCCTTCCTTTGTTTATATTCTAATACTTTACATTCTAATATTCTAATATAATTCTAAAAAATAACACAGTGCCTTGCTAATCATGGGTACTTAATACATTTTTTTTAACATAATAGGATTGTGACCAGCCCAAGGCAAATAATAATAATATTGTAGCTGTGATTCCAACCTGTATCTGTCTAGAGTATAAGTTTGGGGATCTCTTTACTTTACCACTCTTCTCATGTGATGGATGTTGCCTGGGCTAGAGCCAATTATTTCAGTTTTGACCAAGGTGAACCTTGGGATTTTCACATGATGGTAAAGCTTTTTAAGTGGAGTGTAGAGATGTGGCTGACAAGAGTTGGAGACACTAGGTGGGTATTTCATTCAGAATGATGAAATACAAAGCTAGGCATAATTTCAAGGTAAAGGGGTAGGGGAGCCTTTGCTTAATAATTATAAGGAGTAGGGAGATATGTACTCAATGATCCAGGTCAGAACTGGTCATGTCAAGAGTGTGGCAAAACAGAAGAGGTCAGAGAATGGTTGGACAATTATAGTCAGGATCTTTCTTGATAGGATGAATTATAAAAACCAGGTCAATCTTCTAATGAGTAGCTTGGAACTTTCTGGAGAGACCCCAACAGTCCCTCGACAGGCAAATTTTCCTCTAGTATTAATGGGGTCTTGGCACTTGACAGGAATTTGGTTATATTTAGGTAAAAGCTCCATCTACCTCAGCTCAGAAATCCATGAGTAGAATGTGGAGGGCAATCCTTATATAACCTCAAGGCAAGTAGGAGACTCTGCCAGGGCCAAGAGGGAGATGTGATCAAATGGAATCAAGTGAGATAATGAATGTAAAGCACCACATGCCTAATCCACAGAGATATTGCTATCTGATTTTTTTTTCCCCAGCAATAAAGTCAGGCCATTGATCTAGGGCTTACCAGATACCTTCAACAGATATCTTATTAAACAAATACTTAGTTGAACATCTATTATATGCTAGACACTATATTTTAGGTGCTATGGGAGAGAAAAAGATGAATAAAAGAAATCAATGCCCTCAAGGATTTTATGATCTAATGGTGGCAGTAAGAATTTAAAATAAACGTACATATATCAGGCAGAATGTGATGCTCTAAGAGAGGTAGAGGAAAAAAAACAACAACAACATTATGGAAGGAAGAGATAATGGAGGAATCCTGAAAGAGATGACTTTGCAATGGGCCTTGAAGGATAGATATTACTTGAACAGGTCTAACTGATTCATTCTGGAGGGGAAGACATTTCAGGTTAATAGAGTAGTATGAATGAGCAAAGACCCAAAGGTTATATGCTCAAGGTCACAACCCAAAGAGGAAATTTTGCCAGGCTTTGAGTGGGAACAATATATGTGATCAGTGGTGAAATTAAAGAGCTTGCTGCAAGAGGTGAGAAAGTAGGACTGACATTTTATTTTGGGAAAAAAATGCATTTATACATTTTGACTATGAAAGATCACAAAAAAGGGGAATGTTAATGTTCTATTGTTATATCTTTTAAGCCCTTATTAAATATAGTCAGTTCTTTGATAGTAAGACCATAGACCTGGAGCTGAAAGGGACCATAGAGACCATCTCTTTAGTCAAGTCCCCTTATTCTCCAGAGGAAGCTGAGTCTAATGGACGGCAAATGACTTGAGCAAGATCACTCAGGTAGTAAGTTTTAGAATTTGAACCCAAGTCCTCTGCTTGGAGAGCTTATCATCAGAAGGTTGCAGGTTAACAAAAAGTGATACTTAAATCATTTACCTGTGACTCCTCAAGAGCTTTTGAACATTTCCTACTTCTAGCCTCAAGAAATTTCAGTTTTATTCTGAAGGGGAAAAAATGATTCTGCTTCTAGTCTAGGACTGTTCTGTGAGAGATCTGGAGGGAAGTTGAAATTTACATTTTTATCACTGCCTCTTGAAACCTGATTACTTAAACACTTTTTAGTATCCCCACTGCATTTCAGAACCAGCTTTAGCTACTTAAATTTCTAATCAAACTTTAATTTTTAAATGCTTCTCTCCCTTTTTTTTCCTTTGGAATTCTGAAGCTTTTGGTTGGTGTAAAGTTTAGAGGAAAGATTTTATGTTTCCCACTAGATTTATTCTGCTTAGCTAAAGTCATTGAAGACAACTTTAACTTTGTGTTTTTATCAGGCCTCTTTCAAAGTGTGTTGGCACCCCTGATGGATGGTCTGGTTACTAGATTGAAGATTTATGGTTGGTAAAGTGCTGTATTTCTAAAAATACATAATTGAGAGATCCATGAATACAATTGTGCACACCTTCAAAGGAGTTCACAAGGCCACAAGTCCTTACATCCTTTACAAGTGTGTCCTTGCCTAAGGCCTTTTCCTTCCAATAAATGTGTTAACCCTCAGTTAACCATGGCATTCAATTAGCCAGTGTAGCCCCAGCTTTCCGACTGTTCCAGTTTAGAAATGTATTATAGATATCATACACACATTTCTTCCTTTGAAAAGGCTCTCTTGGCTTTGGAACCCCTGGAAATTATGTAATCAACAAGCATTTATTAACTCCCCATTATATGCCAGATACTATTAATAGACAAAAAAAAAGAATGAGTTCTTGCCTTCAAAGAAGTTACATTCTATAACACACACACACACACACATATATAAAAGAATGTATAAAGTATATACAGAAATAATTACAAGGAGGCAACATGATTTATTGTATAGAGATGGGCTCAAGTTCCAACTCTGACTTGTATGCAAGTAAGTAACTTCTCAGTAACTCTAGGCAACTTTAAAAGACGATACTTCAAAAGATGGTGCTGACATACACTGGGATAGCATTTCTTACCAATGATATCACAGTTATCATCCCTAAATACAAGGGAAAGGGCTGGAATCACTACATTTGGGGGGATCATTATAAGCATCATATAGAAGGAGGTGACCCTTGAGCTGAGCTTTGAAGAAATCTAGAGGTTCCCAGAAGACAAAGTTGGCATGGGGGACAATCTGAGCAAAAAGCACAGTTAGGAGATGTGATATCTTATGTGAGGAAAAGGAAGTAATTGTGGTTTATGGTACAAAGAAGTGGGTAAAAATTCTTTGGGCTTCTGATAGCTATTCCCATGACTCTCTTATATAGTATTTTGTGGCAGTTTCAATGGCTCAGCATTGAATGGGCTCAAGATATTCACTTGTATGTAATTCCAATTACAGGTATGCAATTCAGGTAATTGTTAAACACTTTAGGCAATTCTTGCAACACCTTGAAAATGGAGCTTGTCGTTGGATTTTCCTGGATCCATTTCAGGGTTCCCAGGGGGCTGTCCTGATTTAGATTCTTGAATGTTGAGCTCCCTATTTTTCTATAGATATTTATACTGTGCATAAATCTACAACAATTCACCCAATATGAAGTTTTTAAAAGAGCAGAATTAAAAATTCCCTTTTCCTTTCTTCTGTATTAAAGTCAGTCACTGAGTTTTAAAGAGCTCAACCATTAGACCTGGATAGACATAAAGTAGAATGTCACTGGAATGGAAGCCCATTGTATTCTCTCACCTTCTTACCCTGAGATCATTCTAAAAAGGGGATTCCTGAGAGGATTCTGGGAAGATGGCAGAGTAGGTCAGAAAATTCCAAGCTCTAAAGAGCTTCCCCCATAAAAGAGTTAAAATAGCACCTTAGGCCAAACAAAGTGTGGGTGGAGATAAATAAGAATAGCGGCATAACCAGAGTCCTCCTGGGACAATTTGAGATCAGAAGAAAAACCCCAGGATGAGGTGTGGTCCCTGTGAACTGTAAACAGTAGACTAGGCTCCCTTTAACAGCAAGTGGCTAGCCTCTTAAACAAGGGGCAAACCCCAGGGTTAGCTGGTTTGAGAGGCTGCCTCTGCCCCAGCCACTGGAACTTTTACCCCAGGATAGTAAGGGAAGTTGGGCCCGGGAACATCGAGGAAACCTCTGCTGACCAGGAATGCCAGACCCAGCTGTGCTGCGGCAGAGCAGAAGGGAGAGGGTGGGAGGGAGAAGGAACCTGCACAGGCCAGCCTGGTGAGTGCAGAAGCAGTGGGGCAGAAAGCCACTGGCTGTGGACACTTACACGAGGTTGAAAGTTTGGCTTTGGTTTCAGACTAGAGGAAAGAACTGAAGATCTAGGGCAAGAGGCAACATCCCCCATACCCCAGGGTTAGAGGTGACTACAAATAACTATCACCCCCCCCCCCTACACACACACACACACACACACACACACACACAAAACTGCACAGGCAAAGGAAAAAAGACTCCAGCTATAGAAATCTATTAGGGGAACAGAGATGATCAGGGTTCATCTTCAGAGGAAGAAATTGAAATAAAGAAACCCCCAAGGAGTAATGTTAAATGGTCACCTGCCCAAAAAGAATTTATAGAAGACCTTAAAAAAGACTTTAAAAATCAAATAACAAAGATGGAGGAAAAACTAAAAAAGAAAATAAGAATAACCCAAGAAAAAAAAGGAAGGGTATGAAAAGAAAGTCAACCAATTAGATCCAGAATCTTAAGGAAGAAAATTACACCTTGAAAATTAGAATAGGGCAAAGTGAATATAGTGAAATTATAAGAGATCAGAAAATGATTAAACAAAATATGAATAATGAAAAAATAGAAGAGAAAATGAGACATCTTATAAGAAAAACAACAGATTTGGAGAATAGATCAAGAAGAGAAAATATAAAAATAATTGGACCAACTGAAATTTCCAATCAAAAAAAAAGAATCTTGATGCAATAATACAAGAAATTATTAAAGAAAATTGTCCTGAAGCATTAGAACAAGGGGTAAAAGTAGAAATAGAAAAAAATCCATCTATCACTACTTAAAAGAGATCCTATGAGGAAAACTCACAGGAATATCATAGTCAAATTTTGAAGTCCCCAGTTCAAGAAAAAATTATTAAAAGCATCAAGAATAAAACAATTTAAATATGATGGTGCCATTACACAAGACCCAGCAGCAGAAACATTAAAGGACCACAGGTCTTGGAACACAACATATCAAAGAGCAAAAGAACTGGTGCTCCAGCCAAAAATATCATACCCTGCAAAGTTAACTATTACCTTGAATTTAAAAAAAAAATGGACATTTGATAAACTTTCAGACTTCAAGACTTTGTTAAAAAAAAAAAACTAAACTTAGTAGACAATTCGACATACAAGAACCAATATAAATATAAGGTACACAACAAAGACTGATTATAAGGGATCCATAAGGACAGACTGTTTAATTTTTTATGTATGTAAAATGTAAAATCTATGTCTAAGATTCTTATTAATAATTGGGTACTTCATAAGAAAGACCAGGGAGAACCTGGGCATGATATGAATTTATAAAGTAAAACCATTTGGAAACAACTAAAAAGGGTAATTATTTTATACAAATGTGGCACAACAGGAAGAACTGATACAAATGGAATTAGATTGGGGAGGAGGGCTGGTAGTTCTGGTAACCTACTTTCATTGGGAATGGGTGTAAGAGGAAAAAATACATACATATATATATATATATATATATATATATATTTAGAAGAGTATAGAAGTCTTCTAAATTCAGAAGAAATAAAATCGTAGGGGTATAAGAAGGGGGGAGAGGAGAGGACAAGGGAGGGATCTTTAGAAGGGAGGGTGAGAGAATAGGTAAATAGGGGTATAGAAGGGTGTTTAGATTTATGGGAATGCAAGGAGGGGGAGGGATACTTGGAGGGGGGTAGGCAAGTCATAGAAGGGCAAGGTAGTAAGTAAAATAAAGTAGAGGAGGCAGGAGAGATAGGAAACAAGAGATATGCATATACATAAACACAAAGATCAGGAGTAGAATAGGCTTGGGAATGTATATGTCTATATATGTATATGTCTATCTATAGCTATGGAGAAACATTTAAACTTTATTGTGGGGGGGACTAGGGAAGGGAGGAAAAAGTTAAAAAGTGCACAGCAGAGAACAAAAGAAAACTCACAAGGAAGCAAAGATGGAAAATTCTCAACACAAGGTAGGTGTATTATTTATCATATAGGCTTTCTTGAAATGAAAATTTATTGCTACATATTTTGAATCCTCTCATGTTCTGCTATGCACACGACATGCCTTTATTTATTTCTAACTTTGTATTTAAATTCCAATATTTAAGTTTATGCTATGTTTTTGTTTCCTTTTTAAAAAAAATTCTCTGTGTTACTGGCATTTGAGTCTAAAATAAAATTTTTGGAAAAAAAATGAAAAGGGGATTCCTTCCCTATACTTTAATTTCATTTGCTCTATCCAGTAAATTTTTATTTAACCCTTGTAGAAAACAGGTTTGGGGGTCAGGAATAGAGCTTCAGCTTTTGGCTTAGTCAGAGGTTGCTCACAAATACCTTTGAACTTCGTGTCTCAAAGGAACTGAGTCAAAAACAAAAACCCGAGTCAACCAGCATTAATTAAGCACCTGCTCTGTGGTTGGGACTGTACTAAGCACTGGGAATATAAAGAAAGCCAAATACAGTTTCTACCCTGAAGGAGCTCACAATATAATGTGAAAAAAAAAAAAACAATGGCAGAGAAACTGGAAGCTGGATGGCCTTGTCTTGGAAGAGAAAAAGTTACTGGAGCAGGGCTGGGGAAGAAGTTAACCAGGGTGTGACTGATAGGCAAAGGAAACTTGACATCTCTTAGCTTCCTATTTTGATTAAATATTCCTGGTAAATTGGTGATAACTTCAGTTTCTCTAGTCCATTAAAGGAGGTTGTATTGTTGTGCCCTCAAAATTTGGAGATTCTGGGACAGTGTCAGTCAGCTCACCCTAATAACATTTTTCCTACAGGGAAAAACAGCTCTAAAGGGTTTTTATCCATGTTGTTATTGTTTTTGATTTGTTGTTATTTTTAACTAGATAGTTTTGAATACTGGAAACCAAGAATGCTGAATTTGGAATCAGGAAGCCTATGTATCCTGGTGTGAGAAACAAGCTTTTGGGGATCATAGGACCTCCCATGTAGGATCAGGGAGTGATCCAGGAGCTTCTGCTGCCCACTGCTTTCCCTGAAGGCCCTTAGGAAGATCATGTGGGATGCCCCTTAGTAAAGTAAACCCCTTCTCATTGAGAACTACAAAACACACTAGGCAGAGGATGTTTATTACATTTCTCAGGAGAGAGTTGGTGTGGTGCTCACCAGAAACACAGGATACAGAAAAACAGATACAGGAGCAGGAGAGAAGTTATACAGTAAAATTACTCAAATTCTTCACTTTATTTCCCGGCATTCCTTCTATATATGTAGATTATATGCAAGGCATAGACTTGGTACTGAGGATGCTGGTGACCTCTAAGGTCCAAGCTGATTGCCACACTCCCACCCCTCTAGTTCCCTCTGACCATGGTCATAGTTCCAAGGAGGTCATGACTCTAGTAAAACAAAACAGGCAAGTTTCCCTACAGCTATGGATTATCTTCCAGTAACCTCTGTGGGAGCAAAACAAGACACCATGATATCACCCCTTACACTGATTACAACACTTGTTTGCTGTATAACCATGGCCAAGTCATCAAAACTTTCTGAGTCTAAATTTGCTTGTCTGTAAAATGGGAATAACGCATTAACTGGTCATAGGGTGTTATGAAGTAAATTCTTTGTAAAATACTACAGAATTGTTAGTTATGAGGATTTGTCCTGTTCCCAAGGGAAGGAAAATTTCAAAATTCCCCAGACAGCAACCTAGAATCTTTAGTAATTCTTCTGGTAAGGAAGTTTGTTCTATTCCATGGAAATTTAGGCCCTTGGGATCTTCTTTCATCCCCAGGGGGCATGCAGACTAGTGATTTCACACTTTCTTTATAATTTAAGAACCTTGAGAGTGAGGATTATATCACTTTTATATTTATATCTCATCCTCCCCCCAAAAAATGCTTGATAGGTTATGAGATTAATAAATGCTTTCATTCTTTCATAACCTTCGAGAAATTTAAAAGTTATAGTTGTTTTGCTTCTTCCCTCCTTTTCTACAGTATAAATAATTTTAAAGAGGCAGATTTTAATGTTCCACTCATCTAATATTCAAATGGTGTATTTTCTCCTTTGTCCCAGTTCACAACCCAGCCATACCTCCTCTTTCTGTGTGATTCTAACCAATCCTCATTCTGCTTAAGCAGAATGCCCCTTCTTGGCATTCAGACCCTAAAAAGTAGAATCTTAGACCATGAAATGCTGGCCTGACCTTCTTATCCATTCAGCATTAGATCTAGTGCCTAAGGCCTTCACAAATTTCATTTTGGAGGATGGTGAAACAAGGTGACTACAAATAATTTTGTTGTAGTTTAGTTATTTCAGTCATACCTGATTTTTTATGACCCCATTTGGGGTTTTCTTGGCAAAGATATGGGAGTGGTTTGCCATTTCCTTCTCCAGCTCATTTTATAGATAAGGAAACAAAGGCAAACAGGATTAGGTGACTTGCCCAGGGCTACAAAGCTAGTGAGTGTCTAAGGCCAGATTTGAACTCTGATATGTCTTCTTGACTCTGGGCCCAATACTCTATCCACTGCACACCTTGCTGCCATGAAAATAATTTTAAGTAGGCCCCAAATTACCAGATTACCAACAAAAATACTTTACATGTAATATGTCACCTGCATTTTAATGGTCCCATCCTGTTGTACAGCATACTGTGAGGAAAGTTCCCATGAAAAGTAAAGGAAACTGATTTCCTTGACAGCAGCAAGGCACTTGCCCACAAGGAGCCACCTGAGGGTAGATGCCAGAGCAGACATGGGGATGGAGGGAAGGAAACATCAGAACACATTAGTTCCACTGAAAGCTCAAATAGCTCCACAGAAGGCTCTGACATCACCTCTGCTCACACACACAAACTGGGTAAGGTCCTCTGAGAAGGGCTTTCTCATTGCATAGGAGACCTGAGCAGCTTGAGAAAACTCCTTGCTGTTCTCAGAGTTGATTTTGACCCATCTTCCAGTGACCTGTTATCTGAGTAGGTGGAATTTAAGTATATCTGGGGAACCCAGAATAAGTGAGCAAGATGTAAAGAGAATGCCATTTGCTCCCTCTAGAGATCTAATGCGGAATTCTTTCCTGAACAGTACACTTGATAACAGAAAGCATAAGAAGCTATTGGGAAGGAAAGGGAGAAAAATCATTTGAAATGCAGAGTGATCAACCCACTTACATTTCCTATATAAAATGTTTTTCTTCTCAGTGACTCAACGAGGTTGAGGTTGATAGCTTCTAACAAGACAGATCACAAATTTGCAGTCATCTTTTGTATTTGAGAAGTAATTAAACATTTGTAAAGTGACAGTTTTCAAATGGGATGTCTGACCAGAGTCTCCTTCAGAAATAATGATGTGATTTCTTTAGCTGCATCTAAAGACAAAGACTGTATCCTCCTCTCTCTCAGTTCTTTGCTCAGGAGCAGGAGCCATCAGGGGCAATTAATACAGCTGCTGCTATTGCTGGCTTTATTCTCTCCCTGACGCTCTTTTGTACTTAAGCATCCCTTGGGAAGACTAGCTGAGAACACCCACCTTTTGCCATGGTTCCCACTGTGTTCTTTTAATAAGCTCCCTTATTGATGGTGACATTAACAGTGAAGGGGAGACTAGAGTTGTCCAATGCTGGTGAAGCACTGGACTCTGTACTGGAGGAGATGGGACATAAAAACAACTGTCAAGGGATTTGAAATCAGATATCCATAGCACAGGAACTTGACACATTCTTCAATGTACTCTGTGGAGACGCTGAAATGACCTCAACAAAGCTATGGGGAATGTTTCCTGATTTGTCTGCCTTTGCCTCTCCCAGGAGTCACTACCTCAGATTTGGTATTTGGGGGTGGCCATAAATATGGTTGAATCATTTCATAATATATGACCTAGAAGAACCAGCATTTCACAAGGATATAGGCATTCTGAAGAAAAACAAAACTGAATTTCATGCACTGGTATTATTGCCTTTCTAACAATAGCTGATTCGCCATTGACTTTTCTGTATTTATTTGGGAAAGTAAAATTTGAAAACCCTCACATGGATTCTGAAAGTTGAGAGAGAGGAAAAAGGTTAGGGCTGAGGATTATTGCTGTGCCTGGTAGATGACAGTGCAGAGAGGACAAATTATTTGAACCCTCTCCAAATATTCCTGTTTTTATTTAAAGGGTGAACATCTAGTGGTAAGCAAAAGAAGAAACCAGGAGTAAAGAGTTGACCCATTTGGAATAAATAAATATAAATTTGGAATAAATAAACCTGAATACTGATAACCATTGAAAATGCCCAGAAGAGGCCTTTTTCTAAAACTACTCCCAGAAGTAATTTGTGAGTAATTTACTCACCGTGGTATCTGACTTATAATATCATCAGCTAACATTTCCAATACCATTTCTGTTTGTAGAGGGACACATATCATTTTATTAATTTTCCCCAACAACAATATGCCAAGATTGACCTCAGTACGTCATCAGCCAGACTGGGACTAGAACCCAGGAGTCTAAGCTCACCTAGCTAACCTCTTCCCTATTACTTGGGCTTTACTAATGCAAGTACAGTAAAGCCTCACTTAATTAAAATAATGAAAACAGGTTGCAGTGACAGTTTTGAACAGCCTCCAGCAACACAGAAAGAAATAAAAATATCAGCCAGCAACCCTGGACAGGTAGACCTGGCACTACTGTCCAAAGTCTAGTGCACCCAGGGATAGAAAGGCCTGGACATAGGTTTGTGCTAAGAATTTCTCTTCGTTATTATTACTATTGTGAAATTTAGAATCTGGAAAACAACTCTCCAGAGATGGGGGGAATGAGACAAATCATGATTCAACAATGTGAAAAGCAGAACAAGCCAAAGAACAAAGAAAAAAGGTATTCATTATTCACTGACCTAGGACATCATCATCATCATCATCATCATCACCACTGAGACTTATATAGCACTTTAAGGTTTGCAAAGTACTTCAAATAGATTATCTTGTTTGATCCTCACAACAGCCCTCTGAAATAGGTGCTACTGTTATCTACATTTCACAGATGAGGAAATAGACCGGCAAAGGTTAAGCCTATGGATATACAGCTCGTAAGGACACATCTATTATCACTGATCAAACAAGGAAGTAGGAATCAGAGAATTTTGAAAGTTAAGAAAAAAATGGAGAGAGAACCACCAGGGTACTCTGGTTCAATTAGGAAGAAAAGTGAAGTCTGAGAGGCACAGGCATGCTTGGAACAACAGCGACAGCAGGATCACTTAGGCTCAGAATTATGGCATCTTAGGTCCAGAGGTACTAAGTTCACATGGCTGTTAGAGAGGAAGAAGCTCTGATGTCATGCTTGAGTGATGGAGCAAAAATAAACTTCTAAAGTAATGATAGCCCCAGGTGTGATAACTAGCCAGAAAACTTTCTCTAGGCAAACCGACCAAGACATAGAAGTCACAGCTAAGAGCTTCCAAGTCTAAAGTCATTTTCATCTCCATGAGAATATTATAGTTTGTCATAGAAGTCAGTTCAAGAAGGCAGAAAGCCCAATAGAAGATGTATTCACAGACTACACTGGAGAGAGTCTGTCTTGTCTAGAGATCTAGTAAGAAGGGACAGGACTTCCCCACATCCATGGGCATATGGTTTGGGCTCTAAGATATAGGAGTCAGGGTTGAAAGGTTATCATAGAAAAGAAACCCTATCTTAGGATCTAGATACCCACAGTTCAAATTTAGGTCTGGGGAATAGTTTAAAAAGGATTCAGACACATATCAACCTTGCCAAAAGGAATCTATGTCAACTAGAAAGACAGCACTTCATCTGTCCTCTGGCCTAAAAACACTCGTCCAATGGACTCTGAAGACAAAAACAATAACATGGAGATAAGAATTATAGTTTTCTAAGGTATGCAGAGTTCTTTACTCATCTCATTTGTTCCTCACAACAACCTGCAAGGTTGGAGCTATTTTTAACCTCATTTTACAAATGAGGAAACTGAGGCTTAAAGTGGTTTACTTAGTGTCACACAACTAGTAAGTGTTTGAGGTAGGAAAAGAGCCCAGATGTTCTTGACTCCTAGTCTTGTGTTGGTAGAAGGAAGAGAGGGATCCTTAGTAGAACAAGGTAGTGATTCTGATAACTTTTTTTCAAAATTTTAACAATAAATCAGTAAAAAAAAAGCAAAGAAGAGGGTGAAAGGAAAGTCAGAAAGGCAGAATGACAACAAGGTAGAGCTAGAATTGCCATGTTAAGAGGAATAATGTCAGTCAGGCAAAAAACATTTATTTATTAAGCACTTCCTAGCCAGGTACTGTGCTAAGTGCTGGAGATATAAAAAGAGGCAAAAGACAGTCCCTGTTCTCAAGGAGCTCAATGTATAATGAAGGAAAATAGGATATGTAATCACAAATAATATAATTATAATACTATAGGATATCATGTGTTTTTATTTTATTTATTTTACTCTGAACAAGAAACAAAATAAGCATTTCCATAACATAGTAGAATTTAAAAAAAGATTAGATATGAAACCGCAAGTCTATTATGTATTACTTGCTATTCCTTTTACGTGCATAAATAAAGTAACCTTCTTATATTGCCAATATGATACCCACGGTGGCTGCTATGAATATGCAGGCATATTTCCAAGTTTGAATTGCACGATATAACAGACTCTCTTCTTCGAAGACAAAACCAAGATATTTATTCATATACCAAACAGCCAAATCTACCATGGCAATACAGAAGTTGGTACACATTACCAATGCAGGAAGCATCGCCACCCCCAAGGCTTCCTTCCATCAGGCCTCCCCACAAATAAGCTCCCTTAGGCAAAATGCCCCTCTGTTATCCACTAGGCTCTGCCTCTCTCTGCTTCCTATCTCTCTCAACTCTACCTCACTCTCCCGCTTCCTGCTCCACCCTTTGGCAAGTACCTCCCACCACAGACTCCATGTGACTCAGGCTTAAAGCAGGTCACATACACCTATTAATGGGTGAGGAAGATCTCCCATTCCATTAACAATACACTTGTGACTTTCTTTTTTTTTCTTCTCACCCTTACCCCAGCCCCAGAGATAGCTACCATTAGACACAAATGTGTGTGTGCATATGAAAATGTGTGTGTGTGTGTGTGTTGTGTATGAAAAACAATTCTATACACGTGACTCTATTTATCAGTTCTTTCTCTGGATGCAGATAGTGTTTTCCTTCATATGTCCTTTGTGGTTAATTTGGGTATTTATAATAGTCAAAATAAAAATGTTCTCTTGGTTCTGCTCATTTTGCTGTTCATTATTTTCTGCAAATCTATCCATGTTTCTCTATGATCACTGAGCTCATCATTTCTTACAGCACAGTAGTATTCCATCACAATCATATAACACAACTTGTTCAGCCGTTTTCCAATTAATGGGCATCCCTGCAATTTCCAGTTCTTTTCCACCACAAAGACATTTACTATAAACATTTTAGGACATGTAGATTCTCTTCCTTTTTCCCTAATCTTCTTGGGAAGGAGACATATTTGTTTCCTTGGCTGTATCCAGTGCCCTATCCACTCTACTCTAACCACTGTGACATGCTAACCACAAGCTGTACTTAGTGAAAACTCATAGTTTCAGGTGCAACCTTCTTTTGGACATCCTTCATATAGGAGAATGTGCATATTTGTTGATGTTTGTCAACTTCATAATAATTAAAAGGAAATTTTTAAAAATAAAGGAACTACTACTGTTTTTCTTAAATATGAGGGACTAGAATCAAAGAAGCAGAAGTAAAATGACAATGAAACAAGCCTTAGTTCCCTGTATGTTTGCAAGGGACCAGGATTAACCAACACCATATTTACAAAGGATTTTTTCTTCTGACACCATTATTTTAACCTCCTCTGCATATTATTTGTAGTGTTTAGTAATAAAGTCTTTTGAAGAACACCTATGAAAGGTTTCTTCGCTTTTTCAGGAAATGTGGCAAAAGAGAAAGAGGAAAGTCTACCCCCTGTGCCCCAGGCAAAGCCGGAGTGATAGGGCACAGGGGATCAAAGAGACAAGGTGTAAGCAACTAGAAACCCAAAGGGGCAACCAATGAGCCCAGGCCTGAGGCTGAACAGTGAAAGAAAAGAGTTGGGTCACAGGGACCACTGGGGTGAAGTACCATATGGTTAAAATTAGAAATAGGTTTTTAAAAGTTTTAAATACAGTAATACATGACATCCATATTGTATTAAGGCAAACAAGGAGTTGTTTGAATTTCTATAAAAAGTGCAACCAATGACCATCTTAAAGTCTCTCATTGTCAATTAGATACTACTAGCTAGCATTTATATAGTGTAAGGTTTGCAAAGCACATTACCTATAATCTCATTTAATCCTCATAGTAACCCTGTGGAGCAGGTGCTGTTGTTATTCCTATTTTACTGATGAGGAAACAGACCTGGTGAATGTTTGAGACAGGATTTGAACTCTGTTCTTCCTGACTCCAAGCCCAGCATGCTCTCCATTGATCAACTCCTGGGTTAGACAGGATCTGTCACAGTGTGAAAAAAAATTATGTCCATAAGAGTGCTAAGAGAGAAGGCTTTTGGGGGGAAAATACTCAGGCTTTGACTTTTGGTGCTCTAAATAACATAATCTCTTTATAGTGTTGGATTAGCTCAACAAAGCAGTCTGAGGAAGTCTTTACATAGAAAGATGGACTAGAAGACCTCTACAATCCCTGCCAGACTGAAGTTTCTATGCAGGCTTTTAAGATGAATTTACAGGGTCCCTACTGATCTCTGTGGTTCAATACCTTCCTGCTTCAAAAGATCCAGTTTGGGTGTCCCATCCATTGACACATATCACAAACTGTTCATACAGTTTCACAAATTCTTGTGGTCAAAAAGCTTATGATTTGGTGTGTAACATTCTGCTAGTAAGCCTTGCCATATTATATAATATGGTCCTGAGAGCACAAATATGCATATTTTGTTCTCAGGTCAGTATTCAATCTTTTTAATCTGTCAGAGTTTTCATTACACAGGAGGCATCAGAACAGGGATTTAGTGTGTGTTCTTTTTAAACTTTTTTTTTTTTAATCTGAGGTCGCACGAGATTGCACAATGGATAAAGCACCAGTCCTGGAGTTAGGAAAACCTAAGTTCAAATCTAGCATCAGATAGTTACTAGCTATGTGACTGTGCAAGTAAGTCACTTAATCCTCTTTACCTCAGTTTCCTCATCTATAAAATGAGCTGGAAAAGGAAATGTCAAACCACTCCAGTATCTTTACCAAGAAAACTCCCAGTGGGGTCACAAACAGTCAGACATGACTGAAATGACTGAACACATTTCCCTTTTATCTCAGAATCATTTACAAAATAACAGGTTGGAATTTAACATTTTGGGTCATCTGACCCTATGTGTAATATAACCATTATCATGACTTTCATAATTTTATAGGGAAAAGGTACAGAGGTAGAGAAGAATTCTCTTTTGTCCAAGTGGTGCTAGGCTTTCTGATGGATAAGAAATCTGAGGAATGGAAACCCATCTAAGGAAATGATTTTCACTTCCCCCTCTACCCAGGTTGACTTGGGGATTCTGACCCTGACCTAACCCAAACTTCTCTCTCTCTCTCTGACACAAACATACACACACACACACACACACATATGTGTACATACATATATAATGGCTATTTTATCTACATATGTTTATATATATTTATATATGTGTATGTGTGTATATATATTCTTATTTTACTTGCAGATTTCAAAACAGAAAAAAAACCCTCCTGTTTTTAATGCATTTCTCTTCCTCTTCTGCCTTTGATGCCATGCACATTGCCTAATTAAGTGAACAATTACAATCTGGTTGGCGACATCCCTAACAGATACAGATATCCAAAAATGTGGAGAAAGTAAGGGACTTTTTTTGTGGATAATACAGTAATGAAAATGGGGGCAGTTGTATATAGCAACAGTCAAGCAAAATGGCTCTGTGGGACAGATCTTCTGGGGTAAGCTGGTGACAACGATTCCAGGAAAAGACCCTAATTCCCTACCTTTTCTTCCAAATTACAAAGCCAAACCAACCATTCATTATCTAATGAAAGGAGATGTTTAGATTAATATAGAAGAAGGCAGGCAGAGTGGGTCTTAAAACAGATAGGGTAGAGGTCAGGAGAGCAGAGTCTGTCTGAGAGGTCTGGGACAGCTGCCATGATAACCAGAACAGGAAGAGTGTCTACCAACAGAAAGTTTACAAGCTCAGATAATTATCCATCTCTCCACTCTCCGCCCCTCTCCCTTGTCCCTGCTTCTTTCTCTCTCTCCCTCTCTCTCTCTCACCCCCTCCCTTTCTTTCTTCCTCTCCCTCACTCTTTTTCTCTCCATAACACACATGCACAAATATATATTTTTGTATACACACATACATATATATCAATATTTTGGGTCATGCAACCCTTACTCTATATATGTATACATGCATATATTTACATATTATATATGTACATATATTATTTATATTTATATAACTTAGTCAAGGGCAACAGTGTCAAGAGAGACAGAGAAGAGAGACAGAGAAAAACACAGAAAAGCCAAGAGAGATGGAGAATTAGTTGAAGATTGATATAGCAAAGCACAATAGATCTATAAAAGTATATGAATAAATAAAGGCATTAACTTTTAATGTAAATAGGACTGCGGCATCCTTATTGCCTTATTTCTAGAAGACATAAAAGGAAATTCCATCTGCCAATTTGAACAGCTACCAAGTGCACTCTAGGGCATTTGGCAGGAAGAAGAAGAGTCTCCAAGCATTAGACAACATCAGTTTACAAGTGCTAAAGGTCATCCAGAAATATCTGTACATCTGTATGAGAACTCTGTGGTCTAAATGGCTACTGTCCTAAAAGAGACAGGATCGACTGATGGCTAGCATACTGTAGACTGTCACAAACCAGGTCCCCCAAGGCATTTAGTTCTGAGCATTTCTGTTAACCTTTTTGGAATGGTGGGATTGTTGACTGACAAAGTCAAAAATGATGTTACTTAATAAAAATGACTAATGAAACTTTCGGGATGGTTAAAAACAAACAAAAAAACTTGTTTCAGACTTAGTAACACTATGATGTGCTCTGAAACATGTACTTTCCAGACTAATCAAAAAAGATGCTTCCCCATTTATCTTTGTTTTCTTATGATAATATAGTTCTTTAAATTTTGCAAAGTCCTTTACAAATAACTCATTTTTATTCTCACAACAACCCTAGGAGGTAGGTGTTATTATTATCCCCATTAAACAGATAAAGAATATGAAGCAGATAGAAGTTAAGTGACTTGTATACAGTCCCACAGCTTATGTGAGGCTGGATTGAATTCGGGTTTTCTTGACTATAGGTCCAGAGCTCTTTCTAGTTCACCACTAACTGCCCTGGTAACTGATGAATTAATACTTCTCAGGGATGGTCTGACATTTTCAAGAAGCAGTGCCCCTAGTGGTATCTTGACTGCCTTATAGCAACTTAATTATAAATAGAGATACTGTCAAAAGCCCCTCCCAGGCATCCTAGGATGGGAGCTTTGTGAAGGCTTTCTCTTACCCTAACTGCTTTCCCAGGCCTTCCCATAAGGTCTAGTAGAGCTACTGAAATAAGAGTCACCCATAAGTCTCATGGGCACAGGAATTTTTAGTTTATTTCTTTTTTTTCCCTTGAAACAAATACAATTGGGTGTTTACGTTTGGAAGGGAAGAGTAATATGCAGTTCCCAGCTCTGATCTCACAAAAATACTTACTGCATTGCAGGAGAAATATCCCATTCCCCTGCTTCTCTCCTGGCCTCTAGTGTGTAGGGGTCCTCCTTTTTAGATTTTGTCGAGGTCTCCAATTATATCCTAATCACCAAATCCAAAAGGCCTTCTTGATTTGTTTTTGTCCTCATTTTCCTTGACCTCTCTGGAGTCACTGACACTGATATTCTCTTCTACCTAGATACCAGAGACATCACACTGTCCTGATCCTTGAACCTTTCTAACCACTCCCCCTGTTTGCTGCCTCCTCATCTTCTTCCTGATGTTTTAGGGAATGTTTCCTAAGGCTCTACTTTTAGTTTTCTCTCTTTAAAACTCATGCATAGCAATCTAATCTACATTTGTTGCTTCAATTGCCACCTTTATGAAAATGGTTTCCAAATCTCCCTCTCTAGTCCTACTTTCTTTTTCAGGCTTCAGACCTGTATCGCCAATCTCCATCTAGAAGCACTACCAACATCTTAAACAACTGAACATGTGCCCCCTCTTTCCCTCTTCTTTATATCATTTCCCCCCCTTTCTGTTGGATGGACATAACACTGGGGATAGCTGACTCTTCCCCCACCTCACCTATTAGATTAATTAATAATTCTTGCCACGTCTGCCTCTTCAACAGCTCTCCTCTCATTTTTTATACCATCATCACCCTAACATGTTGTCTGAATACCCTTTTGCTATAAAATCCTTAGATTCTCACCTCCATTCTCCCCAATTCCAGTACATCTTTAACTTTGAGATGTCTTTTAGATCAGATTCTTATATAGACACTCTTAATTCTTACTAACATCACCAGAACTGTCATCTCTTTGCATTCAAGGGGTCCTGCTAATCTTCTGTTCAGAAATCTTCAGGGGTTTCCTACTACCTTCATTTCATTGATTCACCTTCAAGCCCTTTTGTATCACCCTTCATTTTCAGCATCATCTCATGTTACTTCCTTCCATGTACTCTATGTTCAGCTAAATTCTTTGCCTCATTGAATGAATCTCACACATTCTTCCTTCAAGGTCTTTGCTTGCAATATTACCTATCCTTAAGATGATCTTTCTTTCTCTGCCTGTTGACTTCCTGTCTATCCTTTAAAGCCCAATTCAAATGTCACCTGCTCATTAAGGCCTCCCCTGGTTTCTGTAATTGGAAATTACTTTCCCCATTGGACCTCACAAAGTATTTTGTTTTTAATTGTAAGGTAGGTAGACTCTAGATTCACCCTAGTACTAGTTTCATTCACACCAAATAGTGCATTAATGTAATATTGTTTATTGTTACTATGTTTATCCTTTGCCTTTTGCAAGGTTGTAAATTATATGAAGACTGGGATTATGCCTTATCTAAACATTTAATTTTCCTGACATAGTGTTCTGCATACATTGAGTACTTAATAATAACTCAATGAATGTCAAGTTTTCAGAAAACCTTTTCATATATGATTTTAGTAGACTCTTACCTAACAGAAGATGGGTTAGATTTTTATGTTCCTTTCAGTTTTGATTATATAATAATTTGCTCTTCAGACCTACTCATATATTATAACTTCTAAGCTTATAAACAACAGCATAATATCCTTAAATCCTGGGCTCTTAATCTGGAGTTTACAGACCCTCAGGTCCTCAGATCCATGGATAGAGTGCATGTGGTCTATCAACTTGGATGGGGTGACATTACACACACACAGACACACACCTATATATACATATATGTGTGTGTTTGTGTCTATCTGTATTTTCACTAACCTCTGAATGAAACTGAACATTTCCTCCAATTGTTTAATTATTGAGACAAGTTCCATAGTTTTCTCTGGACTTCCAAAGGAGTCCATGGCACAGAGAAAAGGTCATGAATTGCTGCTATAAAGGATTAGATAAGAAATCCCCAAAGTCAGACATCTGGCTGTATTAGGAGATAAGGTCTGTGAATGCTGGTCACTTAAATTCTAGATTATTTATTATAGAAGTACACAAATTATTTAGTCTTATGTGGAAACCACATTAGACCATTTCCTAAGGAATGTAAAAACAAGTTAATGATATATAATTCATGCACTTTGCTAAATGGATATAACATCAAGGAATAAACACATCAGGTGAATAATCAGGGAGGACATCATGGAAGAGGTAAATTTTGAGTAGTAGGGGCGGCCAGGTAGCACAGCAAGTAAGAGCACCGGCCCCAGAGTCAGGATGACCTTGGGATCTAATCCGGGCTCAGATACTTAGCACCGCACCCAGAAATAACTGGCCCTGTAACCTTGGGCAAGTTACTTAACCCCAATTGCTTTAAAAAAATTTTTTTTGAGTAGGCTCTGGAAGAGGAAGAAACACAGAGAATGAGAGAGGGTACAGCCTTGAGAAAACTGAGAAGGAAAAAGGAAACTATACGTTTTAGTTTTCATTAAGGACCTGATCTTCCTAAGACATTCCATTTCTCAGTTCTGGGAAGTTTCTCTCTGGCTGTCCCCCATACCTGAGATGCTCACCTTCCTCAACTCTGCCTGCTTACTTCCCTGGATTTCTTTAAGTTCCAACAAATTTTACAGGAAGTCTTTCCCAACCCCTCTTAATTCTACTGCTTCCATTAATTACTTCCTATTTATCCTGTATATGACTTGTTTGCATAAATGTTTGATTGTTGTCTCCTCCATTAGATTGTGAGCCCCTTGAGGACAAGAACCATTTTTTTTTGCTTCTTAGCATTTAGCACAGTGTCTGGAACATAGCAGGTGCTTAACAAATGTTTAATGATTGGTTCCTAGATGTGCAGGGGTTACTCGTGGGCCCAATCCCACTACTGATGAGCACAGGAACTTTGAGCCTCTCTGTTTCCAACCTTGGACGGTTTAATCTTAATCAGCTGACCATATTAATGTCAAAATTAGTGCAGACACCCAATTAGCTTAGTTCATTGCATCTTAAAATTCCCAAACTCTAGATACCTACCTGGTGGCTGGGGCTAAAGGTATATCCCAGCTATTTTTATTTTTGAGTTCATTTTTATTGATACAGTTTGGGTTTTTTTTTTACAGTACCAGAATTTCTTTCACTATCCTTGTCCCAGAAAGCCATCTGATACCACAAAATTTTAAAGGAAAAAAAAAGAGAAAAGTGAAAAAAAAATTAGCAAAAACCAGAAAAAAAGAGTGAAAATATATTCCACATTCCACACCCGTGGACTTACCCCTTTGCAAAGTAGTGGGGCAGGATTTTCTGAGAGAAGAGATTCCTAAAAAAGAAAAATAGTTTTGCACTGAAATCCAGGAATACAATCTAATCTCACCATAGTATCTGATTCAGCATAGGATCTGACTAATTTAAACTCACAGTTTGAAAAATTGCTAGTCCTTTAGTCTCATTATTCTGTGTCAAAATGATGTTTGGTGATAACAAAGAACAAAATGTATCATTTTCTTTTCTTTAAAATAGATAAATTTTTTAAAATCAAGAAGAAATTTTCAAAAACACTAAGTCAGGGTGACATGAATAGGAGTCTACCATCCATTTAACAAACATCATTTGTTCAATGTTTGACACTACAAGTAATACAAAGAAATAAATGATGTGGTCCTTGACCTCAAGGAATTTATAGTCTAATTTCGGAAATACACAAGTAACTACCATGCAAAACAGTATGTATATGAGTATTATTTCAGAGCTACTGAAAATAAGTGCTTTAAAATTCTCTGGACTTCATGTTCCCAAAGACCTCATCATCAGGAACCTCATCATCCTGCAAGATAATGTTAGACTTGGTACAATTCACAACTAACTTCTGCCCTTTGGACCCTTACTGTAGAGTGGAAGGTAGAGTGAAGAGATATTCCCCAAACCTACATTTAAGGAAGTTATTTCCCAGTTGGCTTCACTCCCTTGTATTCCATCATGCCCATTTGCTGAGTACCTTCTTCCCTCCTGCCTCTTTTCAGCTTCATTTTGTGGGTTGTCTTCCCATATTAAATCATAAGCTCCTTGAGAGCAGGAATTGTCTTTATAATTTTTTTTATATTTGTATCCCTAGCACTTAGCACAGTGCCTGACAGATCAGCCAGTTAATATGTACTGACTAACTCATTTTAAGATAGATAGACTCTAGACTCATTCACCCCAAATATATTATATGGAATATATTTAGTGTATATATGTATACATATATGTAAATGTATATATGGAGAGAGAGAGAGAGAGAGAGAGGGAAAGACAGAAAAAGGGAGAGAGGACAGGGACAGGGAGGAAGAGGGAGAGAAAGGGAAGAGAGGGAAAGACAGGAGGAAAGAGGGAGAGAAGGGAGAGACAGGGAGAAGGGGAGGTAGAGAGAATAATTATTCTGTGTTTTGTATTCTTTATAACCTACCCCCCTTCCATCTTTCAAGTCTTTCTACACCTCCCTGCCAAACCCCCAGGTACTCTGTTATCTAATGACACAGGCCTTCTTAGTCAACAGTCAATGAACACTTATTAAGTGCCTTCTATGTGTCAGATTATATTAAGTGCCGGAGATACATATACAAGTTAAAAAAAAAGACATTCCCTGCCCTCAAGGAGCTTAGAAAATAATGGAGGAAGACAACACACAAAAGGAGCTGAAAAGCTGGGGCTGAGGGGAAGAAGGTACCTGGTGAGAGGACATGATGGAAAAGTTCAAAGAAGTTCAAAAGCAGAGTAGCTAGTGGGAGATGGGGAGAAAACTATTCTTAGTCCCTTGCTTAAATAAATGTGCTAGAGCCCAGTCAGAGAAACCAAACCGAAGGGAAGAAGATGCTGATGAGGTGTGAGTACCAGGTGAATTCAACTTTATAAATTGAGATTCTCCAAAGGTGAACTGGGGGTGGGGGAAAGGGGTGCAAAGTGAGGATAGAAGGCATGATGACAATGTTCAATGTTCCAGGTGCTTGTTGTTCATTAATAACACACTCCATCTCCTGATTTTAGGAATTTTCGCTGGCTGTTTCCCATGTCTGAAACTCTCTCCCCTCTTATCTCCCTCTTGTGCTTTCTCTTTCTTCAAATCCCAGCTAAAATCTCACCTTCTACAGGAAGCCTTACCTGATTCCCCTTACTGCGTGTATCTTTCTTCCTTTTGATTATGACCTCTCTTCTCTCTGTCTCTACACAGGTGTATATATGTATACACATACAAGCTTGTGTGTGTGTATATGTATATACGCACACACACATATATGTATGTTTATATGTGTGTGTATAGTTTTTATATGGTTGTTTATATTTTGTCTCTCCTATTTTACTGTGAGAGAAAGGACTGTTGGTTTTTTGTTTGTTTTACTTTCTTTGTATCCCAGTGCTTAACAGTGTTTGGCACATAGTACACACTTAATAAATGCTTATTGACTAGCAAGTTTCACATCATTTCCCAAACCCAGAATGCTAAAGTCATCCTTATGAAAAGATAGGCAAAGTGGAAGTCAATGGAAGGAGTTTTTATTTCCCTCTAAATTTGTAAACTGAAAGCAATATTGGCTTATTGAGAAAGTGAAATAAATAACAGCAGTACTTCAGAAACAGACAGTTACCATCTTCCAGTCAATGACCAATTGAGTGTTATGGCAGGAGAAAAAAGAAAAATCATGATGATGGACTGCAAAGGGAGGGTTCGTGCTGTGCTAAAACACAAGGATGAGGCTCAGGAGGTGATGCATATTTTCACTGATTTGTGGACTATGGTCAGTAGTACAACCAAATGATCTGAAACCTAGTGAATTCAAGAATGAAAGTTACATGGGGCAGGATTCTTAGGGACTGTCTCACTGAATGGGGTTGTCAGTTAGTCTTTATGTTTTCCATGTTAATATCCACCAAAGAAGAATAATTGATTTTGATGGTTAATACCATCAAAGAGGAAAACAATAACAAGCTTGACTAAATCGCACAATTTATAACAGAAACTAATTTAGGAGGTTTTCTGGACTCCTTGGCCTTTGTATGACAGACCCATGGCCGATGCAGACATGGAGAATGGAACAGAGGCTAAATATGGGCTACACATCATGGGATTCTCTTCTCCAAATCTGACTTTCCCAACATGTATCAAATTGCCTCATCCATTAGAATACATGACCTGTCTTGCACTCCATTTCCTGAGGAGGGCCAGTTGATGACATATTGGTAACACATTAATTATAAAGGGTCTCTCCACAGAATCACAAAGCTAGAAAACAAAAGGGATCTCGTATGTCATTGAATTTAGAGTCGAGGGAAGTGTCTCCCCTTTATAGCAGTTGTAGTGATGAGATCTCAGTTTAAATACTCTCTCTGCCTCATATTATTTGTGTGACCTTGGGCAAGTCATTTAACTAAGGGATCTTTCTACTATATCATGGAAGGAAAAGAGATTTACTCTAATCGTTAATGACATATAAGGATTGGTTGTAGGAAAAGGACATATTTAGCCTAGAGAAAAGAAGACTAAGAGGGCATATGATATTTATATTCAAATATTTGAAGGACTATTATGTGCAGAGGGATTAGACCTGTCTGTTTGTCCCTATAAGGCAGAAAGAAGAGTAGGAGGAAGAAGTTACAAAGAAATGAATTTAGGTTTGATATCAGAAAAAAAAAATTCCCAAAGAATCTTAACTGTTCAAAAGTGGAATGGATTGCTTTAAGGAATGGTGACTTCCCCCTCTTTGCAGGTTTTCAAGCAGAGGCTAGAGACTACCTGTAAGGTGTGGTATAGTGGGAATTCCTTTCCTGTATAGGTTGGACAAGATGGTTCCTAAAGTCCCTTGTGATATTTATTCAGTACATGGCCTTGCATTCCTAAGGTACGAATCAATGGCAGAAACAACCATTGGGGTTTAACATTGCTAGCAATGAAATTCATCCATACAAATTTATGGGGTCTAGCCATTCCTATACCATGCTGTGGCTCCCTAACTGCTGAACTGTCCTACACTGTCATAGGTGGAAGAATTGGCTATTAGTTATATAGGTTTCATTCTTTCTTACTCAGATAAAAGAAGTTGGAAGTATACCCTAGGGAGTGGCACCCAAAGACAGAGGTCAGAATGGAGCTTACAACATAAGTTTTTGACCTATGGGAGGGATGGCTGTGAATTGTGATTGTTCACTTAATTTTGTTTTAAATTCAACCAGGGTTTGGTCAACTAACTCATAAATCTTAGGAATTAGTTACCCAAACTTAATCTTACCAAACCCAGTATTGTTGTAAAATGACTATTTGCCCTCTGAATGAACTGTCTTTCCAGGTTCCTATGTCTTGATGAAAATTTGAAGATCTTAAAGAGAGAGTGGTGAAAAATTGTTATCTAGAATTGGGACCAAGTATGAATATAAAAAGAGGATGGACACAAGCAAATTGGAGTACAGAGTGGCTGTGCAGGGATCCTGACTGACATATATTTTAGTGAGATCATTGGCTTGGACGTGAAAGTACCCACTTTACTATAACAGGAGAATAATAACCTTACTGCCCTGAAATGAAGAGATCAGTTATGTGATCCCTGTATGTTCACAACCTAGCAAGATCTCAGAATCCATTTAAGTAAGGTGGAATCAGTGTCACTTCTAAATCAGTACTTGTTGTGAAGTTATTCCATCATATCCAATGGACGAGACATAGCATGACCCCATAGACTAGACATAGCATGCCAATGCTTTCCATGGGGTTTTCTTAACAAAGATATTAGAGTGACTTACCATTTCCTTCTCTAGTGAATTAAGGCAAATAGATATTAAGTGACTTGTCCAGTGTCACACAGTTAGTAAGTGCTGGAGGCCAGATTTTCACTCAGTTCTTCCTGACTCTAGCCCTAATGCTCTATCCACTATTCAGCTACCTAAAATACCCAGTCATATTCCTTCCCCCCACTGTACAATAATAGCTATAAAGAACCTCAAGTCTAGGTGAGGATAGCTATTATGTAAGGCAAAATTAAGCAAGAAGAACTTTCCTTCTCTCACCAATTCCTTTCTCAAACTTCAGTTGTGGGTACTCTGACTCTACAGTTTAGGGTACTGGTAAGTAGAGAATGGTGTGGAGCCAGGTGGCTGGGGTTTTCTGCTCCAGCAGTACAGCCCTTTCTCCCTATGTGGCCTGTTGACCTGCACTCTTGCAACAGTGCTTGTGTCTCATCATAGATATGACCATCCCATTCCTTCACCAGCTAGCCACATCCTGGCCCTGTCTGGGTATGGATTCTGGTGACCAGATGAGTAGCTAAGAGCAGCAGCATACCAGCTGGGAATGGGTCAGAGGAATCTTAAGAGTGAGTTGTATTCAACTCATCTTTTTCCTCCAAGTTCTTCCATCTGTTCCCTTTCTAAGTCTTAGGGCCAATATTTTCCCCAAGTAGTATCATGAGAAATAGCTATAGATAAATCTTTCTGTAGAATATAGCCATACCCATAAGTAAGATCTACATTTTTTTTTTTTGCAGCTACCTTGACCTACTTTTGACACCCTTCCCTGGATTACTTCAAAGTAAAATTGGGGACTATATTTCCCACTTAGGTCAGTCCTGTTCTCCTTCCCCTTTACAGTTTAAATAGAGACATTATCAGAGATTGAATTACTCTAAAATCCCTGAAATTCTTACTTTCTAAAAGCATTTTTCAGTTCAAATCAATAAACATTCATTAAGCATCTTCTATGTTCCAGGCAGTGTGTTAAGTGTTAGGGAGACAAAAGATAGCTCCTGCCCTCAAGGAGTTTATGGGGGAGAGGACAAGCAAATAAGTATCTACAAAGCAAGCTATATACAAAATAAATAGGAAATGTGAAAAGAGGGAAAGTACTAGAATTGAGAAGGTTTCATTTAGAATGTGGGATTTTAGTTGGTACCTATAAGGAAGCCAGGGAGGTCAGTAGTTGGAGGAGAAAGAGCATTTCAGATATGGGGGGCAGCCAGAAAAAATGTCTGGAGGCTAGAAATGGAGTGTCTTGTTTGTGAAACAGCCAGGAGGCCTATGTGACTGGATCGAAGAGTGTGCATTAGACAGTAAGGTGTAAGAAGACTGGAAAGGTAGGATGGGGCCAGGTTATGAAGGGCTTTTTTTGTATGTCAAACAGAACATTTTGGAGGCAACAGAAAGCCACTAGAGTTTATTGAGCATGGGGGTGACATGATCAGTCTTGTGTTTTAGGAAAATCACTTTAGTGGCTGAATGGAGAATAGATTGGAATCGAGAGACTTGAGGCAGGGAGACTCACAAGCAGGCTATTACATCTACGGGTGGAGTTAGGGTATATATTAGAGTGGTGGTAGTGACAGAGGAGAGACAGAGGCTTATTCGAAACATGTTGCAAAGGTGAGATCTGTAGATCTTGGCAACAGCTTGGATATGTGGGGTGAGAGTTAATGAGGAATCAAGATCTCCTGGATCAAAGCCTGAGGGACTGAAAGGATTCTTGTTTTGTTTTTCCTTTGCAGTAATAGGGAAGGCAGGAGAAGAGGGTTTAGTGAGAAAGATAATTAGCTCTGTTTTGGACCTATTGAGTTTAAAATGTTTACTGGACATCCATTTTGAGATATCTGATAGTTGGAGATGCAAGACTGGAGGTCAGGAGAGAGACTGGTGCAGGGAAGGTAGATCTGGGAATCATCAACATAAAGGTTATGAAATTCAGAGGAGATGATGAGATCACCAAATGAAGTAATATAGAGGGAGAAGAGAAAAGGAGCCAAGATACAATCCTGAGGGAGACCTATGGATAGAAGTCCTTATGCCATGGGCCACCATTCATCCTATCCTCAACTCTTCAGACATCTCAATCTCACAAGATTAAAGGAGTGAGTCATATAAAGTTCCATATACTAGACATCCTCTACCCTGGAACCCAGAAGGCTAAAACATTGCATTTTGTCCAACTTAACCTTATATCACATCACCAGTTATTTTTAGTTTGAGAAACCCTCTTCTATCACTAATTTGTTCCTTCAAATCTTATTTAGGTGTCCTATATTAAAAAATAAAAAGGGACATGACTGGCCTTTGAATCTCAGAAACATTTATCAGGAGTTCAAACAGCCATAGCAGTGAAACAAGAATACTGCCCATCTATTATTAAAAAGTAATTGACCTCTCAAGTATCACAGGGCAGCAATAGCAGTGAGAAGGACCGCTTACTTGTTATTATAAGGTAGGTGCTTCTGAACTGGAGCTGATGGTCCTGATGAACATTTTGAGTTGTGAATCATGGAATCTCATTTGGAAAGTTTTCAGATGCTGTACAGTCTAATGTGAACTAGAAAAACAATTCCTGTTACAACATACTGAACAAGTGGCCACCTACTGCTAACTATCCCAAGACTACAGTGTGTATGTGTGTGTGTGTGTATGTGTGTGTGTGTGTGTGTGTGTGTGTGTATTTAGGAGGGGCAGGGGTGATAGTATAATAGAGATAGAACTGGAAGGGATCTGAAACCAGCCCCTTCATTTTGCAAATGAAGAAAGTTGAGGACAAGAAGAGTTAAGTGACTTACCCAAACCCAGGGAGGTAGTAAGTATCAGAGGCAGAATTTGAACCCAGATCTCATTTACGACCCTTTTTCAGCCAGTATTCTTTCTACTACACCTCAACTCCTTTGAGAGTCTGGATGATTTCCTTGGTCTCTATCTATATTATTCTTATAATTCTATATGGCAGGATCTTTCAAACACTTTGCTTTTATATCTTTGTTGATATAAATCATTCCATGTTAGTGGAAGTCTCTTACTAGGGCAATCAGTGAGTCCCACTAATCAAAGGTTAAAATATTTGGGCAGTATATTCCCATTGACCAATATGTTCAGTATCATAAATCATTCCAGTCTTACAAGCCAAGATTGAAGGTGGGTGGGACTCTAATATGCAAAGCTGGTAGGGAGAAAAAGAATGCTTTTTAGTTTTTGAGAATCTCATAAGCAGGAATTTGTTTAATTAAATGAGGAAAGTAGGAGGCATGTTCATGCATGTTTATATGGACCAATTTCACTCAAGTGGAGAGTAAGAGAGGAATATGACTTATGGATGAATTCAGCTGAATAAGAATTTATTAAGTGCTTGCTATATATTGCTAATATATATTATACTCTGATAGGTGTGAAGCGGGGGTGGGGCAAGGGTTAGGGATTAAAGACAAAGCTAATGAACAAAAAAGAACAAAATAAACATCTCCTCAAGGAGCTTATACTCTAGTGGAGTGGGATATGCCAATAACTCAAGGACTCAATTATTTGTTGTGTTATGGATCCCCTTAGCTGTCTGATAAAGCCTATGGACCCCTTCTCAGAATAATGTTTTTTCATGCATAAAATAAAATACATGAAAATACAAAGGGAAGCAAAACTTAGTAAAAATAGAAATATATTTTTTTCCCATCCAAGTTCATGGACCCCCTGAAACTGATATCCATGGACTATTGGTTAAGAATACCTGTACTCAATTCTTCTTTACATTGTGAATGGTCTTGAATTCCTGGCTGAGGAGTTTGGCAAAGGGTGTCATTGATGTTTTCTGAGCAGGGCAGTAACTGTGTTTGGAGAGATTTATCTGGAAGCATTGTGCAGGATGGATTTAAGGAGGAAAGATTGGTGACAAGGACATACAGAAAGAGGCTGTTGCAGGAGTTCATCCATGAAGTAATAAGGGCCTGAACTTGGCTGGAGGCTTTGGGAATGGAAAGGATGGGAATGATATGAGAGACACAGTAAAGAAATAATAAACAGGCTTGACACAAGGAGAAATCAAAGATACCTCTGAGGTTTTGAATAAAGGTAATTGGTGCCATTAACAGAAATAAGTATAAAAATAAGAATATTGGATTTTATTAGGGGAAAATAATGCAACTATATTACTTTATATGTAGTGCTTTGCAATTTACAAAGAATCTATGTACATCGTCTCTTATTGAGGTGCTGATGAGACACCTGGGAAAGATGGGAAATGAAGATGTAGTGAAGAAATGCTAATGAAAACATCTCTAAGGTTTTATCACAAACCCACCTAAGAGGCATATATAACAAAAGATGAAAATAGTGTGTTATGGGAAAAAGAAGCTCTCTTCTGCACTTTTTGTGGAGCTCTGTATTAGTCCAACCCTAGTGAAAAACATTTTGGAAATATTTGCAAAACATCTCACTAAATTGTATATACCCTTTGACTTTGCTATACTACTACCTGACATGCATGCCAAAGAGTAAAAGAAGAGAAAGAAAGGAGCCATATGTACAAAAACATTTATAAGAGTACTTTTGTGATTGCAAATAAAGTGGTTACAGAAATCTATCAATTGAAGAAGGTAAATTAATTGTTTATATTTCAATAGGCTGTGCTTTTTTGTGATATAAGAAATGACAAAATGAGGAATTTAGAGAAATTGCAAAAGACTTTACAAATTGACGCAGAGTGAAATAGCAGAACCAGGAGAAGAATGTATACAATGACCGCAATGATGAAAAGGAAAACAGTTTTGCAAGACCAGAATATTCTGATAAATGTGACCAATAATTATGACTTCAGAAGACTGATTCAGAAACACATTTCTTGCCCCTTGACAGAGAGGTGATGGATTAGAGGTGTTCAATGAGACATTCTGCAGCATAGCCACTGCTATGTCTTGATCAATTATACTGATTTTTTATACAAAGGAAAATTCAACTGAAAGCAATAGAGTTAGTGGGAAGTAACAGAGATACAAAAGGAAGAAAGGAACAATAAAATATACAAAAAAAAGAATAAAAGGTTGTAAGGAGGCATAAATAGGGCCATTTTGTTTGTACTTTATTAAACTTGAGATATGCTTTTTTCACTGACAGATCACATAATGAAAGTTCACTTTTTCATATACAATCCTCTTTTTGTTCTTTGTATGGTGGAATTTATGTTTGTTGATTATCAAATTCATAATAAACATAAAATTTTAGAATGAGAAAAGAAAAGCATATCTGGAACTTGGGATAAGTATCAGGATTAACAATTGAGGATATTATTTGCATAGAAGTGATTGTTGAGGACATGGAAATGGATGATTTGGTAAAACCTGAAGAGAAGTTGGAAGGGCAGCTTCAATCCAATAGGAGGGAGTCTAAGGAAGTAGTTAGTTTTTAGAATTAGTAGTCGTTTTTTCTAGAGCTAGTAGTTGCAAGAGTTCTCTGAAGGACAGCATAGAGAGAGAAATGCAAAGTGGCTGAGGTATAAGTATTGGGGAATACCCAAAGGCCAACTTTTGAAGGGAAAAGCACAGAAAAAAAGCAAGGAGGAGGAATAGGCAAGCAGAGAAACAATATCTGGGGCTAAACAGAATCTTTACTTCATTGTTCCATTCTTGGTTATCTTTCTTAGGTTCTGGAGTATGAATGTGGAGCCTAAATTACCAGAATCTTTACTATATCAAGGAATTTCAGGTTCATATCATGGACTTGCCTTGACCATTGGGTCCCAGTTAAGATCAAAGTGGATGAATTCTCTTATTAGCAATATTCAGCAAACTGGATCTAGATTCTGTTACTTTTAGGATGAGAACAGGTGCTATTTTTATCACTAAGACCCTCATTCCCTGACCATTATAAATTCAAGCACCCAAGAGCTGGCAATTAAAAACTTTTCAACTTCCTGAGAGGCCTGTTCTGTCATAGAACTTTGAGTTATTGTGATTATGTTCACCAATGTTACCTCAGCTTGTAGCTCTTTGGCTTTTTCCTTCTACCAGAATTATGGGATATCGAAAAGACTCCAGTGGGTTTTCTGGAATTCATTGTAAAGGATATTCATCTCCAGTGGTATAAAAGCAACCCCAGAGGGGATTGTGAATGCTGCTCCTGGCATCTCAAAATTCTTCATAGGCAGTGCCCACTTTGTTGACAGCAGAAGGGAGAAAGAAAACCTTCTAGAAAACAAGGGAGAAGGACACCCACTTCTTCTGGGAACGAATAGGAATGCAACACAAAGGTTGCCTTGTAAGGAATCAAGAGGTTTTCTCCTCTATTTGTGATCAGGCAGATAAAATAATTATATTGTTAAGGGATATGGGAGAGCTCTGTGGTTTAAATGATACAAAGAATTCCCAGGTGAGAAAACCCCCCTCTACCAATTCAAGTTAGCATGTTTTTTTTCCCCTGAAACTTACAGGTTTAGAGATTTGTTTAGGGGACTAAAAAGTTAAGGGGCTTGTCCAGACTCACAGAGGCAGTATGTGTAAGAGGCTGGACTTGAGCCCAGCTCTTCTTGACTTTGAAGCTAGTTCTAACTACTGAACTGTACTGCCTTTCACTTCTATTGTAATGAAAAACACACACACACAACTAGTGCCTTCTCTCTAAAGCTATCTTCAATTTGTCCTATGTGTTTATCTATTATAGATTGTTTTTTAATTGTCATCCCCATTAGATTGTGAGTTCCTTGAGGTTAGGGGCTGTTTTTGCCTTACTCTGTATCCCCAGCACGTAGCACAGTGCCTGGCACATAGTAGGCATTAAATAAAGGCTTATTGACTTGATTTACTGAATATATTAATCTGTTATACAAGGAGATTTCCAGTAATTGGACTAATACTTTATGGGAAGCAAAGCAAAGAGTATATAGGTTCTTTTAAATGTGTGTATGTGTGTGTGTGTGCGTGCACACACACACACATTCTTTTGAAAACGAAGTACATTTTGTAGGTAAAGATATATGGCATATATGGTAATTGCCTTTAGCTGGATCTCCAGTTTAAGCCATCTTCTTTCCTCCTCCAATATTAATTATCAAGACTAAAAATAGACCATTGTGGTATCTGTGGGCTTCAGAAAGGCTTGTAAAGAAAGCTGACATCTGTGCAGAAGGCCCCAGTGAGAAGGGGGCGTGAGTCAACCTGTGTGTTTTTGTGGAACTGGGCTTCTGTTTTTGCATTCAGTAAATATTCGAATAGTAAATGCTGGAGTGCTGTGTCTCTCACAACAGGTATGAGTGACAGCCTGGGAGAAAAGCATCTTTCTGAGCAGATATGACTCAGTGCCTTGAGGGAATTCAGTATGCATGAAACATTTATGATTAGAAGCATTAATAACAATAGTACACATAACGATACAATAAATACCAAGATGTAACTATCATTTTCAAGGAAAACTCCCACGTGCCCTTACAAATTCTCTTTGTCTGTAGATGCATAAACAAGTGAGCTCCACCTCAATCCTAGCTCTGTCATCCAAATTATTAACTATGTTTGTTAGCCTTATGTCTTCCAAAAATTTGTTTATCATTCTATCTATGCTTTTGTTTAAGTCAATGATAAAAAATGGTTAATAGTACAGGGCTGTAGTCTGATCCCTAAGGAACTACTAGAGATTCCAATACAAATTGACACCGAATAAATAATAATTACCCTTTGAAACCAGCCATTCAACCAGTTTCCAGTCTTTCTGTACTACCTGTCACCTCCCATCTCTCTAATTTCCCCACAAGGGGAATGTAGATTTTGTCAAATACTTGGCTAAAATCTATGTGAACTCTCTATCTACATCAGTGGTGTTAAACTGAAGTTGAAACAGGGGCCACTTAATCATGCATAAATCATTCCTGCAAGCTATTGACTTAGAAAACTACATATTAACATTATCCATGTTCTATTATATTTTTGCTTATTTTGTTAAATATTTCCAAATTACATTTTAATCTGGCTTTGTAGTAGCAAGATGGGCATATTTGACACCTTAGATCTATAGAATTCTCTTGACCTACAAAAGGAAATATGCTTTATCTTCATTTCTGGATAAGGCCATGATGGTGCTTTTGGATTGCTGCCTCAATTTCTGAAGAGTCACTAAGCATTCCCTTAATAATAAAATCTAGAATTTTGCCAGCAACTAAAGTTAAATGCATTGCTTATCATTTGTAGGCTTCACTCCTTTTACATTTTTAAATGTTGGAGTATTTGCCCTTCTCTAGCCCTGTAGCACCTCTCCCATTCTACCGGATCTTCCAAAATTCATTCATAGTGACTTGGTAATTACATCTTCTTGTTTTTTTATTTTGTTTTGTTTTCTTAACTTTCTGGGACCTGGTTCATCTGAGTGACTTGAACTCATCAAGAACAGTGAGGTTCTCTATTACTAATCTTCCTCCTGATCATGGTTTTCAATTCCCTATTAGGCATTTTTGTTCTGTTTTTTACTGTACAAAGATTATTCTCCTTGGCAGAGAAAATAGAAGCAATGTATGAATTGAACTGTTTTCAACAATAGTCAATTCTCAATTATGCATATATGAATTGCTCAATTTTGTGAATTATCAACATCTACTTTTCTAATCCCAAACTGCTTATCACCACCCAGGACCCATGGGGGCTACTTTCCCTTGTTGTTAAGTGGTGCACATAGAGATAACAGAAACATTTTAGTATTTACCTAAGGAAAACAATTAGAAAAGCAAATCTGCTGCATTTTTAAAGACACATATTTCATATTGAGAGGTAGTATGACATGGTCTATGTCTGTCTTGCATTCAGGAAATCCTGGTTCTTGCCTCTGACACACTGTATGTGGGACCATGCACAAGTCTTTGGCCTCTCATTGTTATCAGTCATTTCTGTCACATCTGACTCATTTGGGGGTTTCTTGGGAAAAATACTGGGGTGGCTTGCCATTTCCTTCTCCAGCTCATTTTACAGATGAGGAAACTGAGGCAAATAGAGATTAAGTGACTTACCCAATGTCACCTAGCTAATAAGTGTTTGAGGTCAGATTTGAACTCATGAAGATCAGTCTTCCTGAGTCCAAGCCAATACTCTATCTACTATGCCACCTAGCTGCCCTACTTGCATCTCTTAGTGCTTCAGTAAATTCTCTAAGACTCTGAGTTACTGAGGAGTAGCTAATTTGCATTAATATAAGAGTTCTTCTAGTCTGGGTATATGGCATCTCAAAGGTAAATAATAAACCAAGGCAAATTATTGGCCTTTGCTAACAGAGACGACATTGTTCTTGGTAAATTCTATGTAGAGTGGGAGTGAATAAAAAACTAACATTCATCGGGAGGGTATTGACTAAAGAAACCAAAGTTCTTTGTCCTATTGTGGAACTTTACTCATGCTGCAAATGTGGAAGATGATACACATCCCTGAGAGAGGTAGAGGTCATATGAGTGGGAGTTTGAGTTGTTATGACTGTCTATGATCTCAGGTGTTAGTCCTTTTAATTGACTGCTTGCACATAGGAACTAAGATGGGCCCATTTACTGTTTTTGTAGAAGCTTAGACAAGAAATATATTCTGATGTTCCTACAGGATTCCCTGGGCAGAAGCATTAGCCAAGCAGATTTTCTGAGAGGCTCCCAAGTTTGAACCTGTTTTGTGAACCCCAGAAATGACTTTCTGGGATGCAGTCTAAATATACCTTGGTTCATTTGAAGCTGTCCCTCCATGAAGGAAGGGCACATAAAACTCCTAACAGCAGAAATGAAGAATTGAATGAATCATAAGGCACTAACCAAAAGGCATGATTCCTCTGGGGGCAAAATCCTGCAATGACCTGATTTCAGTCACTGTGCTCAGAGCTGGTTGGTTGGTTGGCTGTTTTTTTTATTCTCAAATAGGACCAAAATGACATCACTACGTTGGTGTCAAGGTACAAGGTGTCTGACTAAGGCTGATCAGAAAAGACTAGAAGGCTCTACCACAGGCCAGGCCCAAACAGTCCATATACATATTTGGAGTGGAAGTGTCTATAAATCTACACATCTCCTGTTTCTTTTGGGTGACTGCAATTCTGCTTTGGCTCAGAGTTACAAAATCGTGAAATAACCCTCGACACACTAATGTAAATAATGAGCCTTGAAGATGCCAGTACTATGATAAAGGTTAGTGAAGCTACAACGCTCTTAAGCAGTCCTCAGTAGTAATAACTACAAAGGTCTATGGGCTTATTTTCTTATCTAACACAGGTGGTGAGGATTATGAGGCCCCACTTATGCCAATATCATGCTTGCTGATGGACATGATTATGGACCTCAGTCAATTCACTCAATAGGCAGTGAAGGTTTACCATGTTCAGAGCACTTACGTAATGGACACTCATTTCAATGAATGCATACATGTGCGCACACGCACACATACGCTTTTGTTAATTTCCTAGTCTGTGAAAGACTCTTCTAGACTATGGGAATAGAAAGATGGATAACCACACAGTTCCTGTCCTCAGTAAATGTAAAGAGTAAGTCAGTTGATTGGCCTATGGATCCATTCATCATCTATAGGACTTCCTAGACCAAAACTGCCTTCCCAGGCAACCATTCACCTATTTGCATTGTTTCCCCTGAAATATAATTTGCCTCAGGGCAGACTATCTCTTTTTGTATTTGCCTCCACTTCCCTTAGCACAGTATAAGCATGTATTAAAGTACTTAGGAGGAAGCTAGATGGGGTTATCTCCAGTAGTCTGGATCTATATCTTGTCACTGGACCCAGATGGCTCCAGAGAGAGTAAGGCTGGTGATTTTGCATAGCCCAGTCACAGTTAAATCCAATTCACTTGCAAGTCACAACATCACCTTTCTGAAGTCTTTGGTTCTTTTCTAGAATGAATGACAAGCAATAATCTGTGAGTAGTAGTAGCTGCCTCACCAGAGACCCAAATGACCAGTTCCAGTTGGGCAATGCTAGCTCCTTCGCTCCTTCTTTCCTCCCTTCCTTCCTTCTTTCTCTCCCTACTAGGGAATCATATCCTTACCTGTGGGTGCTCTGCCCAAATCAATAGAAATTTTGATCACTGAAACCTCACAAGTTATATTGGGGCTTATGGGTTAGATTTCTTTTTTAAAGGACCATTTCTTAAACCTAAATCACTCCTGCTCTCATGGATTGGCCAACAACAGGTCCTAGTCCAAGCTTCATTTGGCCATTTTTTGTGCTCAGGGAAAATGTAAATAGCAATTGCTTTTGTTTTGGCCAGAAACCCTGAGGGTCTTCCTCTCCCAGATCACATTTTTTTTTTTTTTAACTATGTAAAAGAAGCCATTTTTTGCCTGGTTTCTTACCTAGCCTTCATCACTGAATGGGCATTGTCTCAGACAAACTGAGACCTGGGAAGACTTTTGCTTAAAAAGGTCAAGGTCTCCCACTGCATCCAGGGCCACCTCCAGTTGTTGTAATCAATAGCTTGCCACTGGACCCCAAAGGAGGAGAGTGAGGCTGGTGACTCTGCACAGTCCTCCCTCATTTAAATCCAAATCATTTGCAAGTCATGACATCACTGTCCTGATGTCATTGGTCTCTTTGAGAATGAAGGACAAAACAATCTGGTAAGAAGGATATGGTAAGTACGTGAATAGTTTGATATAAGACAGAATGTGATAGGAATAATGGATGGCTTTAAAATTAATGAGAGAGATCACATTACAAAAGGTAGATTGATGAAATCTTCATAGTAGACATGGTGCTTGAGGGGGACCTTGAAGAGAGAGAAGGATTTCAATAGACTGCAATGCATGAGGTGTACATCTTACATTTGGGGAGCAGCAAATATGAACAAAGTGTTAGCAGGATACTGATCAAAGCAGAAAAAACTATTAATCTAGTTTTCATAGTACAAGGAAAAATATCCTTAGGTGACTGGAAGTATGCCCTGTGTATCCATGAGAAATATATAATACAGATATTTTCTTCTCTGGGCCTCAGTTTTCACATCTTTAAAATAAAAGAATTGGATGAGATCAAATATAAAGTCCCTTTCTTGCTCTAAATTTGTGAACTTACAATCAACATTACAATGTTACCTTCTAGTGGAAAGTAAGCTTCTTGAGAAGAGCTATATCAAAAATCATATTTTTTGTTTTGTTTATTTTCTGACTATCCCCAGTGCCCTGCAGACTACATGCTTAAATAATAATGCCTCTAAAAACACATGGTGAATTCAAAACGAATATAGTGCAAATTTTATATATAATGTAAGTCTTTTCTCTGCAGTCACGTTGGAATCACCTTGAGGGTAAAGAGCTTGTCTTCTTTTTCCATGTCTCCTATAGCTTAGAGAATATAATTATAAATGCTAAAGTTGCAAGGTCTTGCTGAGGTCACCATTTACCTCTCTATTATGTCCCCAACAAGTGGTCACCCAACTTACAACTGAAGAAAACTTTTCGTGTAGGGGAGTATACTATCTCCTGAGATAACTCTTAATTTGAATCAGGCCTTTCCTTTCACTGGGCCCAAACCAGTCTCTTTGTTGCCATTATCCACTAATCCTTATTCTAATATTCTGGCACCAAGCAGACATAAGTTAGCTCCATCTTGGACATTAAGGTATTTAATAAATATCAATTGATTGATGAATGATTTGAGTAATGAGCTGCTTAGAACAGATCAGTTTTAGCAGAAAAGAAGCATACAACATATGATTCTGTTTCTATATCAGGTCATCTGACTGATCTTGGTGTGAAGATTCACTGCACTTTCCTGACCCTAAATATTTTCATCTGTAAAATGAGGATTTAAATGATTTCAAAGGCCCCTTCTGAATCAAATGTCTTATCATAACTTCATTCTGCAATTTTTGTATGGCTGAGTTTTTACTATTGGAAGCATCTAGGTGACACACAATGATGCCGGAAAGTTTGAGAGAGATTGAATACTGTTTTTGAAATTCAGAAGATCTTAGTTCAAATCCTTCCCCAGATATTTCCTAGCTTATGACCCTGTGTAACTCGATGACCTCCCCTTTTTTTCAGCCTTAGTTTCCTTACTCGTAAATTGGAGATAATAATACCACCTATATCACAGAGTTATTGTGAAGAAGAAATCAGAGAACTTACTGTTTTACTAACCTTAAAGCTCTATATAAATGCTAGCTATTGTTGTTGATATAATAAAGAAATTACTGCAGGGAGGTAGGAAATTCAGTTTAATCTAAGATCAGGCTAGGCTCTTTTAGCAATAAAACCGCCAACACTACCCACTTCCAATCTTGTAAAGTCTCTTTGGTGTTCACTACCACCAGTCTCTGCCTAGTGACCAGGATACCAAGATTTTCTCAGGCTTTTCCTGGCATAGGCATGGACATGAGTCTTTCTTTCCTTCATTCAGCTGAGATGAAACATAGAGTGTTCACAGTGTGGGATAAAGAAGACAGTACCCACAGCAGATCTAATGGAAGAGGTTTTTAGAGCCTGTTCGTTTCCCTTGTAGCTTATAGTCATTTCTTTACATAGGAGCTGCATAGAAGTATACAGTCTGAACTTGTTAAGATGAAGGAAGGCAGGAAAGAAGACGGGAAGGCAGGAAGGCAGAAAGGAAGGAAGGAAGGGAGGAAAGAAGAAGGGAAAATGGAGGAAAAGAAGGAAGAAAGGAGGGAAAAGGGAAGAGAAGTTTTTTTTTTCTTTAATGTAATACCTTTCCTCACCCCTAAACTAGGATGACCCCAAGGAGAGAAATCATCCTCCTTAATAAATTCCAAGTTACAGCAAAGAAAAACTTGAGTGAATGTTTGCTTGTGTTGCCAGTAGAGAAAATATAAACTCGTAAATGTACAAAAGTATTGACCAAACCATGGGAGAAAAGAATTTCAAGTGACTCAAATTTCAATTTATAAAGGACGATCAATCAGGGAGTTATTTGTATTAACTTCAGTGGCAGCACATTCTCATTGCACTTCTCTCCACGGCCTTTCTAAGAAACAAATTATAGTGTAAATGTGTTTTTTGGCACACCAAGCATTATGTATCAACTTACCCTTGATTAATATTACAAAGTGTTGATGAAATTTTCTAAGCACTGCTTAGAGTTCTAATAAAAGAGTCCTTTTTTTTTCTGAACAAAATGTGTTGATACTTGTTTGCATAGTGACTATTAGTTGTATATTCAATTTTGTCTCTGTGGAAATGCTTGGTTGAGAAGCTGTCCTAATAGTCAAAAAGAAAAAAGTCAAAGACTTCAGCAGCTGTCTGCTTGACTCAATTTACCTTTTTCATAGACATCACATACTGTATATTTATTGTTTCAATATGATAATATTCTTATTTAACTAGGCAGGATGAGATATGGCTCATACATACCAAATAAAAGTTTATATTGAATCTTTTATCTTATCTTTGGCCAGACCTTAATCTGTTACCCATGAGGTAAAAATGAGAGGGAATTTCTTTTTCCCCCAGCATAAAGCTGTCCTATGTGGGTATATGCATATCTATCTATCAAGGTGAGACCTCATTTTAATTTTTCATTTTCTTATCCATTTCTTTTTTTGCTTTTTGGAGGGGGGGGGGCCAGGGAATTGGGGTTAAGTGACTTGCCCAAGGTCACACGGCTAGTAAGTGTTAAGTGTCTGAGGCCACATTTGAACTCAGGTCCTCCTAACTCCAGGGCTGGTGCTCTATTCACTGTGCCATGTAGCTGCCCCTTCTTTTCCATTTCTATCAAATCTTTTACCTTAACTTCTAGAAAAGAAGACAGTGATTTGAATATGGTCTTTCCTTCCCCTTACTTTTGCTGAATTGACTTAAATTTGCTCTGATGAAGGTTACTAGTATGGAAATAGCCAAAGGTAAGCATTAACAGAGGGGAGAAGGAAGCAAAAGGTACTCTGGAACATCATCCCCCAAACTATCTATAACTAAAAGGAGGGTGAACACCACACACACACACACACACACACTCACACACACACACGGGAAAGATAGAATGCTAAAAGCTCTTAAAATAGGTTAAATATAGGACCTTCTAAATTCCTTGATGTTATCTCTTTTATTATGGCTTTATTCACATTCAACAATGAAAGAAGTATGGTTCCATTATTAAGTATCTTTGTAGATGGCATGTTATGAAAAGGAATAGTAATAATAATTCCAAGTCAAGCTGTTTTAAAGGTAGCATGCTTAAGAAAAGTTGGTAGGAGGATGGAAAGAATAACAGGGTATTGATGGCTATACTTCCCTGCCTAAGTGGCATATCTGTTCTCACTATTCATTTGCTTTTATGTGTTAACGAACTCTTTGAGTAGCCATTACTTACGTTCTATATTTAGCCAAAAGAATGGTACCTCATAAATATTGAATACTATCTACATACAGTCAGAGAGAGAGCGAGCAGGAATGGGGGGAAGGGGAGAAGGTGTGGGTACAGCTATATAGGATGTTGTAGATAGTTCAAGAAAGATTCCCGTAGACATCTAGGTGAATAAAAATAGCATCTGCAGTTTTACTACCTGGAGGGAGGAATTACAAGTCTCCTGAATCATCTTAATCATTCTAATCCATTTGCTGGGTAGCAATTTCAATGGAAGCCAATTCCTGTGGATCCACTTTGTTCCACTTTTCACACCAAAGGCTATTTCCACATTATTTGGGGGAAAATCACCTGAATACACAGTGCCTGGTACACAAGTGAGAAAGGAGTTTTTTTTGTTGTTGTTTTTTTCCTTTTTCTTTTTTATGAGCCCCAAACATGCTGGGTAGCTTGTATTTCCCATTAGAGAGGAAGGAGGGACTTCTCCCCCACTCCCTCCACCATCAGGTAGCCCCGGGATTCCAGAGACAACCTTGCTATTCTGCTTAATCAGGGGCCTGCTACCATGTTTCCCCGATAATAAGACCTATCCTGAAAATAAGCCCTCCCCTTACTGTGTAAGATTCCTCTAAAATAAGCCCTCCCCCCAAAATAAGCCCTATTGAGATTGCTACTGTAGTGAAGATGATCCCCTGCACTACACCGGGTGAAATGCACACCGCGCTCCGAGCTGCATCCAATCAGAGCTGCAGCAGTGAGCGCGTCATCCTGTTCTTTATTGAATTCATTATTGAATAAAGGTACATTTTTTTTGTTCACATTTACCTGTTTATTAAAATTGCTGTCAATGTTCATTAAAATAAGCCCTCCCCTGAAAATAAGCCCTCTGGTGTTTTTCTGTCCAAAAAAATTAATAAGACAGTGTCTTATTATCGGGGAAACACGGTATACACCCTTCATGGGCATCCCTAGCATTCCCACAAAAAAATGTTGCAAGGAGTGCTTTTTCTAAAGAGTGTCATGGTGTTCTGATCCCTCCACCAAAGAGTTCCCACGTCCCTTTTAACATTTCTGGACTCAAGAGTCCAGAAGATCTGAGTTCAAATCCTACCTCAGAGACTTACTAGCTGTGTGACCCTGAACGTGTATGTCACTTAACCTCTCTCAACCTCAGTTTCTTCATATGAAAACAGGCATAAAAATAATCACACCTACCCCCCCCCATGGTTTTGCTGAGGATCAAATGTGATAATGTGCAACATTTTGCAAAACTTAAAGCACTATACAAATGCTACGTATTATCATTAGCTATGTTGTAATCTATAATCTTTGAAAATGCATCTAAAGAATGTGACAAAGGACAGCCAGGTAGCACAGCGAGTAAGAACACCGGCTCCAGTGTCGGGATGACCTGGGGATCAAATCTGGGCGCAGATACTCAGCACCACACCCAGAAATAACTGGCCGTGTAACCTTGAGCAAGTTACTTAACCCCGATTGCTTTAAAAAAAAAATGTGACAGTGATCCAATATTCCTTCTTTTTTTTTTCTGTACTTCTCCCTCACTCTTATTCAAATCTAAAGATATTAAGGTCATTCCTTCATCAACTTAGAATCATGGGACCAAAGGGTCACAGATTCATATCTAAAAGGGACCTTAGATTTTGTCAATTACAACCCTTTTGTTTTACGGATGACCAGGCCTAGAGAAGTTCAATCCACTAGTCCACTAGTAATTATCTGAGACAGGATTTGAACCGAAATCTGACTCTGTTCCAATGCTCCAGGTGTCCACTTGCAAGGTAGAATATTTTACTGGTAGTATTTTCATCAAAATAAAAAAGAAAATCCCATTTTTAATGGAATCTTTGATTTCTCTACTAATAATATTCACTTGAGCCTATATACCCTGGTTTACTGACTAGTAGAAATATAGAGAGTTAGTTGCTGTTTAACAGATCTGGATTTGGACCAGACTTTTCAAGTCTATCCTATATTTGGCTGTGAGTAGGCCCAACCTTTCCCGTTCCAGTGTGGAAACACGAAAAGTCTAGTATGGACACAGTCCAGGAAATTATATCTATAAGGTTATTTTTGCTAATCACTCTGTTCTGGCCTGATGGTGCTTGTGACCTTAACAACCTGAGTATCTGTGCTCATTTCCTCCAAGGGTTTTAAATGTCATGAAAGGAAATCTGCATTTCTTCTAGATGCACACCTACCTCCCAATGCTTTAGAGATGGGTGGCCTAGGTTCACTATGGAGCTTAGCAGACACCATAAGCTTATGCCCCATCTTCCCCAAAGGTTCACTCCCTCCACAGTGCACTGCTGTAGCTGCCTGTCTATAGGCAGTGCATGGAGCTGAATTGGGTTTCAGAGCGTGCAGATTTTTCATTAATGAAAACATGCAATTCAGCAAAAAGGAGGAAGAAGAAAGGTTATGCTACAGACAGGTGTTAGAGAAAACCATCTGCTTGTTAATAACTTGCCCACAGATTTCCATGCAGCAGGACAGGGACACATTTATTAGGTGATGCTGTGGCCTGTTCCATCCCGCTATCATTTTTGTAGAAATATTATTACTTACGCAACATGCTGCAATTTTTAATTTACTTTTTTAAAAGCCTTGCTTTTCCTGGATCATATCCCTAATACGTTTCTCCTTCCTTCCCTATCTCTTCCTCCTCCCCTTCCAGTTTTTTGATATGACTTTCCTCAACCATACCTCCTAAAGCCATGGACCCCACTCATCAATTTGCTTGTCAAACTGAACTGATTTAGATATGAACACCATGGGTGACAAAAGGTCTTCCCCACATAAATACAATTCCAACTGTATCAATTGGCAATAGTTTGCTCACACTTTTCTCTATCCTAATCCCCAGTATCTGAAATGCCTGCTAATTTCTAATCCATCCATTAAAGGCCAGCTCCAATATTCATTTCTCTTGGAAGTTTTCCTTGTTGTCCCCAGTCTTATTCCTGACTAATAAGATCTGTCCTTCCATAAATCTCATATAGACACTTTACTTACATCTTCTGTCTTCATCACAGATTATTCTGTATTAGAGTTATTTGTTTATATGTCATATCCCGCTACTAGAATGTATGGGGGAAGGAACCATATCTTATCTAAAGTTTCCTTTCTCCCCTAGTGACTACCATATTGATTTCTGGTGCAGATAGACCAGATTTGAAGAAAAAAGACCAAGATTTAAATCCTGACTCTTCTGCTTATGCCTATATAACTTTAGGCAAGTCATTCTCTAGGCTTCAGCTTCCTTTTTCCTCTTCTATAAAATGTAGCAGTTGTTTGGATTGCTATACTCCCTCCTGGCTCTAAATTGCTGAATTCTGTGATCCAGAAAACACTTAATAAAGGCCATAGAACTGACATTTCTAAATCAATGCAACTTTCATTACAACACTTTGTAGTTGTGTGACTGTGGGCATGTAACTTAATCTTTGCCTGTCTCGGTTTCCTCATCTGTAAAATGGGAGAAATAATAACACATATTTCCCATGGTTGTTGTAAGAATGAAGTGAAACAAAATATTTGTAAAGTGCTTTGCAAATTATAAAGTTCTATATAAATGTTGTTATTTTTTCCCCCCACAATATATACCGAGGAGTCATCTTTTCTTCTTTTGGAAATTTGTTGCAGAATGTCAAATTTTTCTGGAAATAATCATGAAAGGCTTAGGCTTAGAAATCTTTTCCTAATGAATGTGTTATGTTAAGATAAATTGTAATGGGATTTCATGTAGGGATCAGCAAAGGCCAAGTGATGTGATAAAGTGGAGAGAACACATACCTTGAACCCAAATCTTCCAACTCCTGGTAGGTGCTCTGTCATTTACCGACGATATAAAAGAAAACAAGTCACATTCATCTGAGCCCCTGGTTTCCCACCTCTCTAATACAGGGACAATAATAATGCTTGCATTACCTTTCTATGAAGAGAAATTGCGATGATCAAGTGAGATAATGTATGTGAAAATGTTTTATACAAGCTTCCAGACTTCATTATCATTGTTCTGTAGAATGTCTAGCGCCCTAGTGGTGCTGGCAAATGGACAGCCTTTATTATTAGTTCTGCCTATAAAGGGATGCTGAGGTGTGGTAAAAACAACACATATTGTTGGTGGAGCTTCCAATAAGATGCTGTCTCTAGACTTGGCTGGCATAACTTTCCTTATCCACTCTTAAGATATGGTCAAATAATATGATATTCATTCTTAATCAACTCACTATCCATCCCATGTCATACCAATCCATCCATCCAATTGCTTATTCTCTCTCTCTATGCCCTCCCTTCCCAGCACTCTAATATCTATGTCACATCATTCATGACTATCCAGCCCGGTGTGATGTGAGATTTGGGATATTTAGCAGCTTTTAAGAAACCCATTTTTCCTTAGCCTCCTAAATCTTACTTTGAACTGTAGAATTAATTCTGCCATGTTTCCAGGGCAAGCACGTGCAGAATTACAAAGTACTGTGGCACAGAGCCTGAGGTAGCAGAGGATTTGTGATTTAGACCAAACCTCCCGATGGATTTCTTGGTCAGGCCTGATAGAATGGTAGAATTTTAGATCTGGAGGAGACCTTAGTGACCACAGGATGACAGGATTTAGTATTTTAGACTTTAGATATCCTCTTAGATTTCCCCATCGTTTTAGGGATGAGGAAACTGATGAAAGAGAGCCTGAGCTACTTGCCTAAGGTCACACAGGTAGTGATATTAATAATTTTGTACATTTATAGAATATTTTAAAGTTTACAAAGTGTATTACATAGTCTATGTCATTGAATCTTCACAGCTGAGGCTGAGAGAGGTTAAGAACCTTTCCTGGGGTCACACTGCTTGAATGTGTCTGAGGTTGACGTACTCTGATTCCTAATCAAGCACTCTTTCTACTACACAACACTTTTGCACTCCTCCCCTTAAAAGTATAGGACTCATCCAAGGTCATATAGTTACTACGAATTAGAGCTGGGAGTAGAATACAAGTACTGTATCTTAAATTCAGATGCTTCTGAATTTGAGATTCAGAAGTGGGTTCTTTTGCTGAAGCAGGGGAAAATATATAATATATGCCTATAAAACAACAAGATGAAGCCCCACGAGGCAAACAAGCACTCAGCCTCATTACTTTAAAGTCATGCCTCCTATTTATAAATTGCTAGTTAGCAACATTTCAGTGTGCTCACTGTAATCTCCTTCCTTGCCTAGGGTCATATCAATAAATATTTGTACTTCTCCCACTGTGTGTACTGTATTATTGAAAAACATATTGTGAAATACATAATTACATGTTGCCTCACAAATGGGAGCTTCTTGAGGGTGGGAAATGCCTTTGCCTTTCTTTGCATCCCCAGAGCTCAGCACAGGTCCCGGTGCATACTGGGTGCCTAATAAATGCATTTTTATGAATTGACTGACATTTACGCAAGAAATGGGAATTCCTAGTCTGGAGTACTCCTTGACAATTCCAAAAACATAGTTAGCAGTATGAGGAATCATGGAATTCTTTTTGATAACTACGTACAATGCTTGCCAGTCTGAATGCTTCTCAAAGAAGCATAAGGATGTAGAATTTAGAGAAAATAAAACTATAACCCACCCCCAGCCCCCCCCAAAAAAGGTTGGAACTGGGCTTTTTCTCGTGTTACACAAATTCTAATTCTTATAGTATTAAAGATGTAGATTTGTAGTGGGCCTCAGCGGCCATCTATTTCTGCTATCTCAGATGAAGACTGAGGTACACAGAAAGGTTATGTGATCTGCCTAACGTCAAGCGTGTAGTAAGCATCAGAGATGATATGAATCCAGGTCCTCTGAAACCAGTTAGTGCTCTTTGCAAAATACTCACAAAGTTCAAAATACTGCTTTTATGGAGTGTCCAGAAATTCTCTTCTTTTATGAATGAATCAGAAAGCTTTTATGATGGGCTTACAATCTATTATGCACTGTGCTAAATGCTGAGGGTATACAGAAAGAGGAAAAGTGGAAGGCAATCTTACCAGGGCTGAGAATGTTTTCTGGGGGCCTGGAGAAAGGTCTAAGGCAGGCCTGCTTAGTAAAGCGCTCCACCAAAGGAGTTCAGGCCACCGTCACATGACCCGCTGAGACTGGGCTGGCTGTCGTGGGTCACGTGATAAGAACCCAGTAGGTTGGTGCGGGTCACGTGACAGGCACCGTACCTCCTTTGGCGGGCCGCTTTATTGTACGGACCTGGTCTAATGTAACCTGCTGTTTGAACTATGTCTCCAGGAAAACCTAGGATTGTACATGTCAGACGTTCGCAGGGAGAGCATTCCAGGATTTCCCTGGAACAGCCAATACAAGGCCATAGAAAAGGGACATGGAGTGTTCTGTAGGAGAAGAAAGCAAAGAGGGTTAAAATATAGGCTGTATATTGGGAGCGGCTAGGTGGCGAAGTGAATAGAGCACCAGCCCTGGACTCAGGAGGTCCTGAGTTCAAATGCGGCCTCAGACACTTAACACACCCACAAAAGCTAACCGTGTGACCTTGAACAAATCACTTAACCCCAATTGCCCTCCAAAAAAAATAAAAGCAAATTATAGAGGGGATTATTATGTGAGCACACTGGCAAGTTAGGACGGCCCAATTGTAAGGAGCCTTCAGTGCAAAAGGGACTGGAAGCAGGGACTGGGTAAAGGCTATCTTTGCATTTGAACTCCGCCTCGAAGGTATGAGGTATCCCACCTTCAGGAGGGGCCCCACAAGGATCAGCATTCTGTGACTCATGACTTGGGTCATTCTCCCTATGTCCTTTGAGTGTCACCGCACATAGCTTTTTCTCTCTGTAGTTGCATCTGTCTGTCTTGTGATTTTATTGAAAGCCAAGCATCCTCATTGAGAATACCATTGCTATTTACTATGATCTTCCAGCTCTTGCTGTGCATCCTTCGTGATTTGGCCAAGCCTGACTACCCTCAACTGCAGCTAGATGGCAGAGCAGATGGAGTCTGGAGATGCTTAGTTCAAATTCAGCTTCAGACACTTACTAACTGTGGGACCTTGTGCAAGCCACTTAACCTCTGACTCAGTTTCCTCAACCTTAGAAAGGGAATGGGCAACTAGGTGGCACAGGGGATAGAGTGCAGGACCAGGGGCTAGGAAGACTCATCTTCCTGAATTCAAACTTAGCTGTGTGACTCTGGGCAAGTCACTTTAACCCTGTTTGCTTCAGTTTCCTTATCTGTAAAGTGAACTGGAGAAGGAAATGGCAAACCACTACATTATCATTGCCAAGAAAATTCCAAATGGGGTTGTGAAGAGTCTGGCACAACTGAAAAACACCTGAAAAATGGGGATAATAAAAGTACCCACCTCCCAAGGTTGTTGTGAGGAACAAATGAAATACTATTTGTTAAGTGCTTAGAACATAATAGGTTCTTAATAAATGCTTATTGCCTTCTCCTCTTTCAGTACCCACAAACACTTAATTTGCAGTCATACTGAGAATTTCCATTTGTGCCCCAAATGCCTAGGCACCTGAGGGAGAGGCTGTCTGGTTTTCCTTGCCTTCTCAACCCTCCATTTCTTTGCATCCTTCATAAAATTGGCATAGTCTGCTCTCTCTCCCCTACCCCACCTCTTCCCCACTTAGTAGCAGTGGACTGCTTATATATCTCTACCTCTCATTATGTCTTCAGATGAGTATGCTAATATGCCTAAGGAAAATGTATACTATTAAAAAGCAACTCATGGCCCCTTAAAAAATATTCCTTATTTAGGGAACAGAGTGGAACTTCTCTCTCACTTTACCTTGATGAGTGGATATTGCTCCTTATATAGCTTTCTATTTAGAAACAACTCTGTTTATATAACCCCCATTTTCTGTATTTCTACTCTCTCATTTTTTATTATTAAGGACACTTGCCTTGAAAAAAAAATAGATGTTGGTGTTTTTTTTTCCAAGTGTTCCTCTTCCTGCTGCCTATTCCCCACCTGAGTATATCACATTTGATTGTTATGCCACAGACTTCTTTCTGCTCGGCTTTATCCAGGAGTATATAGTATCAATCTGTTTGCCCATCTATCTTTCTTCCTATCTTTATACACACACACATGAACTCATAAATGTCTCTAGTGGAAATGTATATGTGGTAATGCTTTAAAAGGCAGCTAATGTCTCTCTGAAAAGTCTGAACAATGTTCCCTTTTATGCATTTGGTAATACGGGAAATAATACTTAGCATTTCTGTAGTACTTTATATCTTCAAACTAATTAATCCTCATAGCTCCCTTGTGAGCCATAGAACTATTATTAACCCCATTTTAAAGATGAGGAGACTGAGACAAAGTGAGGTTAAGAGACTTGCCCAAGGCCACGTGGAGCATTGGCAGCAGCAGTGGGGATTAAAATTCAGACTTGCAAGCTCCCTATCCTGTGATTAGACCATCAGACCATGCCACTATGTATCAAATGTCTTTTTAGTACATGTGGAATACGGTGCTTAATATTGCAAAAGGAAATTGATAGAAAGGTCAAACATAAAAGGTACAAAGGGGAGCTCCTTTCTTACTATGCGAGTAATGAGGCAGATTTTTCACAGTTTGATTTAAGAACCACTCAGTCTATGAAATACCTTTTTAATTTTGGTTCAGCTTTCTATGTTCTCTTTCTTTGAGACTCAGAGTATTTGCCTGGTTCTGGGAGCTGCCTCCCCCCACCACCAAGTTTTCCTTCTCCTGCTGTTTACTCCCTGATTCCCAAAATGCATCCTCTTGAGTTGCTGAGGAAATGATTATGGCACCACAGACGGAAGATTATATAACCTGAGATCAGGGATAACTAGCAGAAGGGGATAGATTCCTACTGAATAACAATCTTGCTTTGTGCAAATCTGAATGGGAGAAAAGAGGGAATGGAGGAAAAATACAGACAATCTATGATCTAAAAGGAAATTGGTTTTAAATAGGTTGTTTTTCAGAAGGTTTCTGATAGAGATCAGTGGGCCTTCTTGAGAATTATGGAAAGCATGGAAATAATTACCTTCCTCTTATAAACTTTTAAAAATAATTTTTCTATGTATATAGAAATAATGTATTTGTTTAGTGATCCAACACTGTAAAATGAGAATGCTTGATAAGATTATTGCTTCGAGGAAACCCATGGAATTTAACAAAAAATGGAATTTAACCACGGGATTTAGCAAAAAAAAATTCTGTTCAACAATATCTTTGAGGGCGTGACATTAAAAAATAAATCAAAACCATCAATAATTTTTAAGTTTCTACTATATTTAAGATGTGACACTGGAAATATGGTGTGGGAAATGTGACATTTACACAAATAATAGTATATATGGGCACGTTGATTTACAGGTGGAAGGGACTTCATAGCTAATCTAGTTCCAATTTCTCATTTTACAAATGAAGAAACTAAGCTCGATACAGGTTAAGCTAGTAGCAGAGCTAGGATTTTAACAAATCCAGTACTCTTTCTCCTGTACCATACTGCTTTGCATATAAATTAGAATATGAAGAGTGCAAAGGAAAAGTACAAACAAAACACTATTACAAAAATTAAAAAAGGAGAGAGAGAATTTCCACCTGGCACATGCAGGGGAGGCTTCTCTCTTGAAGGATATCAAAGTTTCTAATTGTAGACCTAATGTATAATAAGAAGGTATGTTTTCTTCCAGGGCTAGGGATACAGGTCAGTGTTTCTTAGAGAATCTCCTGAGACTTGTCAAACCTGGAGATTGCTACCCAGTTTACATAAGTACAAGTGATACTATCAGAAGAAACCTAGGACTAAGGACTCTGAAATCCTGGGCAAGAAATTGAAAACCTTAGGGACACAGTATTGTTTTCATCACTACTACAAGTTAAAGGCAGAGGCTTCAGAAGAAAAGAAAAATTATATTGAGAAAGTAAAAATCTGGCTAAGAAAATGGTGTCTGAGAATGAGATTTATATTGCTAGATGATAGCTTGATACAGAAGTTGTAGGCTTTAGGCCAAGGATGGAGTATATTTAATGAGAGCCTGTAAAATCTTTATTTGTCTAGAGACCTGTGAATCTATTCAAGAGTGTTTTAAAGTAAAAATTGAGGGCATGGGGGAAAAAGTCCTCAAATATAGTTACCAAACAAGAAACCACAGAAGGAAGCAGCTATGACATGAGGAAAAATATCAGTAGACAGCAATAGGAATTCTCAGGAAACAATACGCAAGAAGCCAGAAAGAAATAGAAAGTCCTAGCTTAAGAGGGCTATACCCAAAAGGACTTAGTATGTGTAACAGAGTGAACTAGAGATCTTAATTCTAGGAAGCAAATTTGAATTTATTTTATTTTATTTTTCCTGAAACTTGGTAGGGTATGATATATGACTTTAATATGACTGTGGATTCGTATATTGCAATTTTGTTATATACAGGGCACAGTAGAGCAGCATTGAGTTTTAAGAATTTTTGCTTATGTGAAAATCTGCCAACTGAAGGTAAAAGCTATACTATGGAGAGCATTTAGGTGAGAATTAGTGGTAGAAGAATAGACAACAACAACATGATAGTGCAAGTATAATATAGACCACTAGGCCAGAAGGAAGAAAAGATGATGATTTCAAGAAAGAGATCACAAATCTGATATGAAGACCATGATATAGTAATGATGGATGATTTCCACAGTAATGGCATCTTTCAGCTGAAAAAGAATTGTTTCTTTAATGAAAATTTTATTAGTGAAGGCAAAGAAATCATCAGAGAGAATGGTAATTATGGACTTGATATTCACAAATTTGTGGGAACTGTATGCTGAAGTCATTGGTAGCCATATGGCTCAGTGGATAGATTTCTGGGGCTGAGTTAAAATCTAACCTCAGATACTTACTAACTGTTTTGACCCTGGGCAAGTCATTTTTTTTTGCTGTAATCTTCTGGAGAAGGAAAAGGCAAACTGGTAGGAAATCTTTGCCAAGAAAGCCCATGGGCAATATTGTCCACAGGGACATGAAGAGTCAGAGGCAACTGAATGACTAAACAACAGTATGCTGAAGTGGAAATGATGACAATGTTAATAGATTTAAACTTGCTACCTTAGAGTTTATGATACATGTGAATGAGATAGATGGGTCAATCTAACATGCACGTTAGATTTTAGGAAAATAGATTTCAAAGAGGTCAAAGAAGGGATGACTAAGATCCCATGGCCTAGAATTTTAGAGAGTAACTTGTCCCAAGAGGGGCAGGATGCTCTCAACAAGGACATTCTAAATCACACAAATTATTACAGTGAGAAAGAAAAATAGAGCTGCCTAAAGATACTGATGAGGACACACAGGGAACTCATCTGTCAACTCAGTTACATGTTCTTGCTTCTGTTTTCTTTTAAATGTCCTTTTAAAATCTGAAAATGAGTACAGTTCAGGTTCATGCTCCTTTAAGAACAGTGTTAGGCATGCTAACATTCTGAATAACTTGATGCTGAGGGCAAATGCTAAGGGGAAGAAAAATTACTTTTTAATTTAACTATCTTGTCCGAAAAAGGAAGGATAAAGAAAAGCTAGGACTGCTTCTCAGGGCTGATAGAATAAAGATGATTTGTCATAGAAAGAAGGGCATGATACTCAGCACTTTTTTTTTCCTCTTCTGTGGTTTGTTTGTTTTACTAAGAAGGATAATCTTCAGAATAGGAATGATAGAAGGAAATACTTAAAGCGGGAATTTAAACTCAAGATAAGGGAGTTGTCAGAGGAGTAACACTCAGTTTCATAAAATGAGATCATGTCATCAGATCTGGATAGACTACTTCCCAGAATATAGGATGAATATTGTTTGGGGGAACTCTTGTCCCAGTTCTTTGAAAAATAGGTGTTTCTTTAAAATATGAATATTTAGTGGTTCACAGGCTCTACATAAGTCATAAGTGGGAGGGATGTGGTAGCCAGAAAAGCTCATGTGATCTTAGTTCTGTTAATCAGAGTCCTCTCTCCCAGTCTGTGGAACAGCACTGCAGGAAGGGAAATAACCCTACTTTTAAAATAAGATAGGAAAGTAGGAACTTTAAACTATAAATTGATGAGATTTTGAAAAAAAAAAGTTAATATATTACTAAAGTAGCAATTAATACACTACTATTCATGCTACTAACATCATTGCTGTTTTGTGAGTATTTAGAAAGTGAAATAATAGATTCAAAATGAAGCGCCTTAGGCAACTATCTAAACCTGTACATTGTGGAGAAGGCGCCGAATACACTGGCAGAGAAAATTTCCTCCTTGAGGAATCTCCTGTACCACTGAAATCACAGTTCCACTCTGTGTTTTCTACTCCTCTTGATTTTCTTCACATTCCAGGCAAATAATAATGGAAGAAAATTTTTGTTCCATGATCTAGGACTGGAGACAGGTGAATGTTGCATTGGTTATACAATTAAGTGAGAGAGTAAAGTTCACAAGCTATAGGTTAGTGAACTTTCCTTTGATTCCTGGGAAATTTATGAAATGTTAAATTAAAGATTTGGTAACTCATTAAATTTACAGATTCCATAAAGCTGGACAAATTAGCTAACAAGCCTGATGACAGTCCAGATCTAAAAAAAGACTTCAACATGCTAGAACAAAGGGTCAAATCTCAGAAGATGAAATTAATTTGGGATATATGTAATATCTTACGTTTAAAAAATAATCTGTAAAAGTGAATGGGGGGATGACTAGGTGGCTCAGTGAATAGAGCACTGGCCCTGGAGTCAGGAGGACCTGAGTTCAAATTTGGCCTCAGACACTTAATACTTACTAGTCGTATGACCTTGGGCAAGTCACTTAACCCCAATTGCCCTTCCGAAGAGCAAAAAAAAAAAAGTAAATGGGGAAGGCATGACTAGATTGTTTCTTCTAAAAAAAGATATGGAGACTTTTGTAGACAAGAGTCTTAATATGAGCTAACACTTGACTTGACAGTATGGGGGAATAAGTATCTGTCCTTAGGTCACATAATTTAGAAGCACTGTTTCTAGAATGAGAGTAGGGTGTTGTCCTACTGTGTATTGTTCTGGTCATATCTTGAGTACTGTGGTCATTCCTGGAGGCCTCATTTTGGGATGGTCACCAACAAATTAGAACATTATAAGGCAGGAAAGGAACTGGGGTGTGGTGTAACAAGGATGGTGAAAAACCTAAATATTATCATATACAGAAACTGGTTGAAAGATTTTTATCCTGGAGAAGGCAAAAATATATGGGAAATATAAAAACCATTTCTTTACATATTTTATGGGCTACCATATGGAAGAGAATTAAGATTATTTTGCTTGGCCCCAGGGGCAGAACTAAGAACAATTCATGAAAGATGTAGAGAAATAGTTTTCAATTGTATGTCAAGAAGTGCTTTCCCAAAATTGAAGCTGTCCAGAGGTAGAATGAGATGATTCAGGATGAAATGGGTTCTCCATCACTAGAGGTCTTCAAGCAGGGAAGGAAAAGCTTGCTGAATATGCTGTAGATGGGATTTGCCTTCAGGTATAGGACTTATTTGTCAACTTCTGATCGTTCTTACAACTCTGAGATTCTGCACTTCTGTAATTTTGTTATAACTTTAGTGGGGTTCAAGGGAAGGATTTCTACACTTGGAGATTAAGAGAAGTCTATCCCAGGTATGGAAAATGGTGTAAATAAAAGTTTAAAGGCAGAAGGTAAGAAAAAATTAGACACAGTGACTCAGCCAATTTGCCTGGAATATAGAAAACATGAAGAGGAATAGTGTAAAATAAGGCTAGTGTCCAGGTCTATAGCAATAGAGACAAAGTAAAGATGAGTCAGATTTGACACATCATCATGATCAATGGATATTATGGCAGCCAGAGACTTGGGTGAAAAAAGCTGCCATTCATCAGTCACTTGTATTGATCTGTCATATCACCTGCTTTCTAAGTATCTTTATGGCACTAACTGGTCCAGGTCAAGTACTGTGTCTCTGGAAATCTATTTCATGAGATTTTCCTGGGCTTCTGGGGGAGTTAGTCAAAAAAAATCACTGTCTTGACCTCAGCATGGTATTGCCATTGCCTTTCTTCAGATCCCAATTTAAAGCATGACTTTCCTTTATACCACCCCCATGCCAACTAAGCAAGCTTTCTACCATACTAAATGTCAATTCCTTCTCTTAGCCAGAACCCCGATGTGTCATCTCCATAGATGACAGGACTCTAATATCCTCAAAATAAAACTAGAGTGAGGGTGTAGAGAGCCTCGAATTACAGATGAAAGATAGTTTGCTTTTTTTTCCATTAAGCAATAGGGTTCTATCAAAGGGTATTTAAGCAAGGGACTTGATGACTATGAAGTGAAGATTGAATTAAAGTGAGAAGACCAATTAGTAAAGTATTATAATTATGTATGAAAAGATAAATTACTTGAACCATGGGGTTAGTGGAGGGCATAGAAATACTGGGTAGATGTTGATGTTACAGAACTGAGCTATTCAATTGTTTATAAGAGATAAGGGAGAGAGAAGAATCAAAGAAAATGACAAAATTTCAAATTTGGGTGACTAAAAAGATGCAGAGTAGTTATGAAGAGAATAGATGATACATGTTCATCTCCACAGCTCTTTGAATTTCTTACATAAAGAATTTGGGGCCTTACTAGAAAGTATAAAAATAAATGGAGCTTTCCTTAAGATGAGAAGTTATATTTATCTAAAACTATGAGCAAACATTATCTGTAACAGTGACAAGCTAGAAACTTTCCCAGTGAGATCAGAGGTGAAGCAAGAATGTCCATTATTGCCATTGTTATTCGATATTGTACTAGAAATGCTAGCTGTAGCAATAAGAGAAAAAAAATTGAACTTGGGAGTCTATTTACTAAGACAAACCCAGGAACCATATAAACAATTGCAAAATGCTTTTTACTCAAATAAAGTCAAATCTAAACAATCAAAAAAAAATATTAATTGTTCTTGAGTAGGCCAAGCCAATATAATAAAAATGACAATTATGTCTGAGTTAGATCAAGACTATTAAAGGAATCAATGGAAAAAAATGTGAAGGAAAGTGGCTTAGCCATAACAGATATCAAACTGTATTACAAAGTAGTAATCATCAAAACTGTCTTTTATTGGCTAAAAACAGAGTAGAGTTTGATAAATGCAATTATCCAAAGTTTTGGAAAAAGAACTCTATTTTACAAAAACTGCTGGGAAGACTGGAAACCAGTTTTGCAGAAACTGAGTATAGACCAACATCTCACACCATATACCAAGATGAGATCAAAATGGGTACATGATTTAGACATAAAGGGTGATACCATAGACACATTAAGGGAGCATCTAATAGTTTACCTATCATATCTAGAGATAAGGGAAGAATATATGACCAAACAAGAGATAGTATTATGGGTTGTAGAATGGACAATTTTGATTACATTGAAATAAAAAAATTGCACAAACAAAACTAATGAAGCCAAGATTAGAAGGAAAATAGAAAACTGGAGAAAAGAAAGTTTACAGCAGATTTCTCTGATAAAGGCCTCATTTCTCAACTTTATAGAGAACTGAGTCAGATTTATAAGACTACAAGTCATTCCCCAATTGATAAATGGTAAAAGGATATGAATAGGTAGTTTTCAAACAAAGAAATTAAAGCTATATATAATCATATGAAAATATGTTCTTAATCACTATTGATTAGAGAAATGCAAATTAAAAAAAACTCTGAGTTATTACCTTGCACCCGTCACATTGGCTAATATAACAGAAAAGGGAAATGACAAATTTTGGAGGGAGTAGGGTTTTGAACTTATCCAATCATTCTAAAGAACAATTTGGAACTAAGTCCAAAAGGCTATAAAACTGTGTATATACCCTTTGATCCAGTAATACCACTGCTAGGTCTGTATCCCAAAGAGATTAAATAAAAAAGGAAAAGGACATACATGTACAAAAAACAGCTACTCTTTTTGTGGTGCCAAAGAGTCAGAAATTAGGGGATGCCCATCAACTGGGAATAGCTGAACAAGTTGTTATATATGATTGTTATAGAATACTATTGTGCTAAAAGAAATGATCAGATCTTTTCAGAAAAACCTGGAAAGACTTACATAAACTGATGCAAAGTGAAATGAACAGAATCAGGAGAACATTGTATGCAGTAACAGCAGTATTGTACAATGATCAATTGTAAATGAGTTAGCTATTCTCAGCAATACAATGATCTAAGACTATTCTGAAGGACTTATGGTGAAAAATACTATCTACCACCAGAGGAAAAGAAAATCATGGAATCAGACTACAGATCAAAACATACTTTTTTAAAAAAGCTTTATTTTTCTTATTTTTTTTAAATCTGTGTTTACTTTCACAACATGACTAATATAGAAATATCCTTTCATGACTCTACTTGTATAAACTAAATCAAATTGCTTGTCTTCTCAATGAAGGGTGAAGGAAGGGAGAGAGAGAGAATTTGAAACTCAAAATTTTAAAAATTGAATGTTAAAAATTTTTACATGTAATTGGAAAAAATAAATTATTTTTAAAAAGAATCTGAGACCTCCTGAGGGGGTTCAAAAGTATTTAGTAATTCCTAAAGGCTCATGACACAGCTTAGCTGTACAATACATAAAGCACTGAACTTGGAGTCAGGAAACCTTGAGTTTGACTACTTCTACAATCCTTTACTGAATATATGACCCTGGGCAAATCAATTAACCTCTCCCAACCTCAGGATCCTTGTCTGAAAATGAGGATGATTATAGTACCTACTTCACAAGGCTATCCAAATAAGACATCACTAAAGCACATTGTAAATGTTAATGTGCTATTTGTGTTAGCTATTCGTATTACCATCATTATTATCATTTGAATACTTAAAAAAGTGAATGATAATCAGTTACTCTTTCTTCTTGAAGAGTGGTCCTCTAAAGTGGATGGAGTATTTCATGAAACATCATGACTTTAACCCAGAAGATAAAGCCACTCTACTCTGAAGGATTACCAAGACATCAGTTTAGTCGAATCATATCTGAGTAAAGCAGGCAGATAGTCCCTAGGTGAGTCTAAATAAGTTATAATTTTGTGTTAAAACTTGAGATTCGGGGAGTATAAAATGTATATAAGTAGTATAAACGACAATCAGTTATCATTTATAAGGAATCTCCCATGTAGTAGCCGCTGCGCTAAGCATTGGGGAATACAGTTAATCACAAAAGGCATCTTTGCTCTCAAAGGACCTCACCGTCTAATGTGGGGAGACAATGTGCAAACAACTGTGTACATACAAGATGCAGACCATAGAAATCAGAGTTAATCAATAGAGGGAAGACACTTGCATTAATGTTAAGTCTTCTTGAATTGAGACTTGAAGGAATCCAGGGAAGCTATAAGGCAGAGATGTGAAGGGAGAGTTCCACATATGGAGGACAGCCAGTTAGTATAGTTGGTGCTGGGAAATTAGAAAGGGAAAGGAAAGGAAAAGGAATGAGCACTAATATAACTTCTATATGTCAGCCACTATGCCAAGTGCCTTAGTGTCATGTGGGACAGCCATCTAAAAGGAAACATGGACACTTCTTTAGTTATATAAAGCAGAACTTCTCCAGGGGACTCAGAACATGAATACCTTCAACTCCCTGTTCCTGTACCACCTCCTGCCTTCTACCTGGAAGGCAGCAGGGTCCAAATCTCCTCCTGTTCCTGCTTACTATGACTCAAGCCTTGTAGCATACACCACCACTTCTGGCCACTAGACTTATGCTCAAGTGAGTACTTTGAACAGTTTTATTTCCTGCCTCCCTTAGCAGGCCTCTCCCCATCAGACTCATTCCTTAATAATTTTCATACTTTGACCTCTTTATTCTCTCTCTGGCACAGTATTACTGCATTCCTATCTGTTGATAAAGAAATCCAGTTGTTTGCTCCTCCTGCTATATATTAGAAATTTTTTTCAATAAGCAAATAGCTCCCCGTTTTATCCATTACTATTATTACATGCCTCTTCAGGAATTTGAACTAGCTAGCTAGATGCAGTAACTAGAGCACTAAACCTGGTGTCAGTAAGACCTGAGTTCAAATCCCTCTTTTGACACTCACTTTGTAACCCACTTAAGCTTTGTCTGCTTCAGTTTCCTTAAGTATAAGATGGGGCCAATAATAGCACCTAACTCCCAAGGTTGATGTGAGAACCAGATAAGATAATATTTGTAAAGCACTTTGCATTCCTTAAACTCTGTATGTATTTGATTATCATTATCATCATTGTTTTTTTAATCTTTTTCAAATTTCACAGTCCCAGAGTACTCTCATTCTAGATGTGGCATTAATAGAGACCCTTTCAGAAGAGTCCATGTAGACATAATTTAGGAAGAGGTCATCAGATTTTATATCTCTGAACACTGTCAATTCAGCACCATACTGAATCACATTTGGAACCTAATTTCTGAAACAGAACATGATGAAAAGGACACCTGCAATGTTACCCTGTTCCTCATGTTGATGACTAAAGTTAGGTAGCTCCACAGAATTAAGTTGGTTACACAACTTAGAAGAAGATATTCATTCAACAATATCTTAAGACATCATAAGTTAAGTGGTAAGTAGATTGGATTTTAGTCATTATAGAGAACTCTATTCTTCCATCTTCAGTTACTTTGAAGTTCATCTTGGGGAAAATGAAACTGATTGTATGTTTTTAAAAAGCTAGGCCTAGAGAGTTTCTGTGTAGGTGACATAGAGGTCCATGAAAGGATAAGCCTAAGTCTTCAAAGAATCTCAGAGTTTGAAAGGAGCTTCTGAAATCACCTACTCCAACCCATGCCTGAACGTGAAACGCTGGCAAGTCATCATCCAAACTCACTTTGACTGCCACCAGCAGTGGGAAATCTATTTACTTCTGAGGCAGATTATTTCAGTTTTGCTCAATTCAGAATGTTTGCCGTAGTTGGAATCAAATCTCAGCACTCTATGTATTCCATGCATTGCTCTCAACTAGGCCTTCTGAGCTCAAGCAAAACCAGGCAAAGTCTTCTGTGCGGCCTTACTTTGGAATGCTGTTTGCAACAGCTATGGTGGACACACACACACACGTGTATGTGTGTATACACAGATATGTATGTATATATGTCTATATCTATATTCTCAGGTAAGAGAAGGGCAGCCTAATGAAAAGAGAACAAATACAGAGCCGAGTTTTCCCCTGGTGGCCAAACCAAGGCTTTCTCGCTGGTTTTTCTTGCTTTGGCTGCAAAGGTAGCAAAATCTGTGAATACCAGAAGCAGGAAATGTAGGTGATAAGGGACTTTCAGTCTGAGGGAAGGGACAGAGGCTGCCCTTGATGGGACATACAGGGTAGGGAAGGAGCAATGCTTACTCACTTCAGCTTGCAGTGTTAACTACATTTTTCACAAGTCACCAGTGCACACTTTTCATTTTTGGATAGCTGGTTTCCCCTTAAGGACTAAGACAATCTCCCTTTGATATAACAGACTGTACTTCTATATTAATGTGTCAAGTTGCTGTGAAATTTACTGCCTCACTGGGCCCATTAGACTGCCGAGATTCAACTCCGTCTTCGGCTCGTCTCAGTCTATCAGAACTCGATCGTCTTTCTCAGAACAGCCTGTCCCTATGTGCCACTGTACCGAGGAAAAGCTCTTAATGGAATGAGTGCAAATGAATTCTTCAGGTCCTGGGAACCTTGGTGGCAGAAGGATGTCCTCTCCCTGAAATCCTGGGTAAGACCCTTGAGTCCTAAAGCCTGCAGAGGGTATGAGCAGTAAAGGGGCTTTTTTATCTGGCTTTTCCAGCCCAATGCAAAGAAACTACTGCTAGGTTTATTGCTACTTATCCAGCAACAGTTTATCACCATTGTAACTGAGAATTATGTCCAAATTCATCTAGGAATCCCCTATCCCTTACCTTTAAAATTTTAACCTCGTACAATTCAACATTATCTCCTCATCACATATACAGAATAGATCAGACATATCCAGGGGTGATGACATGTAGAATTTAATTTGTCCTATAAATGAACTCTTCACATACAGGAAGTGCTTGATATAAATTTGTTGATTGAATTTTTAGAACATTATGGGGAATTCCAGGATCTTGATGGAATCATCTTCCTCCTGATTCCCTGGGGCATTAGGGGAAAGAGACACCTGCTGCATTGCTAATAGAAAACCTGATGATCAATGGTCCTGTGAGTACAGGTTCTGAGAAACCAGTTGGCATCATTATTCGTTTTTCCACCCAAAAGAATAGTGTGGTCAAAGGCATCTTGCTTTTTAGGTTTGTTGGTTTTGCTTCAGAAGGAAGCAACTCATTTTGCTATTTTAATCTCAAATTGAGTCTAGGGCTGAAGATTTTGTGTACATGTGTGGTTGGGGTTGGGGGTGGGTAATTCTGGAAATCTATGGGGAAACATCCATTAAACCTGGGCAATCTCTGCAGGGTGAAGCGCAACTGTATCTTAGAAATCTTGCCTCTTCGCAGCCATGCATCAATTGTTGTCGGTTCTTGAATATGGTAATATTGCATATGATAATGCTCCCTAATGGTTGTTCCAGATAGTGTTAGTATATTATACAGCAGGATGTGTCATTTGGTGTTGTTAGTAAGCTCAGAGGAACACTGTTGTTTTCTTTATTCAAAAATCATCTGGATTGTGGTGGCACAGAGATGGCAGAGCTTCTGGTACAATTTTATTTTTAACATTCTGAACTGTTGTAAGCCTAGTGAACTGCTTAATATGTTACATTCAACAAGGATGGCTTATACACCACTGAGCCTTTGAAACTGTCATACCTTAAAATGAATACAAGTTGTGGACAAAAGCTTTTTGTTATAAAGCTCACAAATGCAGAACCAGTTACCATTAAGACTTAAGAATGAACCAGGTGTTTTGTTTTGGGTTTTTCTTTTTTTTTTTTTTCATTTCTCACTTGGAGATGGATACAGAACCTCCTGCTCTGTCTCCAGCAGAAATTACTCCTATTGTTTTCCTTGAGCCCCCTCACTGAGCTTTTGGATTGGTTGCTGGCACCAGATTTGCAGCCTCTGGGTGGTGACTGATAACAGAGCTATGAACTAGATTGGTGAAATCCACAAGCCTAGGATAACCTAATTGCATTTGCAGAATTAACCCACCTAGGTATCAAGATGGAACCTGTGTGGTACAGGTGCACATTTGTTGCCGCTGTCATGGCAGAGAATGAAGAGCTGCAAACACAAGAATCTCGGGACGTGCCTATGCATGTGCATGTGAGCACAACGCACCCACAGCTGATGCCTGCACTGTTCTGCATGTATATAACCCATTTGTCTCGGTTCACACATTTCCAAGTGGATGCAGCTTAGATCCCGTGATTGACAATTTGGAACAACATGTTAACCCAGTGCGCCAGTCTATCAACAAATAGCATTTTCTAGCCCGCTGCCTCTCTTGATGGACTGTATGGAGGAATGGGGGCAGTGCGGGTGAAATGCCTGGAGAAGAGCTCCTGGGGACAGTGATAGATAGGTGTTCAGGCACCTTCCTATGGGCATGATGGAGTGAAAAGACAAATCAATAGAGATTTCAGACCCCACTGTAAACCTGTGTTGATTCCTTAATTATAAATTATAGTGAAAAAGCTGGACAAGTGGGCCAGAGTTTTGCCATAGGTATGAAAAAAAAACAGGTCAAAGAAAAAGGTTCTTGCCAGGAGTGTAGGAAAAAAAAGCCCAAGTACATTGACTAGATAAATCAAACCCAAGCAATATTGCTCACCATGTTACACGACCCATTAAGTGAGAGAAGCTCTTGCCTTCAACTCATACTTTATACTACAGTCTGCGTTGAGAATTTCTACTACATTCTTAGAACTTATCCTGGGTGTTGTCAGTTCTGTGATTGGCAGGGGAATAATGACAATTATTATTGCCATTTTTATCACTAATGGCAATTTACCTTTATGTTGCATTTTACAGATATTACCTATTTTGTCCCTTACAGTAACCTTATGTCATATACACTGTTACCATTGCCATGCTACAGAAGTGCAGAAACTAGAGCCCAGAGTGGCTAAGTCAGTTTCCCCAGAGACACACAGCTAGTGTCTGAGGTAATATTTTAATCTAGTCCTTCCTGACTTTGGGTTCAGTACTCTAGCTCCTGTTGAGGCAGGTCAGTGACCCAGTGGATCAAGTACTGGGCCTGGAGCCTGGAAGACTCAGACTTTGACACTTACTAGCTGTGTGACCCTGGGCAAGTCATTGAATCTTTCTTTGCCTCAGTTTTCTCAAATGTAAAATGGGTATAACTTCAATAACCTCGAGTTGTTGGAGGATCAAATGAGCAATATTTGTAAAGCACTTAGCACAATGATTGGCACATAGTAAATATTAATAAATATTAATAAATTCTTGTTTCCTTTCTTCCTGTATGCCTTACACTGTAGCTACTGGGAAAGAGTGTGCTTTTGGTGTCCAAAGTTTTGTCCTGGTTACTGTGTCATGAGACCTGCCCAGACTTCTTTTCAAGATGAGGCATGGTTAGTCAATAAGCCTTATTAAGTACTTACTACGTGCTAGACACTGTGGTAAATGTTGGTTATACACATGCAAGCAAACAAAAAGACAGTTGCTGCCCTCTAAGTGTTTACATTCTAATGAAGGAAAACAGCACAAAGAAGAGAACAGAAAAGTGGGAGCGGGTAAGGTACGGGAAGAGGAGCCTGATGGTAAAATCTAAAGAATGGGAAGCACAACCAAGAGGGGAATGCAACCTGGCCAGCCTGGGCCCATCACCAAAATGGAGGTTCTGGTCAGACCCTTGCAATGAGAAAAGGGGCTAACATTTCAGAGGAGAGTTTTAGGGTAGGAAGATTTCAGGAAAATCTGGGTGTTGTAGGGCAAGAAGACCCCAGAGACTGAGGGAAGTTCCAGACTGAGAAGTAGAAAACTGAAAGATGGTATCAGAGTCCATAAAGTCAGAAGCAGACCCAGAAGGCTAGTCTATCAGCTATAGTTCCATAAAGTAAAACACAGGCACAAAAGCACTCTTTTAGAAAAGAACAGAATTATCAAGGCTTAATACACTGGTGTGCATGAAGCATGCAAAATTAAAAAAAAAATCCCTGAAGAGAAGGAGTGCAAATGAATTCCTTCACATCAAATCATTCTGGGAACTCTGCTTTCTATGTGCCTGTCACACTTGTTAGAGCTACTTGGGAGGGGTGCAGGAGACTCAATCATTCACAACAATCTATTTACACTGTGCTTCTAAAAGGCAGTCTCCCCCTGTCACTCAGCAAATAGTGTTTACTGAATGCCTCCTGTGTACAAAACAGTTTTGTGGGGCCATAAAAGAAACCAAAGAGAGGGTCCTATTAGGTACCTTTTATTCCAAGATGAGGCCCTAACCACACATGCTTTGTACTCCAGAGGAAACTTTTTTACCAAGTTGTGTGTGTGTGTGTGTGTGTGTGTGTGTGTGTGTGCATGTATGTGTATAAATTAAGGTACATATTCATGACTTAGATCAGAGATAAAATTGAATGTAGAGATTAGGGCTCTGCTCTATTGTGACCAATTTATAAGTCATTATAATTCTGCCAGTTCTTGTAGAAAAAGCAAAGTTGAGTGCCTATTTATGAAGAACACTTACTTAAAATGGGAAGCTGCCAGTTCGGCTCCACTGTGAGCACCTTTCCTCCCCAAGAAGAGTTTCTCTATTCCACAGCTTCTGTCTCTCCCTTCTTTGCAGGAGGTAACACTTGTCATCCCACCCCCTCTCCCAAAATGAGAGTGGAAATGCTTATACCAGGGGTGTAGAACCTGTGGCCTCGAGGCCACATATGGCTTTCTAGGTATTTAGCTGTGGCCTTTTGACTGAGTACAAGTTTTATAGAACTAATCCTTTTATTAAGGGGATTTGTTCTGTGAAGTTTGGATTCACATAAAGGATGGCACTTGAGGAACTAGAGGGCCACATGTGGCCTTGCGGCCACCAATGGCTTTGAGGGGGTTCTAACAGTAGTGGGCAGAGAAGAGGGCACTCATTTGTTCCTAGAGGCAACAGGAAAAGGAAGGGGAAGGGGAAAGCAAGAGGAAGGGAAGAAAGAAGGGAGGGCATAAGCATTTATGTAGCTCCTACTGTGTGCCAGGCTCTATGCCAAGCACTTTGCAAATAGTATATTATCTGATCTTCACACCAATCTTGTGAGGTAATTGTTATTATCCCTATTATTATTATCACCATTGTACAATTGAAGAAAGTAAAACAGAGATTATGTGACTTACCCAAAGTCACACTGAACAAGTAAATTTCTGAGGTCAAATTTGAGTTCAGGTCTTCCTGCTACCAGGCCTGGCAGTCTATTCACTGCACCATCTTGCTGCCATGAAAATAAGATATTGGAGAAGATAGAATTGACAGGACTTGGTAACTGATTGAGAGATGGCAACAGTCAAGGATATCATCCAATATTTCAAACATGGAAAAATTAATTTAATAATGATACTAATAAAAGAAAAGTAAAGGTGGAAATAGGAGTGAGTTCTGCTAGGAAGATAAGATCAATCTGTGGCCATGTTGATTTTGAGATTCATGGAAACTTCTAGGTCAAGATATTCCATAGGCAAGTGAAAATTCATTTTTGGTGCTTCAAAGAGGGCAGAATTGGAGAGTCACCAACATAGACATGGTAGTTGTCTCTGGGCATTTTCTCTGGCTGTCCCTGAAGCCTTTAATATTCTCCCTCCACTGCTCCAACTACTAGCCTCTTTGACTTCCTTTAAGTCCCACCTTCTGCAGGAAGCCTTCCCTAATTCTTCTTAATATGAATGCTTTCTCTCTTTTAATCATTTCCTATTCATCTTGTATATAGTTTGCTTGGTATATATTTGTTCGTATGTTGTCTCCACAATTAGATTGTAAACTCCATGGGGGCAGCGACTCTCCTTTGTAACTTTTTGCATCCCCAGCATTTAGCACAGCATTTAGTGCCTGGCAGGTAGTAATAAAAAAAATTCATTTAATAAATGAATAAATGACAGGTGTCACCTCTATACTTAAGAAGCTTTAGTGGCTTCTTGTTCCTGAAAAATAAAATACAAACCACTCTGTTTGGCATTTAAAGTTCTTCAGGTTGTGGGTCTAATTAGCCTTTCCAGACTTATTTCACATTATTCTCCCTCCAACATCTCTATTCCACCCATACTGGCTCACCTACTTCTCCCCTTCCATGACATCTCATAACTCATCTCCATGTCTTTGTCCATCTCATGCTTAGAACACCCTCCCTTCTCACAAAGTTTACTTAGCATCTCTAGCTTCCTTCAAAGCTCAACTCAAGTACTAACTTTGAGTCTTCTTTCTTGAGATGTTGGTCATCCAGAATTTTTAAAAATTAACTTTTCTTTGTATAGGGTTTTCCTCTCTAGTAGAATGTAAACTTCCTGGTGCCTTTGCATTTCTAGCTCTAGCACCTTAAAAGTAGTGGGCATAAAAAAAAAGATTTTGTTGAACTAATGGGTGAAACTGCCTTCTTGGTAACTTTCACACATTGGTTCTAATTCTATCCTTCTGCGTCTAGCAGATCAGTCAAAATATCCAGTGTCTGAGCTCTGGCTTTATTAGTATAACTCTGGAGAAGTCTTAACTTCTGTGAACATTAGTTTCCTTCATGTAAAATGGGTGTAGTTATATGTTGGAGGCAGTATAGAGAAGATTCATATAACAGTAAGGTTTGACTCACAAAGATTCTTTCTAAAACTGAGCCAATCATGTTTTCAGCTCTAGAAGCAAGCTAAAAGAGTAGCAGCAGCATAGGGAGCAAATCATGAAGAGCTCTAGGTTTTCTTTCTTTTTAAATCAAATTAACTAATGGTTTATCTATTTTATTGTTTTTTTAAACTACTTTTATCAATAATTCTTTTTTTTGTTAGTTTTACATTTTGTTAGTGTCCCTCAATTTTCACACCCCATTTGTAGATTTTGTTTCCCCTTTTTTGTTAAAGTGTTTAAAGAGAGAAAATTTCCACTAGGTACTGCTTTGGCTACATCCCCAAGATTTTGGTATGTTGCCTCGTTATCATTATCTTTAATGAAATTATCTAATTTCTTTGATTTGTTCTTTTATCCACCAATTTTTTAGGATTAAGTTATTGAGTCTCCAGTTGGCTTTTAATATCTCTTATGATGGCTCATTATTTAATGTAATTTTTTCACATTGTGGTCAGTAAAAAATGTGTTTAATATTTCTACTTTTCTACATTTATGAGGTTTTTACATCCTAATCAATTAAAATCAATTTCTGTGCTAATCCACTTGGCATCAACTGAAGATTCTCTCCCCACCTTGGAACCCAATGCCAACCTTCAAGCCCCTGTCCAAATCACCTAGAGGCTGTGATTGTGCAAATGGACAATTAAGCTTTTGGTTGTGGATGTATTCCAGTAAGAAAGCTGACTCATCCACCCCTCTAGATTAATTTTTATGGCTCAGCCTTCTCACCAGTTATGAAAAATGTTTGCTTTCCCCTTACAAATTAGTCTAAATTTGTGGAATTTTGGTATCAATACTTTGATACTAAGTATCAAAACTGACCAGAGAAGACTCAAGTCAAGTTAGTCCTACTAGGCATCTTAGAGGAGAAATATTTCAGAAAAAAATCACATTGTCATTGACTACAAGGAAGTACAAAAGGATTTTGGCATCACACAAGGTATAATATAGCTATACAGAAAGAGTACTGACACCGTCCTGAGGCTGCTGCACAAGTACAGTTATACACTCACACACATATACATATATGTGTGTATATATAAATATACACATACATACATACATATATATGTATAAATACACATGTATCAGATATTGGTATATTTATCTCCTCTTTTCCTCCCCAAATGGAACCATTAAATTAATAAATAATAGTCAATAATCATTTATTAAGTGCCAACTATATGCTCAGCACTATACTAAGTGCCATCACAAAAATAAGGCATTTCAGTGACTGTAATGAAAGGACAGTCTCTTTCTTTTCTATCACCAAAGAGTCAAGAAGCAGTTAGGCAACTTAAAGAACCTAAAACATCACAGTTCATGAGGTTACCTTACCTTTTCTTATAAAATCTGATGTTTATTTCTCTTCAGTGCAGTCTGTGCATGACTGGGGAATGCCTAAGATTTTTTACAGTACGAAATTGTACTGTAAAAATTTCCGGTGTTCAAGGTCAACAGTGATGACAATTTCTTTTTTTGCTCCATGTGTTCCAATTTTTAATAGTAGACACTTTCTAGTCTGCTAAACTTGGACCAAGAGATCATTCTATGATGAAATATGGCTCAGGGGAGGCTCCAAATAAAGGACAAACCAGGCAGCTTTCACTATTGCTTGGGTATATTCTGTTATCACCACCACCATGTGGAGTTACTATCTTATATTATACAAAGAACCTACTCCTAGGGCCACAACCCTTTCCTCCTCATATTTCTTCTCTTTTCCATATTCTCCATATTTAAATCTCTCCAAGATGACATCATCAGTCAAGACACTTGATAGAGGTAGATAATTTTATGGCAATACAAGAACATCTGGGGGGGTGGTGGAGTTATTTTTAAGTCAACTGAGCTATAGATGCTCTGTTGGACCCTTCCAAAAGTTTAAAGTTCTGCTCTTCCATTCAAAGAAGTATTTCATAGCTCTTCTCTACATACTAGGTAAGGATCAAAGCTTTCCCTTTGGGGCCATAGGCCCACTCTTCAGTCTCAAGAAGAAAGTCTTTCTTCTTAGTCACTAATACCCCATATTAGTTGAGCTAGATTCTGGTCACAAGATTTCCCTGAATTAAATCCCCTCTTTTTTTTGTAGTCATTTAGTCCTTTAGGTCAGTTCCTTGAGGTTTTCTGTGTTAAATGTTTTCATAAACAGTTATTCCACAAAACTTAACATGACCTGCGATTACCATTTATCCAGTCTGCCTTCCCAGGCTTATTATAAATTTCTTGCTTTCACACATCACTCTATGGTCCAACCAAACTGACTCTCTTTTTGTTTCTCACAGATAAAATTCCGTCTCCTTTTACCAGGCCTTCATACATTCCATACCTGAAGATGACCTCTTCCTCATTTCAACCTCTCGGAATCCCTTGTTGTCATTGTTGTTCAGTCATTTTTCAGTCATATCCAAACCTTTGTGACCACATTTAGGGCTTTCTTAAAAAAAAACAAAAAAAGATACTGAAGTATTTTTCCATTTCCTTCTCCAGTTCATTTTACAGATGAGGCAAATAGGCTTAAGGAACTGGTCCAGAGTCACATAGCTACTTAGTATCCAAGGCCAGATTTGATCCTGAGTTCATACAGACATGACACTAGACCCACTGTGACACCCAACTGCCCCCTTTGAATTTCTAATTTCCTTTAAAGTTTAGTTTGAGTGCTACCTTTTATATGAGATCTTTGTTTATCCCCCAGCTATTAATTTCTCCCTACTAATATTAATTCCTGTCAATTTTGTATGTATTTTGTTTATTTTATATGCATCCCATTATCTTCCCAAATAGAATGTAAGTTCCTTGAGGGCAGGAACTGCTTTATTTTTGCCTTTATATTCCTGGCACCCAGAATATTATTGTTTGTCCTCCATTCTTTTTTTTTAAGCAATTGGGGTTAAGTAACTTGCTCAGGGTTACATGGCCAGTTATTTCTGGTTGTGGTGCTAAGTGTCTGAGCCCAGATTCAATCCCCAGGTCATCCCGACACTGGGGCTGGTGCTCTTACTCACTGAGCCACCTGGCTGCCCCAGAAAGGCTATTTTCTTTTTTTTTTTAAAAGCAATTGAGGTTAAGTAACTTGCTCAAGGTTACACAGCCAGTTATTTCTGGGTGTGGTGCTCAAAGTATCAGAGCCCGGATTCGATCCCCAGGTCATCCCAACACTGGAGACGGTGCTCTTACTCGCTGAGCCACCTGGCTGCCCCCAGTCCTCCATTCTTGACTACCAGGAATTTAATAAACATATATCGACTTATTAACTCATCCTCTATGATTTCCAAATATAGCGTTTCTCTGAAAAAAAAAAAAAGGTGTTTTGTCTCTTCACAACTTGACCCCTACAAAGCATCTATCTGGGAATTCCATTCTTTCATTGTGGGTCCTTACACTTCTCTTACCAGGTGCTTTCTCTTGGGTTTATTGTTTCTCCTTTGCTGTCATAAGATATTATGATATAAAGGCCCAGTTAAATTTCAGTTTCTCTAAGTCCAATCAAATGTATAGAGTGTAAATTCTTTGAGAAAAGGGATTACTTCACTTTTGTCTTTGTATCCTGAGCCTAGCATGCTGTCTAGTGCATAAATGTGTATTTAACAGGGACTTGATGGATTGACTGATTCTATATAATCAATCTACATATGATCTGGGGTGAGGGGAGAATTATAATAAATCCCTCAAGCTGCTTTCTTCTTCTTTCGGAAATATAAGATTCCTCCCCCCATACATATCACCCTGATTTAGGGCAGTTTGGTCCAAAGTGAATTAGCAAATCTGAGCAGAATTGTGTTATCTGAGAACCATTACTAGGACAGTTTCAGATTCCTGTTAATAATCCCACACCTAATTAATCTTGTGAATTTTCACAAGTCTAAATTTTTTTAGGCCTCCACTATAATTACCAGAAAATAGAAATCACATTGCATTCCTTATTGGACACACACATGCACACATAATTGTGTAAAAGTTTTTTGACATAGCTAAACATAAGACATACAATTCAAAGCAATCAGTAGAACATGGATAGCTTCTTTACCTAGTGATTTATCTACTGGTCCTTTGTCAGCTTGCTCCAGGTACTTCCTTTGGTTACCTCCTGTATAGAGAACCTGTGTGATAGTGTGGATACAGTGCTAGACTGGGTGATTGGAACATCTGGATTCAAACCCCATGGGCAGTTCATCTAACCTCTCTGAGCCTCAGTTTCCTCATCTATAAAATGGAGATTATAATGCCAGTAGGACCTATCAGGCAAACTTTCTATGAGACACACATGAAATAAATATGTAAAATATTTTGCAATTTTTTTAAACAACTTATTTATTTTCAACATTCTTTTTAAAATTTTTGACTTTCAAATTCTCTCCCTCCCTCCCCCACTTCACATTCCAGCAATATATCAGTTATCCATGTAAAATCATATAAAACATTTTTTCCATATCAGCTATATCTCAAAAAAGAAGCAAAAAAGTACCAATTAGAAAAACATAGTTTCCCTGATTATCACTTTTAATAATGTCTATTTTTGCTTTTCTTTGTCTGAGATCATGATTTTGGTCTTTTAAAAAATTTTTATTTCAGCTGAAGCATAATAGATCCTGCTCCAGTATCTTATTTTAATTCTGTATGTGTGTCTTTCTGTTTCAAGTGTGTCTATTGATTTATAATCATATTTTATTTTTTCCCAATTATGTGTCAAGACAATTTTTAGCATTCATTTTTACTATATATATGTATTTGCTTTTTGGAGGGCAATTGGGGTTAAGTGACTTGCCCAAGGTCACACAGCTAGTATTTTGTGTGTGTGTTAAGTGTCTGAGGTCAGATTTGAACTCAGGTCTTCCTGACTCCAGGGTTAGTGCTCTATTCACTATACTTCCTAGCAGCCCCTAGAATCCATTATTTATCTAGATGTGAATAGCATTTTCCTTTGTGAGTCCTTTGTGCTTGCCTTGGATCTTTGTGTTGCGGAAAAGAGCTGAGTCATTCATAGCCCATCATCACACAGTGTTGCTGATAACTATGTACAATGCTTTCCTAGTTCTGCTCATTTCACTTTGCATCAGTACATACAAGTACAAGTATTTCCAGGTATTTTGAAAATCTGCCTGTTCATCATTTCTTATTGCACATTAGTATTCCATTGCATTCATATACCACAGCTTGTTCAGCTATTTCCCAATTCATAGGTAGTCCCTTAGTTTCAAATAGTTTGCTGCCACAAAAAGGGCTGCTGTAAATATTTTTGCACATGTAGGTCCTTTTCCCTTATGATCTCTCTGGGATACAAACCTAGTAGTAGTATTACTAGATCAAAGGGTATGTACAATTTGATTGCCCTTTGTTCATAGCTTCAAATTGCTCTCCAGGGTGGTTGAATCAGTTCACAACTCCACCAACAGTGTATTAGTGTCTCAATTTTCCCACATCCTCTCTAACATTTATCATTTTCCTTTTTTTGTCATATTAACCAATCTGATAGGTGTGAGATGGTACTTCAAAGTTGTTTTAATTTGCATTTCTTTCATTAAAAGGGATTTAACATATTTCTTCATATGCCTATAAATATCTTTGATTTCTTTATCTGAAAACTGCCTATTCATATCCTTTGATCATTTGTCATTTGAGAAATGGCTTATATTTTTATAAATTTGACTCAATTTTCTATATATTTGAGAAATGAGGCCTTTATCAGAGAAAATTGTTGTAAAGATTGTTTCCCAGGTTTCTGCTTTCCTTCAAATCTTGGTTACATTGGTTTTCTTTGTGCAAAAGCTTTTTAGCTTTTTAATTTAATATAATCAAAATTATATATTTTATATTTCATAATGCTCTCTATTTCTTGTTTGGTGGTGAACCTGTAAGTCACTTACCTTCTCCTTTGAGAATTTAGATGCTACACGACTTGGTACATATACGTTTCATATTGTTATTATTTCATTGTCTGTGCTACCTTTTTAGCAAGATATAGTTTCCTTCCTTATCTCTTTTAAGTTGATCTGTTTTTGCTTTTGTTTTTGTCTGAGATCAGGATTGCTAGCCCTGCTTTTTTTTTTTAACTTCAGTTGAAGCATATTAGGTTCTACTCCAGCCACTTACTTTTACTCTGTATGTGTGTCTCTGCTTCAAGTGTGTTTTTTGTAAACAATATGTTGTAAGATTCTGGTTTTTACTCCCCTCTACTATTCACTTCTGTTTTATGATAGAGTTCATCCTGTTCTCATTCACAGTTATGATTCCTAACTGTGTTTATCTCACCAAACTATTTTTCCTCCTGTTTGTCCTCTCTCTACTGTCATCCTTTCCCTCAACAGTGTTTTATTTCTGTCTATTGCCTCCCCTGTTCTTCCCTCTCTTCTGTCAGTGCCCCATCCTCTTTAATTTCCTCCCCTCCTACTTTCTTGTTGGATAAGATAAAATTTTATATTCAACTGATGCTATATATTATTCCCTCTTTGAATCAATTCTTTTTTTTAAAGCAATCAGGGTTAAGTAACTTGCTCAAGGTTACACGGCCAGTTATTTCTGGGTGTGGTGCTAAGTATCTGAGTCTGGATTTGAACCCAGGTCATCCCGACACTGGGGCCAGTGCTCTTTACTCACTGAGCCACCTGGCTGCCCCTACTTTGTATCAATTCTAATGAGAGCAAGGTTCAAGTGATACACATTGTCCACCCTCCCATCTTTTCCTCCACTGTAACAGGTTTTTCAAGCCTCTTCATGTGAAATAATTGATCCCAAATAGTTGATCACCTCTCTACATCCCTTCCTTCTGTACCCAGTGTATTCCTCTTTCTCATCCCTTAATTTTTTTTTTGTTGTTCCCCTCAAATTCACCTTATGCCTATACCCTCTGTCTATGTATATTCCTTATAGCTGTACTGTTAGTGGCACAATTTTTAGGAATTACAAGTATTATCTTCCCAGGTAGGGATATAAACAGTTCAGCTCTATCACATCCCTTATAGTTTTTTTTTTTTCTCTTTTTCCCTCTTTAGGTTTCTCTTGGCTCTTGATATTGGATATCAAAATTTTTGTTCAGTTCTGGTCTTTTTCTTATGAAAGCTTGAAATCCTTCTATTTCATTGAATGACCATTTTTCCCTTGCAGTATTATGTTTAATTTTGCCAGGTAGGTGATTCTTGGTTGTAGTCCTAGCTCCTTTGATTTCTGGAATATCATGTTCCATGACCTCTGATCCTTTAATGTTGCAGTGTTAAGTACTCTTTAATCCTCAATGCAGCTCTCTGATATTTGAAATGTTTCTTTCTGGCCACTTGACATATTTTTTTTCCTTGACCTCATAGTTCTGTAATTTAACTATAATGTTTCTTAGAATTTTTATTTTAGGATCTCTTTCCTAAGGTGATTGGTGGATTCTTTCAATGACTATTTTGCCCTCTGATTCCAGGATATCAGGCAGTTTTCCTTCATAATTTCTTGAAAGATGTTGTCTTGGTCCTCCTTTTGATTATGGCTTTCAGGTAGTCCAATGATTATGACATTGTCTCTCCTGGATCTATTTTCCAGGTCAGTTGTTTTTTCCCATGACATATTTTACATTTTTTCCTTTTTTTGAATTTATTTGATTGATTCTTGATGTCTCATGGAATCATTAGCTTCAGTTTTCCCAGTTCTAACTTTTAAGGAGTTATTTTCCTCAGTTTTTGTACTTCCTTTTCCATTTGGCCAATTCTACTTTTTAAGCAGTTGTTTTCTTTTTACAAGCTGTTGACTCTTTTTTTTTCACAATTCTCTTGTATCATTCTCATTTTGTTTCCCAATTTTTCTTCTACCTCTCTTATATGATCTTAAAGCTCCTTTCTGAACTCTTTCAAGAGGTCTTTATGGGCTTCAGACATTTCTCCTTTTTCTTTCGGTTTTTGCTATAGGAATTTTTACAATGTTGTCCCTTATGAATTTGTGTCTTGATCTTCCCTGTCACTAGTATAACTTTCTATGGTCAGATTCTTTTTTGTTCCTTTTTACTCATTTTTTGGGCCCTTTTCCTTTCTTTTAAATTTGAGCTCTACATCCAGGATGGAAGGGGCACTGTTTAAAGCTTCTTGTTCCAGGGGCTGCAGGCCCTGGCTGTTTACCTGGTGCTGCACTAAGGGAGTGGGGTTGGGGGTAGCTGGCACTGCTGGAGGTAGTAAGGGTTTGGCAGCTTACATGCTGCTGAAGCTGGGTCCTAGTGCTGGTATCTAGCATGTGCTGAGGCCAGTGAAGTGTGTCTGTCTTTCCCTGGGGCTATATTGAAGTATGTGGTGGTCTGCTGCTTGTAGCTCCCTGTTTGCCTGGGGCTATGCTGAAGCACATAGAAGTTTGGTCACTGGGAGTCATTTATTTGCCCAAGGCTATGTTGAAGCATGGGATTCTCAGAGCTGGAATCTACCAGTTCCCCTGACTATGATGAGGCATGTGAGGGGTTCTGCTGTTCACATTTCAAGTGAGTCTATTTTTTTCTTCTTTTTGGAGGGGGGAAGGTAGGGCAATTGGGGTGAAGTGACTTGTGCAAGGTTACATGGCTAGTTTTGTGTGTTAAGTGTCTGAGGCTGGATTTGAACTCAGGTCCTCCTGACTCCAGGGCTGGTGATCTATTCACTGCGCTACCTAGCTGCTCCAAAGTGAGTCTATTTCTTTTTGGAGGGCAATTGGGGTTAAGTGACTTGCCCAAGGTCACACAGCTAGTTTTTGTGTTAAGTGTCTGAAACTGGATTTGAACTCAGGTCCTCCTGACTCCAGGGCTGGTGCTCTATTCACTGTGCCACCTAGCCGCCCAAAAGTGAGTCTGTTTGAAACCACATGTGGTGATTCTAATTTCTAATCCATTCTGGTATCTGCTTCCATTTTATGGGTCAGCTCATCTCATTTATATTCACAGTTATGATTATTATGTATGTATTTCCCTCTATTCCATTTTCCTCTGTTTATCCTTCTCTTTTTCTTTTTTATCCTATCTCTCCTCAAAAGTCTATTTTGCTTCTGACCGCTACCTCCCTTAATCTGCCATTACTTTTATCAACTTTCCCCTTCTCTTATTCTCTTCTCCTATTTCCACATTAGGTAAAATAGATTTCTATACTCAACTGAGCATGTGTGCCACACCCATACACCCCATACTTACACACACATGGATATATATGTATATATGCATGTGCGTGTATATTCTTTCCTCTTTGAACCTATTTTTGACAGTAATATTCAAGCATTGTCTGCCTCCCCCCACCATTTTTTCTTCCATCATAAAAGTTCTTCCTGCATCACTTTTATGTGAGAAAAGTTTTCAGTTCCACCTCTCCTTCACCCTTCTCTCAGTGCATTCCCTTTTTTCATACCTTAATTTTTTTAGATCTTCCTGATATAATCAGCTCATACCCATGATCTCTGTTTATGTAGACTCTTTCTACCTTCTCTAATAATCATAAAGATCTTAGGAGTTACACATATCACTTTCCCATATAGGAATATATAAATAGATTAACCTTATTGAATCCTTTATGATTTCTCTTTCATGTTTACCTTTTTATATTTCTCTTGATTCTTATGTTTGAAGATATTTTCTATTCAGGCTTGGTCTTTTCATCAAGAATGCTTGAAAATCCTCTGATTCATTAAATATCTATTTTTCCCCCTGAAGGATTATACTCAGTTTTGTGAGGTATGTTATTTTTGGTTGGAAGCCTAGCTCCTTTGCCTTCAGGAATGTCATATCCCAAACTCTTTGCTCCTTAAACTGCTAAGTCTTCTGTGATCCTGACTGTGGCTCTACTATATTGGAATTGTTTCTTACTACCATATTGGAATTATTTTCTTCCTGACCTGGGAGCTCTGGAATTTGAGTATAATATTCCTTGGGGTTTTCATTTTGGAATCTCTTCCAGAAGGTGACTGGTGAATTCTTCATATTTCTATTTTACCTTTTGGATATAATATTTTGGGACAATTTTCCTTTATAGTTTCTTGAAATATGATGTCTAGGCTCTTTTTTGATCATAACTTTAAGGTAATTTAATAATTCTTAAATTATCTCTCTCCTCAATCGATTTTCCAGATCAATTGTTTTTCTAAAACGGTATTTCACATTTTCTTCTATTTTTTTATTCTTTTAGCTTTATTTTATTGTTTATTGATGTCTCATGGAATCTTTATATTCCATTTACCTCATTCTAATTTTTAAGGAATTATTTTCTTCAGTGAGCTTTTGTACCTGTATTTTTTTCCCATTTGAACAATTCTTCTTTTTAAGGAGTACTTTTCTTCACTGAATTTTTATGCCTCTGTTACCATTAGGCCAATTCCATCTTTTTAAAGTGTTATTTTCTTCAGTATTTTTTTGTACCTCTTTCATCAAACCATTAATTCTCTTCATAATTTTTTTGCATCACTTTCTTTTCCATTTTTTTCCTTCTACCACTCTTATCACTGGTTTTAACTCCTCTAGAAATTTTTATTAACATTTAACATTTTTCTTTAGACTTTGTTTATAGCTGGTCTCACATTGTTGGCTCCTTTTGAGTTTGTATCATGATCTTCCCTGCCACTATAGTAGTTTTTATAGTCAAGTCCTTTTTTTGTTGTTTGCTCATTTTTCAATTCTATTTCTTAACTTTGAACTTTATATTAACATTGAGTTCTGGTCACCTGAGGGTGGCAAAGCACTCTCCCAAACTTCAGAGTGTTTCATTCTGCTGTTTGCAGACCTAGTTCTGGGGGTCTGCAAATTTTCAGTTCTTCCAAGGTGAAATGATGTGTGGAGAGTTATGGTCATTGTTCTCTGATCTGCTCTTGTCTTTACCTAGGAAAGGCCCCTGCTCCCTGTAGCCATAAGCACTAGCACTCCCCGTGTTCCTGAAACTGTGGCCAGGTCCTCTTGTCTCCTTTAGCTGCAAGCACTAGTGCTCCTCTTTGCCTTGGAACTGAGAACAGGGTCCCTTCTCCCTTGTGACTGATCCCAAAACCTCCTTTCTACCTTGAAACTGTAACCCAGAGCTGAATATAGGCAATAGTTACAAATCAGTGACAGTGCCAGCAATGGGTCCCCCATAATCTTTTTATGACCAGTCATCTGACCCCTGTCCAGGGACTGAGAGCTCCCTAAACTTCTGCTGCTGCTATTGCTGCTGTTAACAGCCTCCTCCAAGGCCCGTTGCTAGTGCGGTGGCTATGCACCCTAGGGCAGCACTCAGCCTGGTATCACAGACCTCTCCCAACAGCCTCTTAATTTTTCTAAGGTTGGAAAGATGTTTCACAATGACCTTTTGTTGACTTTGCAACACCAAAATTTATTTAAGGGTTTACTTTAAAGTTGCTTGAAGGGGAATTTTGGGAGAGCTCAGCTGTGTTGCTGTGTCTCCTCTGCCATCTTGACTCCAGCTCCACATTTTGCAGAACTTCACATGGTAGATAAAATTTTATGTGTATTACTATGCATTTGCCAGTGTATACTTAGGGATCATAAACTAATATTAATATTAGGCATGGAAAAATATAATAATAAAGGATAATCTGTTGCAAAATAGCATTCTGGAGACAAATATAAACATACTTCATTTGGATTATCTGCAACAATGTGCCTCTCTTTTGTTATAAACAACTTTGGGTAAGTCTATTGCCAAGACCAGTTATCTTTTCAAGTGATATTTTACAGAATTTTAAATGAAAAAAACTGAACACCTAGGGTGATAGTTCATTTTTCAAAACCTGAAACCCTGAATCTGAAAATTTTTTTGAGTTAGAATGCATGTTGTATTTATATGGTGGCATAAACTAGGAAAATGTTGTACTGTAGAACAGCTTCATTTGTCAATGTAAATGCCTGGGCAAAAGCAAAAGGTAAATTAGGTTTTGGAGCTGCAGCTACTGATCTAAGGGACTCTTGTAATAGGGAAATTCCTATGGTTTTGTAGAGGGATCATTTCTACTGAATCAGGGATTTATAACTGGAAGGGGTATCAGAGGTCATTTAGGACAACCCTCTCACTTTTAAGATGATAAAATAGACTGAGAAGTTAAAGTGACATTCCCCAATGCAATAGTAAGTCATAGCATATGGACTCAAATACAAAATTTTTACTCCAAAAATAATGAAAAGACTAAGTTTAACGTTATGTAAGGAAAGTTCTGAAATCACAAAATAGCCACCAAATATTCTAAAAGCATTCCTAGTACTTCACCATGCAGCATATCCCAATCCTGACTGGGAACATTAACCACATCTTCAGAAATTCTTAACATAGGATCATAGAATTAGATTGCACCTCGTCCAACTTCATTGTTCAAAAAAGAAGAAGAAATTGAGGTATGGAGAAATTAAGTGACTTGTCCATGGTCATATATGTAGTATGTGGAAAAATCAAAATTCCAGATCAAGCTTTTTGACTCCATGTTCAGCAATCTAATTTCAGTGCTCTCTCCATTGAAATAACATTGCCCTTTCACAAATGGTTCTGAGAATGTTATGAGTAATAAGTAATGAAATTCAGTTTATTGATATTTGTTTTATAGTCAATTTTGCTAAACTTTGCATAATGGAAATAACATGAATTTGGGAGCCAGGAGATGTGATTTATATTCCTAGATGTGTTAATGACCTTGAACAAGTCTCTTTAACTCTCTAAACATTCAAAAATCAAAAATTGTACAAATCAAAAAGTCATACAGAATTACTTATGAAGTCCCTTCTTGTCCTAGCATTCTGTTATTTTACTTTGTGAAGAAAAGAAAACATATTTTGGAGCATGGCCAATGTGGGGATTTGATTTTCTTGAATATGCATGTCTATTATAAGAATTTAATTTTTTCTTTATTTTTTTTCTATTTGGGTGTAGAAGGGAGAGAAAATAAATGCTTATATATAAAGAGCTACAGTGGACAAAAAAAAAATGGTTTCTTGTGTCAGCTCCAAAGATTAGAAGACAGTTTCATTTAGGCACTAGGCCTAGCATCTGGGTGCTAGAGGATAAAAAGCAATTCTCTATGGGATACTTTTGCAACTAAAGTTAGGTAGTGTGACTCCACAGGCAGGCAACAGTTGTAAGGACCAGTATGAGAATCTTACCTGCTGTTAAGATCAGTAGTCCTCAGCCTGAGGATCCATAGGAGGTCATGAATTTATTGTAAGAGATCAGTGAATATTCACCCCAAGCACTGCAATTCTAGTCTTTATTTAGCTCCCACAAAATATGAAATATGAGTCAGTATAATAAATAATCAAACATTTTCTGTAAATTGAATAATGTCTCACAATGTATATATTACTATTTTCAAATGTATATTGGTACTGTTGATATTATTAAGATAAATGTCTATCTAAAATGTTACTAAATTAATTTTATTTTGTCATTGTGGCTTTTTTTTTCCCTCAATCAACAGATGCTAATGAAACAATCGCTCTCATACAGGGACATGGTCTGTGATTAAAAAAAAAATATATATATATATATAATATATATGTATGTATGTATGTTTTATTGAGGCTTTCTGTTTTCTTTTGGGGAAACACCACCCTCTCCCCAAACCACTTTACAACAATAATAACAATATAAATAAAAAATGATAAGAAGAAAAATAGGAAGTATATTATCTGACAGTGTATACAACATTGTACTTTGGTAGTCCCCTGACTCTCCACTGTGAGTAGAGGGTTACCATTCATCTTCAACTCTGCAAGACCATTTCTGGCCTTTCAGTCACTTGGCATTGGACCATTTATTGTAGTTAGGTTTTTATTTACATGTTTTGTCTTCACTATCTGTATCATGTTTTACTTTTACACCTTACTTCACTCTACATCAGTTCATACAAATCTGTTTCTGAATTCTCCTATTTCTAATTTCTTGCAATAATATTATGTCACATTGACTTGCTAATTTTTTTGGCATTTGATAATTTAGAGGTATTTTGTTTCCAGTTCCTTGTTACCACAAAGGGCATTATTAAGTATATTTTGGTATATACTAGACCTTTATATCTCTTTGATTTCCTTGATGTATGTGCCTGGTAGTGGGATAAATATAGTGGGATAAATTTGTACAGATTTGTTTGTATGACGTATCCCCCATGAAACAAGGTGACCTTTGAGGGCAGGGACTTTCTTTTTAATCCCCAGTACTTAGCACATTGCCTGGTATATAGGAAATGCTTAATAAATGTTTATTGACTAACTGCTTTGTCTTTTTGTTTTGTTTTGTTTTGTTTTGCTTTCTGGAGGGGGGAAGGTAGGGCAATTGGTTTTAAGTGACTTGCCAAAGGTCACATGGTTAGCTTTTTGTGTTAAGTGTCTGAGGCTGGATTTGAACTCAGGTCCTCCTGACTCCAGGGCCAGTGCTCTATTCACTACACCACCTAGCCACCCCCAACTGGTTTTTCTTGAATAATTGCAAATAGAACAATTCACAATTTTTGTGGCATTATCAGTGTACCTATGTTCTCATAGCTATTGCTACATTAATTATTCTCATTTTTGTTCATCTTGATTAGTTTTCAGGGTCTAAAGTAGAAAACCACAGTTGTTTTATATTTGCATTTCTCTTTTTATCAATAGTTAGAAGCAAGTTTTTCTATGGTCATTTATATTTTGAAATTTTCCTTTAATTTTTTTTCCATATTCTTTGATAGCTGCTCTCTGGGGGAATGGTACTTAGCCTTAGTGATTCTTGTAAATTTCCCCCATGTATGAAATATCAGACTTTTTCCAATGATGATTCATGTAAAAATTTTCCATTTTGTCAGTTTATCGAATTAACTTTGCATTCACTGATTTTGTTCCTATAGAAATTTTTAATTTTATATAATTAAAATTGTGTACTTCATCTTTTGTTAATTTTTCTATCCCTTGTTCAGTTAAGTATTTACTCCTACTAAGAGATGTGAAAAGTGACTCCATGTTCTCTCTCTCTCGTTCTCTCTCTCTCTCTCTCTCTCTCTCTCTCTCTCTCTCTCTCTCTCTCTCTCTTTGCAGGGGGGAAGGAATGGAAATTGGGGTTAAGTGACTTGCCCAAGGTTACACGGCTAGTGTTAAGTGTCTGAGGCCAGATTTGAACTCAGGTCCTTCTGACTCCAGAGCCAGTGTTCTATTCACTGCACCACCTAACTGCTCCCATGTTCTCTTTTTAAAAAAATGATATTGCCTTTCATATCCAGTTAGTGGTTATTGTTGTATTTGATCCATGGTTATGATTTGATCCTAATTTCTGCTAACCCACTTTTTTGTTTTACCCATGGTTCTTTTATAGGAGAATCAATTTGTTTCCACCAGTAACATATGTTTTTGGCTATATCAAACACAGGGCAACTAATTTTTTTTCTCCTTCCTTCCTTCCTTCCTTCCTTCCTTCCTTCCTTCCTTCCTTCCTTCCTTCCTTCCTTCCTTCCTTCCTTCCTTCCTTCCTTCTTTCCTTCCTTCCTTCCTCCCTCCCTCCCTCCCTTCCTTCTTCCCTTCCTTCCTTCTTCCCTCCCTCCCTTCCTTCCTCCCTTCCTTCCTCCCTCCCTCCCTCCCTTCCTCCCTCCCTCCCTTCCTTCCTCCCTTCCTTTCTTCTGGTTTTTACTTATCTAATCTGTTTCAGTAGTTTTCTTTTCTGTTTTTGGATGTTAAAAAGCAATCCTCACACTTGAAAAGTCTGAGGACCACTGGCTTGGATTGAGTACTTAGCATAGTGACTGGCTATAAAGCCACACAAAAGCAATTTTCCAGAGGACTGCTACTGTGAACAGCTTTCAAGGTTCTGATTACATAGTATAGTGAGCTCTCTATTTATTCAATAAAAATCGTAGAAAATAAAAATGCAGCATTCACAATGTTACAACTTATCACAGAAAATCAAAATACAGCATTCACCATATCACAACTCAACAGTCTATCACTAAAATGGCCACATAGTTTTCATCAAAGTGGTGACATAGTTTTGAACAAAGTACATTCATTTAGTCAATCACAAAATCCTTAATTCCATCACAAAATACAAAGGTCAAAGTTCTCCATCCCTAGGTCACAGTAAATAATAATTTTCTCAGTTAGTCCACAGTATCCAAGTAAAGTCTTCTTTCAGCTTTACTCAAGCTGGCTCTCAGCTTCCATGGTCCCTCTTCCATGGTCCCAGCTCCAACTCTCACCTGGGTTCAAAGGTGGGCAGCTCCCAATTCCTTGTCCAGCTCCTTGTCCAGTTCTTCATTGAGTTCCCATTTCATATTGAAGTTCACAGTGTCCAGTCCACCTCAAGTCCTTCACAATTCTGTTTCTGGGAAGACAAAGCTTGACAGAGCCACAATAATATTCATTCACATTGCGGGCACCATCATCAATTTACTATCTGCCTGTGAAATCTACTCAGACCCACTAACAAGGTCTGAGAGCTGAACACAAATCATCAATATAGAAATCAGCACAGACCCACAAACAAGGTCCAAGAGGTCAGCACAAATCATAAGTAAAATCCCAGAACCTCCAAAACCCTCCTCCAGGACTTCTATAAACATACAACCAAAAAATCCTCTTTCAGGGCTTCCAGTAAAGTTCCAGGGCTTCTGCCCAAAGTTTCACAAACAAACATCAACACAGATAGAGCAGACAGAGTGCCAAGATACCACAAGTCTTCTCCTTCTTGACTCTGCTACCACAAGAGTCCTCTTCTCATTTCTGCTGTCTCAAGCTCCCCCCCCTTCCTGTTGCAGGAGTTCATGAGTTCTAGGGTTCACAAGTTGTGGGGTTCACAAGTTCTGCTTCTTAACAGACTTGATACAAGGCTCAAAAGAAACTTGAACTGAAACAAGATGTTAATTCAATAGCTGAAACAAGGTGTGAACTACTTCTGTGCTTGCCATTACACTGGCACATAGCAGGTGCTTAACAAATACATGGTGATTTAATTGGCTTGATTTAGATTAATCTCCCCCTTGGTGTTTTGAGGATTACTTTAGAATAATCAATGGTTCAGGGGCCTATAATGAAGACTAAAGCAGGAGCTGATCAGATCATAGACTCCTGCTTGAGATACTCACTCTTGTGGCTTAATTGTAAGCTCAATGAGAGCAGGGATGTTGCCTTATCTAAATGTAGTATCCATCCTATATATAGAACATTTCTCTATAGGCACTAGGCAAGTAATTATTTGTTGACTGATTCACATTCTACTCTTGAAAAAGTAAAGTAGGCAGGAAAAAGGAGATGTCAGATACAAACAATTACTACTTATAAAATGGTTTATACACTCTGATAGAAACCGAAGTGTCCTAAAGTGTATCCATCAAGGACTCCTTTCTTGTTCTAAAAGTAGGTTATATACATTGATTCTCATTAATTTCAACATGAAATATTCAGAATGAGGTCTGTAATAGAAAAAGGGAGGCTTTGGAAAGGAAGAAGATTTGTATTCTTCCAAGTAGACTTGTTTTTGAGTGAGGCTGATAATTTTGCACAGCTCTGCCTCACTTAAATCCAATTCACTTACAAGTCAAGACATCGCTCTCCTGATGTCATTGGTCTTCTTTGAGAATGAAGAAGGATGAACAACAGCAACAATAATCTTCAATATTTCAATGGAACAAGCATTTCATTTGTGTAGGTACTTTTTCCACAACTGTATATCAGAATCCATCCATATCTCATTCTCTGTGAGTCTTAATTCCCCCATAGAAGATTGACCCAACATGTTGGGTGCTCGTCTTTCATTTGTTTATTTGAGTTGGTTTGGTTTAATGTTTGTCAATTGGTAGATTTTTTAAATGTTTTCTGTAACACTTGCACTATTTATCGATCATCTTTTATTTTTCTTTTTTTAGTTGTTTTTACATAACTGGCTCTCCTCCTTTTCCAATCAGACATATCCTTGATGATGCTTTTGTGTCCTCATCTTCTTTAAATAATCTCCTGTTTCTTTTAGTATTGGTACCAGGGGTGAAGGTTGCCTCATCTTTGAAGGTGCTGGATTCCCTTTCCCTCAGCTTTTATTCATTTGTTTCTCATAATTCAAGAGGTGTGTTTGGCAAAAGGGGAAAAAAAGAAAACATATAATAATAAAACGCAGAAAACCCCCCAGTGGCAAGCTGGGGCATCCAGAGGTTGCAGATAATGGATTAGCTTTTACCTATTTCCATAGCAACAGCTTAGCTGCTCTTAAACACTTCTTTAAAAGCTTCCGACAAATGTATCCTGTGACCCTGAAAACTTTTCCATCTCCCTCCTGACTTCTTTAATCTTCAACCCCTCCCTTTCCCTTTGCCCCCCTAAAACATCAATTATTGTACATAACCTTGCAGCACTTGTCTTAGTTTGCTGCATAGCTGCCTCCCCATGGAATCTGAAATGGTTTTTGTAATGGGGGACAGGAGACTCATCCCTCTCTCAAACTTATCTTAGTCTGACAGGAAGTCATCACCATATGAAGAGGTGATAGAAAATGAGTTGGGGGCTCTCTGTCAAGAAACACACATTTATTTTTAATTAAATATTTTATTGATTCTTTTTGCTATTATATTATTTTAAAAACATTTTTATTTAAAATTTTGAGTTCCAAATTCTATCCCTCCCTCTCCTCACCCCTCCCTAATATGGTAATCAATCAGATATAGATTATACATGTGCAATTATGTAAAATATTTCAATATTGATTATTTTGTACAAAAAGGCTCAAATGAAAAAAAAGTGAAAAATAGCATGCTTCAGTCTGTATTCAAGCAATATCAGTTCTTTCTCTGGAGGCAGATAGAATGCTTCATCATTAGTCCTTTGGAATTGTCTTGTATCATGGTATTGCTGAGAAAGCTAAGTCATTCACAATTCATCAACAAACAATATTGCTATTAAGTGTGTATAATGTTCTCCTGATTCTGTTCATTTCACTATGCATCAGTTTGTGTAACGTTTTCCAGGTTTTTCCAAAATCATCCTGCTTGTCATTTCTTACAGCACAATATTATTCCATTGCAATCATATACTACAGCTTGTCCAACCATTCCCCAAGGAATCCTTTTGATTTCCAATTCTTAGCCACCACAAAAAGAGCTGCTATAAATATTTTTGCACAAATATGTCCTTTTTGCTTTTTTGGATGTCTTTGGGATAAAGACCTAGCAGTGGTATTGCTTGATCAAAGGCTATGCAGTTTTATAGCTCTTTGGGCATAGTTCAAAATAACACACATTTTTTTTTAATCTCTTAGCAATTAGATCTTTCTCTAAGTAGAATGGTCTGCCTTGTGAGGTAATAGATTCCCCCTCGCTAGAGGCCTTCGATGCCTGGATGAACACTTGTTGGAGATGTCACCGAAGAGATTCTTTTGGACATATAGTTCAGACTAAATGGCCTTTGAAACCCCCTTCACCTCTGACATTGTCTCAGTTGGTCCATCAGTAAACATTTATTAGGCATTCAATATATTTTAGGTATCATGCTAAATGTTGTCTGATTCTGTGATTGTGAATATTTATGTACCCATCATGATACTAAGTTCTTGGGGGACTTGAAGGGGAGATAGAGAATTGTAATATATGATACTTGACCTTGAATTTGACTAGGGAAATAAAATGTGAAATTGAATATAATCAAATTCTAAATTATATGGCTTAATAGCAGTTATAGGAGTTAAAACAAATAAAGAAGATCAGTATAAGTGGAGATACTCAGGGCCATTTTGCAGGGAAATTGAGACATGAGTTAGTCCTTGAAAGATGAGTAGAATTGATATAAGGAGAGAGTGTTTCAGACTGAAGAATATAGTAAGGTTTAAAGCTTGAATACATGCACAAATGAATGAATGAATGAGTGAAATAATGGAAATTGGATGGTTAGGAAACAGTAGATGGAACAGACATTCTCTGTTGGGGGGAAGGGAGTGTGGGTGTGAGGTAGTGTATCTAAGATTAAAAAATGACAGGATCATTGATGTGAAGTTCAGATTTCTCATTTACATAGAAATATATGAAGGGGATGGGAACGATGATCTCTAATGTATAGTTGTCTTGGTTTAAATAAATTCTATAACTTGATGTTGTAGGCCATACAGATCCATGATGAAAACAATGTTTTAATAAGATTATTCTGGAAGTTCAGTGCATTGTGGATTCAAAAGGAGAAGGTCTGAAAGATAGAAGACTGAAACAGTAATTTGTGTAAAGGTGATTAAGACCTGGACCAAATGAACAGGAAAAATAGATAGGGGAAGGTGAGTCTAAAAGACACTTTGGAATTTAAAAGAAAAAAAATAGGCTTACAAATCTAGAGAAGAATGTAATCTCAGAAGGAATATAGTTTAGCCCCGCCCCCAGCCCCCCCACCCCCCGCCCTCCCTCTTTTTCCAGAGAAAGAAAGGGTCAGGAAAGTTAGGTGACTTGCTGGGGTCATATAGATGATAAGCATCAGAGAACAAATTTGAATCTATGTTGCTTGATTTGATTTTTTTTTTTAATTTGTACAGGAGGCAAAATGGAGAGAAAAGGCAAAAATTAATGCCAAGGCAATTAGAAAAATATTGTTAAAAGTCACCGAAATGGGAATATTAGGAAGAGGGAATTGTTTGGATTTGAATGTATTGTATATCCAATTGAAAATATTCTGTAGACAATCAGAAATGAGGGACTGGAGTACAGCAGAGAAATCCAAGCTGGAGTTACAGATTTCAAAGTAATCCAAATAGAGAAGACTCTCAATTCATTCTATGTACAACTCAGACTGGTATCTGAGACAAATGCTTAGAGTTCAGATTCTCCTTTTGATATTAAGAATTTTTTCACAATGGGCAATTCCAGCATAATAGGGAGAAAATTTGCCCTTTGTCACCATCTACCTGATAGGCCTAGTTTAAATAAAAAAAGATCACCCAGAATCCACAGCAGTTCGGCTTTCATGCTACATACAGGCCAGGTAGAAAGGCTTCACAGCAGTCACTTCATAGCAAGAGGAGATTACACACTTGGGGAAGACTGTAGCATAAAGGAAGTAGTTATGGGGGTTGCTAATTTACTTCATCAGTAAGTGACATCCTTTAGTTAGCTATGTGTGTGAGCAAAACACTATTGTGGTGAATTGATACTATTAATTTATTCCCTCTATAATTGTGTTCCTCCAAAGGAGGCAGATTAACTTGGAATCTTCATGCCATCAGTATTTGGTAGTTTTATTCATCACTTTTTGAACAACTCACCAAGGGAGAAGGACTAAGTGTGGCCCATACCCAACTCAGCTCTTCATTCTTGTAGGGTCTTGCATAATATTGAAAACTACCCAGCATCCCCTAAACTCCCAAAGAAGTCTCCTCATTGTTTTTCCCCTTTCCTTTTGTATCAGCACCTGTCAGAGATAAGATCTAGTTGCCTCTTTAGGTCAAATTCCTTTACAAAAATGTGGTTCCAAGCTAATCTATATTCATTATATTTTTTCCTTCCTTCCTCCTCCATATTCCAAAATATTGACTAGATAATCACTCCCATTTCTAATAATTAATCTTTTCTTTTCTGTTGATTTCTTCCCTATTGCCTACAGACATACTCAGTTCTAGTTCATCCTTTGCTTAACCCTACTGTCCTCTCAAGCTATTATCCTATGTATCTCCCAAATTTCACAGACAAGTCTTAGAAAAAGCTTTCTCTACTCATTGTTTTCAGTATCCTGTACTTTCGCTTTTCAACCCTTTGCAATCTGACTTTGCACCTGACTCCTGAACTAAAACTGTTTTCTCTCTTCTCAGTGCTCATTTTTCTTGATCTCTGCAGTATTTGACACTGACAATCATCTCCTCCTGGATATTCTTTCCTCTCTGTTTTTTAAGATATTCTCTCTACTTTGGAATGCTCAATACTTTCCAGTGTTGGATCTTATCATTCACATTTCACTCAATAACTACATGTGTTTCCCAAGATTCTGTACTAGGTCTTCTCTTTCTATACCCTCTCTCTTAGTGATATCAGCAGCTTCCAAGGGTTCAATTACTATTTCTCTGCAAATAACTCCCAGATGCAAATATCCAGATAGATTCTGAGCTCCAGTCCTATAGCAGTAACTATCCAATGGAACTTTCTGTCTGGAAACCCTTTAATGATGCTAAACTCAACGTATTTGAAATGAAATTCATGATATTTTCCCTTGAAGTAGCTCCTTTTCCTAGCTTCCCTATTTCTATTAAGAGTAGCACCATCCTAGATGCCTGCAGTTACAACCTCAAATTCGTTCAAAATCTTTTTTGATATTTGAGAGGGGCAGTTGAAGTCCCACTTGGTGTACACACACACACACACACACACACACACACACACACGCACACACACGCACACACAAAACATGTATTGTCTTCCTATTATTGGAATACTCCCCAAGAGTAGCAACTTCTATTTCATTTTTGTCTCTGTAATCCTCAAACTTAGAATTGTGCCAAGCACATAGTAGGCATGAAGTAAATGCTCATGGATTTTTTTAATTGATCAAAGAGTTTTGAAGATACATGCATCATTTTTCTGCCTGACTTACCCCATAAAAAGCAACAGTAACAAAATTTCATTCTGCCATTCCCCTTTTGTAACATACCCTGTCTCCCGTCACAGTCAAAGAGTAACACCTGTGTCCAGGAGTCTAAAGAAAACCATTAAAACAGAAAAAAAAAAAACCCTATATGCCAATATGCTCAACGAGCATAGATACATTAAAAAAATTATTAGCAAAGAGACTAAAGCAACATATAACAAAGATTGAACGTTATGACCGAGAAATTCTCCCGACCTCTCCTAACTATTTTGTATAAGTTAAGGGATGTCTGGTCGGACTATAGAAGGCTACTAATGAGGCTGCAATCAAGATTTTACCCAAACTAACCTACTCAAGCAGTCATTTCAGCCATTCTTACAAATTCCCAAATGAATGGTATTCTCTTTGTCTTCTTCAGTGACTAGCAAACCCAACCAGAAGAGGGCAAAAGACATTGACAGGCTGTAATTGCAATGTAAATTTTTAAGATCTTCTCTGCCCCTAGGCTAAAGTGTGCCTGGAGCCTGGGGTGGGAGGCTTGTTTTTCAGTATGATTGGCCAGTGAGTCAATAAGGTTGTTACATTCTCTGAGCCAGGAGAAGGTTATATAAGCCCTGATGTGTAGCTTTGTTTTGGGGACTCACTTTGAGAAGTGTTCTGTGATTTGATCATATGAGACTCTGGGAAGCCATTGGTTGTTGAGAGCCCCCCCCCACCTTTGAAAAACCCAGATGTTTATTTGGTATGGATGTAATGGTTGGACAGTTTGGAAATCTGTCTACTTGATCTGTTTCTGTCTTGATAATTCTGTCTGTATATTCTGAAGTTCGGGGTGCTGACCTTTTTCCCCTGAACTAGGTAAACGCTACATATGTTTGACTGATTAAAGTAAGCTTGTTAACCCATTTTGAGTTGCTTTCCTTTATCAAAGCATATCCAAGAACCTGTATTGGCAGCGACCCTGGGGATGCTGGGGTGCTTGCTGCTACACAGGCCATAGCTGCCAAAACACTATCCTCTAAATTTACCCGCTAAATTGATTTCAGTTTCTTGGGCTTCTAATCTGGCACCTTTTTGGAGCCTTACATTTATTGAAGACATTTACCAAAAAAGAAAAAGGAAGAAAAAATGTCATTTCCTTCCCTGTCTCCATCATCAACCACACTGGCATTTCTTTTCTCACAGGTATGCTGTGAATATAAACAATAATAGAATTTTTTATCAATTAATTTCATAAATTCTATAAATTCAGTTATAAAAAGGAATGGTATTTGTGTCTAGAGGGAGCACTGAGGCCTAAATGTGTTCATTTCACATAGAAGCCAATTCCTTCTTTTTCCTCCTTATTCCAGTTGGGTAGAAGACCTGAGCTGTCCTTAAGAGGTACTAGGGGTCCAGAGCCTTCCAAGGGGAGCTTAGTTCATGTCAAGTCACACTGCCTAATTTATTCTTCACCCTTCCACATTTGTATATGAGTAAAATGGAATTAAAAAAAAATACCTAGGACTTCAAAGTGGAAGAAGCAGAGATGTCAGTAAGAGGTTAGGTGAACAAGGGCATCTAGAAACAGATATGTGGAAGAGGAAGGAGAAGTAGTTTTTCTATGTTTGCTGACAAGGAGTGAGGGATGCTGCCAGCAAATTGTACTCTTGCAAAATACCTACGTGTTTTTATTCCATTAGCTAGCAGAGCTGACTCTCCATGTCCCTGAGTCATTGTTCAGTTATATGTGCCAATTTCTGACAGCAGTGCTAGATTTAAGGTACAGTTCTCTTTACTATAGAGTTCTGTCATAGGTTAAAATCTTTAGATTAGAAGAATCTTGGCATTTTAGGGTAAGGTCCAATGACTTGAAATTCTTTTTGTCTGAATATAAGGCTTATCCCAAACATGAGAACACTCAAGGAAAAAAAAAGTGTTATTCTGAGTCCTTTACATTTTTAACAATATCCCCTAAGATATTATTGGACTAATGCATTTTTAGGTCAGTGTAGCTTGGAGTAGAAGTAGCTTGGAGAAAAACTGGTCATATACACACCTTTTACAAGGGTAATTTTTCCCCAAATGACCCTCTTTACAACAAATTGTTTTCTTTTATTCTCTCTTTTAAAAATCTCATTAAAAATCATTCATTCAATAAACATTTGTTAAGTAACTACAATGTTCCAGGCAGTTTTCTAGACCCCATAGCTCAGGGACCTTATAATTTAGTGGGGGTACAAAATGAGACATCTATACAAATACAATAAAATTGAAAATATGATTAAAAACATAGGGTAAATCATGTAGACAAGCATTACAGATGTATCTTTCACTTGATGTTAAATCTGGGTTCAAGTTCTCAGTCAGACACTTAGCTGTATGATTCTAGGTTAAGTCAATTTAGTGTTGTGAAACTCAGTTTCCTTATTTATAAAATGAAGATAATGACACAATACTTAATTCATAATTGTGGCAAAAACACTTTGTGGAAAGAGTAAGGTAGTTATAGTCAGAAAAGACCTAGATTCAAATTTCATTTTTGGCATTTACAATCTTTGTGGCCATAGATAAGTCATTTAACCTTTTAGCTTCTATTTTTTCATCTATAAAATGGCCATAAGCATATTATTAAGGTCTTTATTATTTTTTGGTAGCATGATTCCTCTATAACCTGGCCTCAAATCCAAGTATTTCACATAAGGAACATATAAGCATATTGAAATAAACCATGGCACGTCTATTTACATAAAATGATGAGAACACAGGTCTTACCTTATTATTGAGCTTCTGTGAACTGATGACATTCTCCTAGAGCAAAAATGAGTTAAAGTGTATGTGATCGAGCAAGAGTAAGAATGTGTAAACCTGCATACCCTGTAAAATCACTTCATACCAGCAGCCTTCTTACCTTTGAAAACTAACCATCAGGGGGTGAAGCCAAGATGGTGAAGTAAAAGGAAGAACTTCTCTGAGCTCGAACCGCAATCGCCTCCAATACCTGTAAAAATGACTCGAAACAAATTTTAGAGCTACAGAAACCAAAAAATGACAGAGTGAAAAATATACCTCCAGCTGAAGTCAGCCTGGCAATCCAAAAGGAAGGGTCTATCACACCTGGCTAGGAGTGGAGCACAGTCCCATGTGGACAGTGGCACAGACTGGGATGGAACAGACCTCAGGGGACTGAAACACTGTCACCTATGCTGGTTTCCAGACTTCTCAACCCATAAATGCCAAAGAGAAAGTAAAAGGTCAGTGGAAAAACTATGTTGGACCTGGGTGAGAAAAGAATGCAGTCTGGCCCTGCCCCCAGGGCAGCAGAGGTGGCTGCTTCCAGAGCTCCAAGCCCACAGATGGTGGGGGGGACCAAGTGGCTGATCAGAGGGCAATTGCAGGATTCTCTTGCTTTGTCCTGCTTGGATCTCGGTCATAGTCTTGGGTGGTAGTCCTGGGGTGAGGAGGAGTGCTGATGTGGCAGAGCTTATACTGGCTGTGGAGAGTGAATCCTCCTCACAGTTCTGAGGCAGGTCCCTAGAAGTAGCTCTGACAAAACCCCAGAAATTTGGGACACAGCACTCTCCACTCTGGAAGCAGAGTTCTACCATGGCAAAGAGCTCAAAAGTCAAATAGTTGGTTGGCAAAGCAAGCAAACAGAGGAAGAGAAATAAGACCATAGTGTTGTTCTTTGGTGACAAAGAAGATCAAAACATAGAACCAGAAGAAGACAACAAATTCAAAACTCCTACATCAAAAGCTTCCAAGAAAAATATGAATTGGACACAGGCCACAGAGGAGCTCAAGAAAGATTTTGAAAATCAAGTAAGAGAAGTAGAGGAAAAATTGGGAAGAGAAAGAATGATGCAAGAAAATCATGAAAAATGAGTCAACAGCTTGCTAAAGGAGACCCTAAAAATACTGAAGAAAATATCACCTTAAAAAATAGACTAACTCAAATGACAAAAGAGTTCCAAAAAGCCAATGAGAATGCCTTAAAAAACAGAATTGTCCAAATAGAAAAGCAAGTCCAAAAGCTCACTGAAGAAAATAATTCCTTCAGAATTAGAATGTAGCAAATGGAAGCTAATGACTTCATAAGAAATCAAGATATTAATAAACAGATCTAAAACAATGAAAAAATAGAAGACAATGTAAAATTTCTCATTGGAAAAACCACTGACCTGGGAAACAGAATAATATTTCAGGAGGGATAATTTAAAAATTATTGGACTACCTTAAAGCCATGATCAAAAAAAGTGCCTAAACATCATCTTTCAAGAGATTATCAAGGAGAACTGCCCTGATGTTCCAGAACTAGAGTGTAAAATAGAAATTAAAAGAAAACGAACCCACCCCTTCCTCTGATTAGTCAGTTTTTCTTGGAAACTCTGTTATGAAGAGCATTATGAAGCTCTCCATGTACACTCCTTCATTCCTCTCTTAACTCCAACCCTAACCCTCTAGACTTTTTTTCCACCGATACAAAGCGGCATTTTCACCTTGAATGGTCACTTTGCTTTTAGTTTTTTCATAATGGAATTTCATTCTGTCTCTGTGGCCTCTTCGTCTGATTGGTCTGTCCCACCCAGAATTCCCATTTGGAGGAAGTCTCCAGGCCACTCGTGCTCACTCCACTGCTATTCCATCCTGCGCCAAACTCTTGGCACTTCATGCCTTTACTGCTACTTTTCTGCTTCTTACATTAGAATGTAAGCTCCTTGAGGGCAGGGATTGTCTCTCTGCTTGTTTTTATATTTTTGGTTCTTAATGTAGTTCTTGGCACATAGTCAGTGCTTAAGAAATGTTTGCTGACTTGAAGACTAATACATGAAGTGTGTGACTATAAGAAAAACCCTAAGAGTATAAATTATAGATGTCACAAATCTGCACAGGTAGGAATAGGTAATTGAATTTCTGTACCTGAAGTTCACTTAATCTCTGTGTAACTTCAGGCAACTTCTTAGGATTTATAGTCTGAATAAATCATAGTTTGCAATCTGCCTCAGTGGAGAAAGATTCCCAAACAGCTAGTTCACTTCACCAAACAAATCCTAAAACCTCTCTGTATTTGTATGAAAATGATGTTGGGGAAGAGGTCATTACTTCAGTTTCTTCATCTGTAAAATGTTGTTGGTAGCGGAGGATGTGGTGGCAGTGGTGTGGTGGTGGTAAAGCAAACAGGGTTGAGTGACTTGCTCAGGGTGACACAGCTAATAAGTGTTCTAGGCCATATTTGAATTCAGGAGGATGAGTCTTCCTAGACTCTAAGTCTGGCAGTCTATCCTCTGTGCAACCTAGCTACCCCTGTAAAATGAGGGAGGTGAAACTAAATGATCTCTAAGCTCTAAAATCTGTGATCCTATGAGACAACTTCTGGCTCAGTGGTTAAAAGTGACATGGAGGAAGTGGTTTCTCAACTGGTCCTTGAAAGAATAGAAGGTTTTCAGTATAAGAAATGGAAACAAGTATATTTCAAGCTTAGATATGGTGTGTAAGTTGCTTAAAATTTGGGGCTGTATCTTGTATTTATATCTTGTACAAGCAATCATATGATAAATGTTTGCTGAACTGATTTGTCAAATTGGAAATGGCATAAAGTATAGAACTAGGAGAGGAAAGGATGAAATCTGGTTTAGATGAGATTTTGAGTAGGCAAAAGGGAATAGTATGAAGCTATGGTTTGAAAGGTGCCTTGTAACTATTTTGTGGGGCAAAGTTGTCAAACATGTGGCCCACAACACAACAGAGTGCTGCCTAAATCCAATTAAAATGTAATTGGGAAATGTGTAACAGGAAACTAAAATACAATAAAACACACAATGTTACATAGTAAAACTAAGTCAATAGGAGGCTCACAGGGATCCTTACATACGTGGATTAGGGTCCCCTTTTCCTACTTGATTTTGACACCACTGGAGTGGAGGACCATGAATACCAAGAAGCAGAGTAAGTATTATTTTCTGAGAGGCAATGGAGAATAAATGAAGGTTCCATGGCAAGACACTGAGGGAATCAGACCTATGCATTAGAAAGATTATTTCAATTGAAAGGTTAAATGAAGGTTAAAGAGAGGAGAAACAATACACTTCATGCAGTGAGCATCTTCTGTGTTTCCTTTGTAACAGCAGAAGTACCTTAGCATGCCTGATCATGTTTCATTCATGTATATCAGGATTCAGATTGAGAGTGGCAAAAGAGATTTCTGATAAAAAAAGACACCTATTACACCATTCCCTGAAGGTTAGGAATTTGCCAGAAACATTCCTGGTCTTACCGTTTGCTTAATCAGTCTCATTATCTCCTCAGCTATACTTTATTTTTGTTTCTTTCCTAAAAATATTTTCTTAAGTTTACTTAGTTGTAGCTGTTGTTTTCCCTGAGACAATAGTTAAATGAAAAGGAGATTTCAATTCCAGTGCTACCAGTTCCTACCTTGTATTCTATTGAGCAAATCATATAATAACATTCAGCCTCAATTTCCTCTCCAGTAAGGGAAATATTCATCAGTACCTCCTTTTATCATCACATGTTGTTGCCCTCTCAAAGAACGATAATGGATTAGTCAAGTACAATTTCACCTTATATTACCTTTGTTTCAACCCCTCAGTGGTCTTAGGAGATCAAAAAAAAATCCTATACTATTTCTTTTTTTTATTTGAATTTTATCTTATTTTTAATTATAATTTTATTTTGCTCAGCAAAAATCCACCTATTCCCCCAATTAAGAATGAAAGAAAACAAAACCCCTGTTACAAACATGTCATTGAGCAAAACAAATTCCCACATCGGGCATTTCAAAAAACAAAAAAAGTCTTATTCTGCATTGTGAGTACATTACCTCTCTATTAGAAGGTGGGAAGCATGTTTTATTTTTATTCCTCTGGAATTGTTGATGGTCATTACACTGATAAGAATTCCTAATTTTTATTTTTTTGGCTTTTTGGAGTGGGGAAGGTAGGACAATTGGGGTTAAGTGACTTGCCCAAGGTCACGTGGCTAGTTTTTGTGTTAAGTGTCTGAGGCTGGATTTGAACTCAGGTCCTCCTGACTCCAGGGCTGGTGCTTTATTCACTGCATCGCTTAGCAGTCCCAGAATTCCTAATTCTTTTGAGGTTGTTTATCTTTACCATATTTTAGTCATTACATATACATATACACACATATACATACAAGCACACAGGGATATATGTATATACATATATATGTATGTATTCACACATTGATCTCCTGATTTTTTCACATTTCACCTTACATCAATTCATAATCATCTTCTCAGATTTCTCTGAAACCATCTCTTTCATCATATCTTGTAGCACAACAGTATTTCATCGTATTCATCATCATACCAAAACTTGTTAAGCTATCCCCCAATTGATGGGCATCCCCTCAGACTCAAATTGTTTACCACATTAAAAATTTATTAATATTTTTGTACATCTTTAGTTTATTTTGTTTAGAATTAATCCTGTCCTTAATCTTTCCTTTCTCTAATTCCCCCTTCTTCCTATTTCCCTGTTTAGCAAAATGTATTTCTTTACCCAACTCCACATGTGTAGTACATCTACACTTCTTCACTCCTTTGACCAGTTCAAACAAGAGTGAACATTGCACTCAAACCTCACTTCCATATTTGTATAGATGTCTACTTTTCTTTGTTCAGTTGTGTCTGTTTCTTCATGACCCTGTTCCGGGTTTTCTTGGCAGATATACTAGAATGGTTTTTCATTTCCTTCTCCTGCTTATTTTACATATGAGGAAACTGAGGCAAACAGGATTAAGTGACTTGCCCAGGATCACACAGCCAGTAAGCATCAGGGGTCAGATTTGAATTCAGGAAGATGAGCCTTTCTGACTCCAGGCCTGGTGCCCTATACCCAGAGTCACCTAGCTGCCTAAATATCTACTTACCTACTTTTATTATTTGAGATAATTTGCTAACTTTCCTTTCCCTTCTGCCTATTCAATGTATTGTTCTTCCCTCTTTCTTTTCATTCTTCTCATAAAGTTATTAAGACAACTGTGATGTCAATGGTCCTCTTCAAGAATAAAGGATAAAAAACAACAAGAACTGACCTTGTCTAATCAGACTCCTTCTATGACCCCTGATGATGATAAGGTTTAAAGGGGAAATGTACCATTTCCCAATATTAGAATATAAGCAGATTATCTTTGTTTAGTTCTTTATCATTGCTTGTTTCCCTTTTCATATTACTATTAACTCCTCTATTTAAACCTCAAAGTTTCTACACAGCTCTGGTCTTTTCATAAAGAATGTTTGGAAGTTGTCTATTTCCTTAAATTTCCATTTTCCTCCCCATAGGATGATACTTATTTTTGCAAGATAAGTTATTCTCGACTGTAAGCTGATATTCTTTACCTTATAGAATATCATATTCCAAGCTTTCTGCCTCTTTATAATTGTACCTGCTTATCCTTGTGTGATCTGCACTGTGGCTTTTAGGGACTTGGATTGGGGAGATGAAAATAATTTGTTCCAATGGCCATGAAGGTAGCTAGCTGGAGATGTGGATCTTGGTCAAGATGTTAAAGACTCTGACACCATCCACTTCACTCTGGATCATCATCAGATATCTTGACTTTTGTCCTGCCACTGGATTCTGATGACACTGAAAGACAGAATGAGGTTGACAACTTTGTGCAACTCTTCCTCACTTAAATCTAATCCATGCAAAAATCAGTCCATTCCCATGATGTCTTTGGTCCTCTTCTACAAGGAAGGGGAACAGCAATAACAGCTCTATATAGCACTAAATATAATTGTTGTTACTGTTATTATTAGAAGGATTATTAGGGAGAGGAGGGAAGGAGTATATTCAGGAATGAATGTGATGTAGAATCCAAAGTTGTCCGTAAAAAATAGCAAATACCAAAATAAAATGTTTTAAAAAGAAAATGATGGCATGACTAAGAGTCTGAATCGAATTCCTTTGATAGCCTTAGCCCTGGGTTTCTTAACAAGATGAGTCTTTCTCCTTTTCTCCCTTCTTTATAGAAAAAAAAATGAGTCAGACTTACTCTGAGAAATGTAAGTATACAAATGGGGAAACAGACCTTATTGTGGAGGAAAATTACATTGTGGTGAAAATAGCAGGGGATTTGGAGTAAGGAACAGCTCTGATACTAACTATTATGACCTTGTAGGAATCACCAGTCAATAAGCATTTATTAAGGACCTACTATGTTCAGGCATGGGGAGTACAAAGAATGGCAAAGTACATTCCTACTCTCAAGGAGCTCACAGTCTAATGGGGGAGACAACATAAAATGTCCTGACTGGGGTTTGAGTTTTCTCAGCTGTAAAAATGAACGGTGTGTTGGGGCGGCTAGGTGGCTCAGTGAGTAGAACACCGGTCCTGGAGTCAGAAGGACCTGAGTTCAAATCCAGCCTCAGACACTTAACACACACACACACACACACACACACACACACACACACACAAACTAGCTATGTGACTTGGGCAAGTCGCTTAACCCCAATTGCCTTCCAAAAAAAAAAGCAAAAAATAAATGGTGTGAATTAGGTGATTTCAAAGATACTTTCCCTGTTTACAATTCTAATTTAGGCAAACTAAGCTAAAATTTATTCTGTGTCAATATTGACATCTGAACATAAGTAAGCCCCATTGTGGATGTTAACATTATTGCCTGGTTGGCCAGAAGAAAGAGATGGCCACATTAGTAAGAAAACGGCTAGTGGTAGTTGCTTGAAGAACAATTGCATTTCCTCTTTGGGCATAAGCTATAGCAGAATTTCCATAGCTAGGTGGCATCATTTTCTTGTCAAGATGAAACTTTGAGAACACGACTATGGTCCCCAGGTGCAATCATGTTTTGGTTCCTCTGGAGTCTGGAAAGGAATTGTTTTCTCCCTACCCTTGAACTGACTAGAGGCATGGGGGACTCTGATTAGACTTTGTGTTGAAGATCAATTGCCCAGCTTGTGCCGTGGTCAGATGCCTTTGGGGAGAAGTAGGGGCCAGTAAAACACTTTGCCTAAAGTGCAAGTGCATCAGAGGGATGATCACAATAATTAAAAAAGAATAAACTCTATTACTTGAGTCTGGTGGGTGTTGAACAGCTGTCTGACTTGGAACTGCAGAGATGAGTTTACCCAGAGCTTGGCAGTCTGGATGTTCATCTGTAGGGTTTTGTTTTCCCCCTAAATCCTGGGAGTTTTGCAGCAAAAGTTGATGGTCTGGGCATCAGTTCCCTTTGCTCAAACATCTGCAGGTACCAGGAAGTTGGGAGCCTGGTATAAAATTCCTGTGGAGGGTCACACGCAGAATTACTTCTGCTAGGGTAACTTCCCCAAGGCTCTGGCAGGATTGAGCAAAGCTAATAAGAGGATAAGAATGTGGGTGGTAGGAAGAGGAGTTTGGGTAGTGCTTGCCAAATTAGTCGTTTATACGTCAGCCTTGGAATTTAAATCCAAAACCAGAGTGGAGAACCATTTCAGCCTCAGGGCTCGTATCTGTGCCTGAAGTCAGGCTGCAGTAGAGCTTAAAATAAGTGCATAGCGGGTTATAAAGGAGAAGTATGGTCAGATCAAAGTGACTTAGTATTATCAGATAATGAAGTATTCTGGATAAGTGAAATTTCCAGATAACCGAACTGCTTCCTTATAAGTGCTAAAACTTAATTTCAAACAGTCTTGTCACTTTCCTTATTTTAATTTCCTTCTCCTTAATTTAACCATTTTTAATTCAGTTACTGAGGCAGTAGTAGAAAGAGCACTAGCTCTGGCGTTAGAGAACCTAGCTTGAAATCCCACCTTTGATATTACCCACCCAAGTGATCCTGAACAAAGCATATAATCTCTTTCAATCTCAGTTACCTAATCTGTAAAATGAGGGGTTTGGACTAGGAGGTTTTTGGGTGCCCTTCCAGCTTTAGATGTATGATTCAATTCAAAGAGCATTAAGTCCCCACTGTGTACAAGATACTACTGTGTGAGACTGTGAGGATACACAGGGGAAAAGAAGGAAACAATGAGGAGCAGAATGAGCAGAACCCAGAAAATGTTGTATACATTAACAGCAATATCGTTTCCAGAACAACTCTGAAAGAAAAAGTCATTTTGACTATTATAAATACCCCAAAAAACTGCAAAGGACATATGAAGGAAAATACTATCTGTATCTAGAGAAAGAACTGAAAAATAGAAATATGTATAAAATGAAAATATATATATACATATAAAATCTATACATATATGTATACATAGATGTATGTATGTGTGTGTGTATATATACACCTATGCACACATATATTTGTGTCTAATAGCAGCCATTTCTAGAGGAGGAGGAAAGAAAAAAAGGAAGAAAAAGAAATTTACATAATAACATTATTATATATTTGAAAGGAATAGCAATTTTTACAGAACAGGTTTGCAGTTTCATGTACAATTGTCTTTTTTTAATTCTTTTTTATTTTTAAAGCAATTGGGGTTAAGTAACTTGCTCAAGGTTACACGGCCAATTATTTCTGGGTGTGGTGCTAAGTATCTGGGTCCAGATTTGATCCCCAGGTCATCCCAACACTGGAGCCAGTGATCTTACTAGCTGATCCACCTGGCCGCCCCTTCTTTTTTTTATTCTACTGTGTTATTGAAATGTTTGTTTTATTCCATAAATAAAAAATAAATAAATCCTGCCCTTAAGGAGCTTATACTCTGGGGGGGGGGGGAGGTGAATATGTATATAGAAACACACTAAATACACAAAAATTCAGGGAGAAGGAGCACAGAGCACCGACACTTGGAGGAATATAAGAGAAGCTAAGCCTGGAAGGAAGCAAAGGATTCCAAGAGTTGGAGGTGAGGAGAGAGAATATTCTGGGTAGGAGACAGAATGACATGGTAAGAGAACACCAGGTCACCTAGTTTGTTTGGAATATAGAGAACTATGAAGAAGAATATGAAATCATTCTGGAAAGACAAGTTGGAGTCAGAATGTGAAAGTTACCGTGAAACATGATGTTATCATGGGTTCAAAGATGCCATGTTATCACGTAGAGTTGTCCTAAAAGGCTATTGAGATAGACATTTTTTTCCTTATTCTAAAATAGCCCAGGTTGGGGTGCCTTAGTGATTCATCTCCCCCCTCCCTGATTGCTGCCACTTTTCCTTCCTCCCACTGTGGAATTGATGCCATTTCCCAGAATCACAGGTGCTATTGTCCAAAGGGAGGGCTCTCCCTAAATGGTTTATTCCTACCTCCTTGATAAGTAACTCTTCTGTAGGTGATACACATTAAAGTGGCTCACATTCCTTGTGAGTCAAATGAAATATGGTTCTGGCTAAAAAGAAACATCAGAAAGAGGACCTTCTTCCTTATCTGGGCTGTCTGATTATAGTCTATAGGATCTGATCCTGTGTGATGATGGCAAGCATTATGTAAATACAGAATCAGAGAGAGAGTTGCTTACAAACTGATGTGATTACAGAACCAGTTGGGAGGGGGATGAGGTGGAAGGAAATATGTAAAACCTTGCTAAGGAAATTTAGATCTCTCATTTCAACATAGTTCAAATCCTAAAGTGATGGATTGGATTGTTTGGTATCACTCCCAGAGCAGCGATTAAGAGCTTGAGTCCTCTTGACTTAAAAATGTTTTAAGGGAATTGAATATTTGAAAGAGATCATTGCTTGACCAGCTCCACTGTGTAAAGCTCTGCATAAATATTACACTTTTCTGAAACATATTATTATTAGCAGTAGTACTTGTCTCTTTGCACCTTCATCAGATTTTCAAGTGCTGCTGCTATCAGATGAATGAAAGTGCCCAGTAAACAGACTGAGTAGTGGATGAGTGCACGTTGTACCCAAATCACCATCCATTCAATTAAACCAAAAAATTAGCAGAATCATAAGAGCAGAGATTTGGAGCTGGAAATCATTTGAGAGTCCATCTGGTATAAGCCACTAATTTTACAGAAGAAGAAACTGAGACTCATTTAGTTAATTTGGGAGGTTAAGTGATTATTTGCCCAAGGTCATAAATCAATCAACAAATATTTATCATGCAACTACAATGTTCCAGGCACTGTGCTAAGTACTAAGGTCATACAAGTATTTAAGTATTAGGGGTTGGACTTGGACATAGGTCTCCTGACTCCAAAGTCATGAGGGCTTTTTGCGATCCCCCCCCCCCCCCCCCCAGCTATGAATGTAACCTGCGCAGCACCCAACCTTTGTTCTGCTTCCATTAATTCCTGTTATGTGCAAACCACGTGGGGGATGCAAAGAATTAAATGCCACGTGTTCTCAACGAGCTTACAGTGTACTATAGGCATAGCGGTGGAGGAGGATGTTCACAAAAATAAATATGACACAAGAACAGATGAGATCAGGATAAAGGAGTGGTTCAGGCAAAGTGTAATGAGAAATTGGAGGAGGAAGAGGTTAAGAGAAGGGGCCACCTGATCTGGGTCTTGAAGAGAGGGAGGGACTTCATCAAATGGAGACAGTGTGCTTCCTCATCCTAGGCAGAACCTCAGTTCCTCTTTTCATTTTGCCTCCATTTTTGAGGGTTCCAGAGCACCCCTTACCATCACTGCCTCTTGGCACATTGCTCTTTCTTCCAGGTCTACTCTACTCCTCCTATTCCATGATTCTCATTTTCCTGTGTCTTCCTTCTCTTCTCCATCCCTTCAGGAGGATGTCAGCAGGTGGTTTCACGGTTGAGCAGAGAGACACCAACAATGGGCATGGTATGATGCAATGGAAAGAACACCAGATCTAGAGTAAAAGAATGGGGGTTCGAATCCTATCACTGACATATGCTACCAGTGTAACTCGGGGTCAAGTCATAACCTCTCTGGGCCCCAATTTTCTTACCTGTTTCATGAAAAGGTTGGACTAGACGGCCACTGAGGACCCTTCCAACTCCAGATCTGTGTAACCCAGTTCCTGTTTTCCCCTTTATCCATAAGACTTCTTTAACAGCTCTCAAAATAACCTGAGTTTCTGCTTTGTTAAGGTCTGTCAGAGGCTCCAGCAGTTACTTACTCACAGGAGAGCATTTGCTGCCACAGAGAGGGGCTATAACTGGGCCCAGGCATAGACCCTCATTTTTCATCACTCAGAAAATTAAATTCACCAGAAATGAACCATCTATTATTTGGGGGCTGCTTTGGGACCTCTTGTGCCCTGAACTCAAATATCATTTTGAAATTGTCCCCAGTAAATTGGAGCCCCTCCAATTATTTTCAGTGGCTCAAATTGGTGTCACTGTTAAGGATAACAACAATGTGATTCTAACTCTCTCTAGGGTGAATTTCAGTTCACCCACTTCAAAAAAGCCAGCAAACACTTCATTTAGGTACTAAAAAATACACTCCAGGAAATGGAGGCAAACATTTTTCCGCTGACACTCCTGAGGGAATGGAACTTATAAAGACATTAGGTGTCACACTTGAAGAGAAACCTATTTCTTCCAAAAGACACGTGAAGTACTTTCTATCGGACTCAGGCTTCAGCCTGTGAAATTCAGCAGATGCTTTGTTTCCAGGACTGTTCTCCCATACCACATCCTGACCTCATATCACGGTTGCCTTCTTGGCATGCCACTGCTACTGACTAAAACCTTCTTGTGTCTCTAAAAGCGTCAAGCTCTGTCTCCTCTGCCTGAGGCTCAAGCCCACTCTAGGCTACTCAGCTTTCTTCAGTTTCCTTTACTCCCTTCCCTATTCCATCTGCTCTACTCAGGCTAATTTTAAACTGCCTTTCTGATATTGCACAAGAGTGCTAGCATCAGTCAAGTCAACAAGCATTTATTAAGTGCTTCTTATGTGCCTGGTACCATACTAAATGACAGGTTTACAAAGAAAAGCAAAAATATAGTCCCTTATCTCAAAGAGCCCACATTCTAATGAGGGAAACAGCGTGCAAGTGACTATGTACTTACAAGGTAGACAGACTGTGGTTTGTCCTTCATTCTCAAAGAGGACCGTGACATCAGGGAAATAATGAAATGACTTGCAGTTAACTTTGATTTCAGTGAGGGAGGGCTGCACAAGGTCACTGACCTCACTTTCTCCTCCAGAGCCATCTGGGTTCAGTGGCCAGATAGCGATCAGGATGACTGGAGATGGCCCAGGTTGCAGTGGGAGACTTTGGCCCTTTTAAGTTGCCTCAAAGTGAGATAGGTAAATAAACGTACACATATATACATGTACATGTGTAATATATGTATATGTATGTGTATATATATGAATATACAGTGTAAATGAAAGGTGATCTTAGAGAGAAGGCACTGGAAAAATTGAGCAAGGCCTCTTGCAGAAGGTAGGATTTGAAATAAGTCTTGGAGGAGACCAGAGAAGCTAAGAAATAGAGGTAAGGAGATAAGCATTCCAGGAATAGGGGCAGCCAATGCAAAGCATAGGTATAGGAGATGGAGGGGTATATGCAAGAAATAGCAAGTTGGACAGTGTAGTTGAATCGTTTTTGTGAAGGAAAGCAAAATGTAAGAAGACTGAAAAGATAGGAAGGAGCCAGGTGGTAAAGGGCCTTAAATGCCAAACAGAGGATTGTATATTTGCTCTTAGAGCTACATGAGTTTATTGAAAAAGAACAAACATGGATGCTTTAGGAAAATAATTTTGGCAGTAGAGTAGAGAATGGATTGGTTAAGGGGAAAAACTTGAGACAGAAAGACTAATTAGAACACTGTTGCAATAATCCTGATGACAGATGATGAGAACTTGTACTAATATGGTGGCTGTGTAAGTAAAGATAAGGACGTATATATGAAAGATGTTGTGAAGGGAGAAATGAAAGGATTTGACAATAGACTTTGGGATAAGTGGGATAAGTGAGAATGAGGCACTGAAGATGCCACGACTGAGGTTCTGAACCTGAGCACCTGGGAGGATGGTAGTAATAGGAAAGATGGAAAGGAGAGAGCATTTGGGGGGAAAAGGAAATGAGTTCTGTTTTAGACAGGCTGAGTGTGAGAGGCATAAAGGACATCCTATTCAAGATGTTCAAAAGGCAATTACTGATCAGAACTGGAGAGTAGGAGAAAGAATTTTTGTCCAAATCATCCTGACATACATTTCTACAATTAGTTATCATGGAATTTGAGAAATGGAAAGAGCCCTAGAGATCCGCTGGTTCAACCTATCAGTCTATGAATTAAATTGCCTGTTAAAAAAATCTAGGGGTAGATAGGTGGTGCAGTGAATAGAGCACCAACCCTGGAGTCAGGAGGACCTGAGTTCAAATCCGGCCTCAGATGCTTAACACTTACTAGCTGTGTGACCTTAGCAAGTCACTTAACCCCAATTGTTCTGCCTCCCCTCCTCCAAAAAAAAAAGTTAAAAAAAATATATAAGTATTCATCCAGATTTGGTTTGAATATGGATGGCAACCTCACCATTTCATAATTCAGTTCATTCTATTTTTAGAAAGCTCTAATTATTAGAAAATAGAATAATAGTATACACTTTGAAGGGATTTTAGAAGCTATCTAGGACTTCATTTTATAGACTAGGAAGCTGGGAAGTTTCTTGACAGAAAAGTTAAGTGATGTGCTCAAGGTTATTTAAGTAGTAAATGGCAGGGTTACTATCATTATCATTGAGATGAATTCTTCAACCTTACAACTTTTCCCTGCTGGTCATAAAATATTTATTATTCTGTGAACATAATTATTTGGTACCTCCTATGTACAGGATTCTGTGATAAGCATTTGAAGATTTTTTTTAAAGAGTAAGATAGTAGTACATAATTACAAACTACATTACAAAGCAATAATCATGAAAACAATTTGGTATTGGTTAAGAAATAGAGAAGTTGATCAGTGGAATAGATTAGTTATACAACATATTGTGACATGTGACCATAATAATCTAGTGTTTGATAAACCAAAAGATCCAAGCTTTGGGGGCAATAACTCATAATTTGACAAAAATTATTGGGAAAACTGGAAAGCAGTTTGGCAGAAACTAATCATAGACTAAAATCTCATACTATATACCAAAATAAAGTCAAGAGGGATAAATGACTTAGGCATAAAGGGTGATATATGTAAATTAATGGAGCTTGAAAAAGTTTATCTGTCAGACCTATAGATAAGGGAAAAGTTTATGACCAAATAACAGATAGAGAGGATTATGGGAAATAAAATGAATAATGTTGATTACATGAAATTAAAAAAAATCTTGTACAAACAAAACCAATGCAGTTAAAATTAAAATGAAATTTAAAAAAACTGTGTATGTGTGTGTGTGGGGGGGGAGGATTTGCAACAAGTTTCTCTGATAAAGTCTCGTTTCTCATATATTTAAGAAACTGAGTTACATTTTTTAAAAAATAAGAGCCATTCTCCAATTGATAGATGGTCAAAGAATATGAATAGGCAATTTTCAAAGAAATCAAAGCTATCTATATAGTCATATGAAAATTATTCTAAATCATTATTGATTACAGAAATGCAAATCAGAACAATTCTGAGGTACCACCTTATACCTATCAGATTGGCTAATATGGCAGAAAAAGAAAATTATAAATTCTGGAGGGGATATGGAAAAATTTATATACTAATACCTTGTTGATAGAGTTGTGGATTGATCCAACTATTCTGTAGAACAGTTTGGAACTATACACAAACGTCTATAAAATTGTGCCCTTTGACCCAGCAATCTCACTTCTAGGTCCATTTCCCAAAGAGATCATAAAAATGGGGAAAGGACCCACATGTACAAAAATATTTATAGTGGTTCTTTTTGTGGTGGCAAAGAAATACAAATTGAAGAGATGCCCATCAATTGGGGAATGGCTGAACAAGTTGTAATATATGATTGTAATAGAATACTATTATGCTGTAAGAAGAGCAAAATGTTTCAGAAAAAAAACAAAACGGGGAAGACTTATATGAACTGATACAAAATGAAGTGAGCGGAACCAGAAGAATATCTTACATAGTAATATCAATATTGTAATGAAGAACAATTGTGGAAGACTTAGCTACTCTGATCATTAAAGTGATCCAAGAAAATCCCAAAGGACCCATGATGAAAAATGTTATTTAGTTCTAGAAAGAGAACTGACAAACACTGTTTGCTGATTGAAGCATTTTTTTTTAACTTTCTTTATATTTCTTGCTCTTTTTGGCAACATGGCTAATATGGAAATATGTTTTGCATGACTTCATATGTATAATCGATGTCATATTGCTTCTCTTCTCAATGGATTGGGGGGCAGGAAGGAAGAAGAGAACTTGTAACTAGAAATTTTTAAATGAATATTAAAAATATGTATTTTTAAAGAGTAATTTATAATTTCTACTTTCATGAAACTTTCAGTTTAGTGGGGAAGGCATGCCTGAGGTAATAATAAATCGGGTACCTTTTGAAGATGACAAGTTTTTAAATATCTGAAAACAGCTAGTCTAGATGGGTTATAATATCAGATAGGAAGTTGGGCTTGGAATCAGGAAGACCTGAATTCATATATGGTTTTAAACTTTTCCTAGCTTTGTAGCCTTAGGGAAGTCACTCAACCTTTATTTTCCTCAGTTTCCTCAATTATAAAAAGGGGATAATAATTAGAACCTACTTCACAGTGTTATTGTCAGGATAAAACAAGATAACATGTGAAGTGTTTTGAAAATCTTTACTCTATCACTGATAGCTATTTTTACTATTTAATTTCTCTTTAAGTCCTCTCTTTTTCCTACAAAACACTCCACATCCATTGACTGTTTTTCTTATGGTATAGTTCTAGTCTTCCCTCACTATCTAATCTCCCTACTACTACTTCTACCTATCATTTAAATAATATTTTAATGTTTGCAAAGCATTCTATACATGTTATGTCATTTGATCCTTACAATAACCCTAGGAGGTATGTACTATTATTATCCCCATTTTACAGTTGAGGAAACTGAGAATGAGAGAGGTTAAGATCATAGACTCAGGCAAAAAACTGAGATCTTCCCAACTCCCAAATCCAAGACGCATTTTCACTGACTGTCTCTCCTGAGGAATTCTCTCCCTCCTCAACTCCTCCTGGCTATGGCTTCCTTCAAGCTCAGCTAAAACTGATCTTCTAATGTGTTCCCTGTTTCTCCTTAATGTTAGTGCATCTCCTCTTCAGTCACTTCCAGTTTATCCTATCTCTGACTGCTTTGTACGTCGTGGCTTACATTTTGTCTCTTCTCATTAGATATTGAGCTTCTTGATGACAGAAACTCTCCTTTGCCCTTCTTTGCATTCCCAGTGCCTAGCATGGTACCTGGCATAAAGTAGGTGCTTAGTAAATTACTGTTATTATTGTGTTTCTCTGCCACCTAGTTTTTCATTGTACATATATATATATATATCATATCTATAGATGTGTTTTGTTCTGTTTTTTATAGCTGTCCCTCTTAAAATGTGATGGCCCAAACTAAATGTGTCATAAGATGTGGTCTAACCAATTTAGAGGATAGTTAGAATAGTACCTCCTTTGATCTGGACATTAATACTTCATCACCTCAAAGGATCTGTCATGTCTTTAGTAGAGGATTCTCTCCAAAAGCAATAACTTCAGTCCATCCCTACTTCATCTAATGAAACTCTTATCTTGTCTATCTAATAATCTTCCACAGGTATACAGGGGTGGGTATCAATTAATGTCTAGAGGTCCTTTTCCAGGTATTTAAACATCATTCTAGCTCCATGATCACCTAGTTTTCCATTTGTGTCAAGCATCTCTTAAATGCTATCTTTTATGCTACTCTTTACACATCAATCATCATTGGTAATATGGTGCCACAAATTTACATGCACTATGCATTTCTAAAGGAGTTTAATTGCCTCAATCTATAAATCTGACCATAAATTAAGCCAGTGGACAAAGTGAGGTTCCTTTTCCTCTTAGATATGAAGGCTTATAAAAGGCAAATAAAGATGCTGGCCTAATTTGTTCTGTCATTTATCAAAAAGTTCTAAGAAATGTCTTGGGATTACGAGTCAACATATATGACTTGTGGTTTCTTTTACATGATATTTCATCTCCCACCTTCATTTTTGTATAGCCTATGTCTGAAATATCCTTCTTTACCTCTGTCTTTGGGAAAGGTTTATATCAGTACTCATGAATAGAATTTGCAAAAGGACCACCATTAAAATAATCATAGCTTATATGCCACCATAAGTTGCAGAGGATGAAGAGAGAGAAAAAATTCCAAAAGAAATTTGATTTTTAAAAACACTCCAAAGTAAATCAACATATACTGTGTTATTTGGTGATTTAATGAGAAGATGGATATAGAGAAATATAGTAAAATATTTATTGGAAATGTGGTTCAGGAGTAAAAAATGAGGCATTCCATAATTCACAACCAGATAGAAACATCAGACACCTCTTGGTGGTAATAATAAAATGAAAACATTTCCTTTGTTTATTTGCTGTAAATAAAAGCTTAGGAACATTTGAAATGCAGTGTAATTCCCCCAATGCAGTCCAACTGACTCCCTTCCTGCTATTTAATGCTGAACCAGATAATAATCCATCCGTAGGATCTACCAAATATTTGTGTTCAATGGCCAGTTCAATAGACTCCCTATCCAAATACATATCCCAGACTGAAGAATGGGTAATTTTCATCCCACTTGATTTTTTCCTATGAGAACTGTTTAGACTAAACTCTCTTGAGTGTTTGTAGTTCCCATTTTAGGACTCTCTGTATGTATCCAGCACTCTGACATCTGCAAACATGAGCATCTGGAGGACATCATTATCTAAAAAGAATCCTTCCATGTGAGCTCTTTGCTGAACAATCTCCATGACAGTGACAGGCAACTTTGGCTAGAACATGGCTCCCTTGATAATCAGTGGATCATCAAATACATTTATCTCAGTTGTTGCTTTTATTGCTGGATCTTGTGTGATTGACTTTTTAGAGGAGATGATGAACTGAGCTCTGGAAGTTAGGAAATTTATGAGTCTGACATAAGGAAGAAGTGTATGCCAGACAGACATAGGCTATGCAAAAACAAGGGAGTGGAAGATGGAATATCATGTAAGGAAAAAAGCAACAAAACCATTTTGGCAGCAACAGAGAATGCACGAAGGGAAATAATGAAAAATAATAAAGCTATCCTGGGGCCAGATGATGAAGAATTTTCAGTGTTAAGAAAAGTTGTTTTGACTACATTCCAGAGGTGATAGCCAGTCACTGCTGGTTTTTGATCAGGGGAGTGGGATGAAAAGACTTAAGTTTTATTAATATGAATTTAGCAGGAGAAGGAAGGATGGATTAGAGGTGGGAGAAAGTAGAACAGGGAGACCAATTAGAAAGCAATTTTAATAGTTCAAGCAAGAGTTTGTGAAGATTGGAACTAATGTGATTTCTATGTGATTGGAGAGAAAGGAACAAGTACAAAAGATTCTGTGAAGGCAGAATTAATGAGGTCTGGCCACTGATTATATAAGTCTTAAACTATAAAGAAAGTGAAAGAGGATAAAAAGTCAAAAATAAATACTGGATTTTGAATCCGGGTGACCAGAAACATACTAGTGCCCTAAAAAGAATAGGGAAGTTAGGAAAACGAGTAGTTCAGGGAAAAATATGAGTTTTAGTTTGAACATGTGGGTTTGAGATGCCTATAGAACATTGACTCGGAATTATGTAATTGACAGCTTTGGTCATGAGGAAGTAGAACTCAGGTATGAAATAATGGATGACTATATAGATCTGGAAGACATTTCACAGGAACCACTGAGATGACTAAGGAAAAATGATCACAGAAGATGGGGAAACACCCACGATTTTGGGTTGTGGTACCAAGGCAGGGATAACAATATAGCAAAGGAAAATTCTTATAGGAAAGAGAAATAGAATATTTCTAGAATAATTCAGGGAGAAGAAAATATCCAAAAAGACCTTGTGGTCAGCATTGTCAAAGAGATCAGATAGGTCAAGATGAATGAGGACTGAGCAAAGGCTATTGAACTTAACAACTAATAGATCATAATAACCTTTGAGGAAGCTGTTTCAGTTAAGTGAAGTCAGAAGCCTGCAAAGAACTGATGAATGAGTTCAGGAATGTGTTGGCATATGTTTTTGTATCTTGGTATAATGAGCTCTCTGGGGGAAAATGTACATGTGACACACTTTTAAGTTTAATATACATTACTAAGGTTTACTCCATCACTTTCTTAAGACTAACCAATCAACAAAATAGTAAATCAAGGCCAATCTTAAGCATTTGATGATTTCCAAAGTGCAAATGCTCACACTGAAACTTAATAGTTGGTTCTCTCCAGCCGGTTCAAGTAGGTTCTAAAATACCTCTGAGTAAAAGAGAAGAAATGAAGCAGAGACATTGTAGAAACGCTTTTCTCCTGAGGTTTGACTGGGAAAGGGAGGAGAGCTATAGTATAAGATATTAGCTTGAGAGAGATGTAGAATCAACTGAAGGTTTTTAAGAGATGAAGAACACCTTGACATGTTTCTAGTCAGCAAGGAAAAAAGCCAGTAGAGAGAGAATGACAATGGAAGAGGTGGGAAGGAGAAAGGCAAGGCAAGGCACAGATCATTTATTAGGTGTTTCTGTATACCAGGCACTGTGCTAAGTGCTGGGGATATAAATACACGCAAAAAGAAGGGTTATCCTTAACCACAAGAATTCTACAGGGGGAAAACAGCATATAAAAGGAAGCTGAAAGCCAAGGAGGAAAGTTGGGGGAGAAGGGGTATAATGCCAAATTCTGGAGAGTTAGAAGCATTTCTTGGGAGGGGAATGAGGCATGACCAGCCTTGACTAAGGAGTTTGGCATGGTGGAGGGATGATTCAGGGTAAGAGGGCCTCAGATGAAGAGGAAATATAAGATCAAAGTCCAGAAAACCATTAGCAGAGCCAGGAAGGGAATTAAAATGTAGCCAGTCCGCGTTCTTCCCCAAAATGTATACCCCAAGAGGAACTCATCAGTTGTAGAATAGGGATGGAATGTAGAGGAGTATTTCAAGATGAGAAGGCTCCAAACATTGAAGAGAGTAGGGGGAGGGATATTGAAAGATATAATTGTTAGAAACAGTAGGGAGAAATCCCATAAACTATAATCAGTGAAATTGTCCTTGATGAGAAAGACTACTGCTTCATTAGAATGTAAAGGAGAGAATGGTCAATGATGACAAGGAATTTTGAGATCTAGAATGAGGGTGAAGAGAAGGAGCCTGTTGCAGTAGGTGGCATCTATTTTCTCAGCAAAGCATGAGACAATTTTGTCTCCTGAGATGGAGGATGGAGATGAGCTATAGGAGACTTGTGGAGAGAAAAGAATATTTGGAACATCTGAAGGGTATGAAATAGAGATTCAGTAAGGGAAGAGGAAAAGAATTTTCTTGTGACATTGAGAGACCAATTAAGATAAGACAATAACATAAATTGCTAATGTCCCCAGTCAATACATTGGCGTAACTTCTTCCAACTCTATTTAACAGCACATGAATAGGCACATGAGAAGGCAGATATTGAAAAGAATCTTTTAAGTTTCTTTTTCTTCAGTGGTATTTTTAACTTCTGCAACAGAATATACATGACTACAATGTTAGAATACTAATATAATAGATCCATTGTCCTTGATACTAGAAAGAATTTATTATTAAAATCTTTACAGATCTCTCAAAAACAAAAAACTACTGTCCTCCTTGCATATTCATCTTAGATGCCCTTGAGATGACTTTGAAAGGTTGAATAAGTTGCCAAACATCCTTTAAACTTGATGTTTTCTCTGCTGTCTTTTACTGTTTTATGAGGTTTTCTTGCTCATAATCTTCTATCATCCTCTTCTGTAAGATTTTACAAATGAGTTTATATTCTAAACCAGTGTTGCCCTCAACTGCCAAAAATCTCTGCTTGGAAAGGAGATAAAGGGTTTGCTAGCTGAGATAGTTCCTAGGTTCTTTTGGTTTCCTTGTAATAGCAATTGATTTACATGAGTTAAACTAGTGTGTTTTATAGGTCCAACATAAAGGTATGGCTTCAGTCCACAAGAGCATCAGCCAAAGACTTCATCCATAGTCATTCACACAGCCTCCAAAGAGAGGTATAATGAAAGTCTCAAACAAAGGCTTATCACCAAGCAAGCTCAAGTTAGTGAGGAAAATTACCAATCAATTCCCTATGTCTGCATGAAATTATTACAATAGATGTAAATGTCCTTTATTCCATTTCTTTTCCAACTTTTTTTTTGGGGGGGGCGGGAGACACAATATAACAATTTAAGTAGGTCAGATTGGACTTGCTTTAATGGCAATTTTTTTTTCCATTTTATTCTTCCAGTTTTGCATGAATTTTCAGCTTTGCTCTAACAAGTTGGTATTCTAACTATATAGAAACAGCTGAATCAGGAATTATTTCCATCTTCATAATGAATATTTCTTTTATGTTAAAATAAAATAAATTTAATTTTTGGTGATTTAAAAAAAAATATTCTCCATGTCCAGCACCTTCATCTTCATCTCACCATACAAAGTACTTATGGTATATAGGAATGAGGCTTCTGTACTTTCTAGGTGCCTTTCTTTTTCCTAATCCTGAATCACCTATTTTATAATATATTTTTGCTGTTTCCTATGCCCACTTTTTCAGTGAAGTCACTAAATAAATTATATGTTAATGGAATTATTAAAATTCTATGAACTTCTTCATAGAATCATTCTGCAACTTATATTGAGGAATAAACTAGAATTATTTTCTTTGTTGTCTTTTCACAAATACTTGTAATGAGCTCTGCAATATAATGAGCAAAATTCCCACAAAATGTTTTTGTTGCCTTTCTGCTCATTTAAGTTAACTCCACCAATGTCATTATTTGCCACTTCAAGGAGAATTAATGGCACATCTTCATGCTTAATTTCAACTTTCTTTTATCTTCTGATTACATTTATAGTAGGAACATCAAGATCGCTATGTTTCCATTTGTCTAGAAATAAATCCATTCCTTGGTCATTGTTCAAGTATCTCACATTTAGAGTATTTCAGCTAAGATAATGTTTTTTTTTAAATTTTTCAAAATTTATTTATTTTAGTTTTCAACATTCATTTCCACAAGATTTTGAGTTACAGTTTTTTCTCCCCATCTTTCCCCTACCTCCACCCCAAAATAGCAAGCCTACTGAATACCCCTTCCCCAAATCTGTTCTCTCTTATATCCTCCCCCATCACTCCCCTAACTTTCTAGTAGGGCAATATGGATTTCTATACCCCAGTGCCTGTATATCTTATTTCCGAGTTTCATGTAAAAAAAAAAAAGAACTTTGTTTTAAACACTTGTTTTTAAAAATTTGAGTTCCAGATTTTTTTCCCTTCTTCCCTCCCTACCCACCCCAACTGGGAAGATAAGCAATTCAATATAGGTTGTACATGCATAGTTACCCAAATCATTTCCATAGCAGTTATATTGTGAAAGACTAACTATATTTTCCTCCATCCTATCCCACCCCTTCTTATTCTATTTGCTCCTTTGACCCTATCCCTTTTCAAAAACATTTGCTTCTAACTACCTTGTCCTCCAATATGCCCTCCCTTCTATAATCCCCCCTCTTATCTCCTACCCCCTATTTTCCTGTAGTGTATGATACCCAATTGGGTGTGTATGTTATTCCCTCCTTAAGCCAAATTCATTGAGAATAAGGTTGTCCCATTCCCTTTCACCTTCCTGCTCTTGCCCTCCATTGTAATAATTTTTTCTTGGCTCTTTTATATGAGATAATTTACCCTAATCTATCTCTCCCTTTCTCCTCCCAATAAATTCCTCTCTCACCTCTTAATTTTATTTTTTAGATATCATCCCTTCATATTCAATTCATCCTGTGCCCTCTATGTATACATGAACATACATATGCCCATGATCACATGTATATTTACATATACATGCACCCTCCTATACATACATACATATGTATGTATGCATGTATATATACATATATATTCCCTTCAACTATCCTCATACTAAGAAAAGTCTTCTGAGTTACAATTATCATTCTTCCATGTAGGAATGTAAATAGTTCAACTTTAATAAGTTCCTTATGATTTCTTTTTCCTGTTTACCTTCTCATACTTCTCTTGTTTCTTGCATTTGAAAGTCAAATTTTCTGTTTAGCTCTGTTTTTTTCATCAAGAATGCTTGAAAATGGGGTGGCTAGGTGGCTCAGTGAGTAAAGTGCCAGCCCTGGAGTTAGGAGGACCCGAGTTCGGTTCTGGCCTCAGACACTTAACACCCACACACACACAAAAACTAGCCATGTAACCTTGGGCAAGTTACAAGGAAAAATTCTTGCAAGACGGTGTCTAGGCTCTTTTTTTGATCATGGCTTTCAGGTAGTCTAATAATTTTTAAATTATTTCTCCTGGATCTATTTTCCAGGTCAGTAGTTTTTCCAATGATATATTTCACATTGCCTTCTATTTTTTCATTTGTTTGGATCTTGTTTATAGTATCTTGATTTCTCATAAAGTCATTAGCTTCCAGTTTCTCTAATCTATTTTTGAAGGAGTTATTCTCTTCAGTGAGGTTTTGAAATTCCTTTTCCATCTAGCAAATTCGGCTTTTTAAGGCATTCTTCTCCTCACTGGCTTTTTGGGTCTCTTTTGTCATTTGAGTTAGTCTATTTTTTAAGGTGTTATTTCCTTCAGTGTATTTTTGGGTCTCCGTTGGCAGGCTGTTGACTTGCTTTTCATGATTTTCTTGCATCATTCTCATTTCTCTTCCCAATTTTTCCTTCACTTCTCTTACTTGATTTTCAAATTCTTTCTTGAGCTCCTCCATAGCCTGTAACCAACTCATATTTTCTTGGAGGCTTTTGATGCAGGAGTTCTGACTTTGATGTCTTCCTCCCACTCCATGCCTTGATACTTTTTGTCCCCAAAAAAGGATTCTATGGTCTGTTTGTGCTTCCATTGCTTGCTCATATTGCCAGCCAATTACTTGACTTTTGAGCTCTTTGCCATGGTAGAACTGTGCTTCCAGAATGGAGAGATCTTTGTCCCAAATCACTGGGGTTTTGGAGCTACCCAAGTTATTAGGAGGGCACCCCCTCTACAGCCCTCACAAGCTCTGGCTCACTGGCCACACACCCCAGAACTACCACCCTAGACAGCAATCCAGATCCAAGTAGGTTAAAACAAAAGCCATTATCCTCTGAATGGTGGCTTGTTCTCCCTAAGATCTGCAGGCCAGGAACTCCTGAGGCAGCCACACCTCCGCTGCTTCTAGCCCCAGAGGCAGGGCATGGACCACGCTCTTCTGTCTACCCCTCTTCCAACAGAGTTCCACACTGACCTTTTACTTTGTCTTTGGCATTTATGGGTTGAAAAGTCTGGAAATCACCACAGCTACTGGTGATTCACTCTCCTGAAGTCTGTTCCAGCTGCTGCTGGGCAGGGCCGCCCTCAGGGGCAGGGGGGGGGCAGAACTACACAGCTCATAAGGGACTGTGCTTGGCTCCTAGTTCGGTGTGATAGACCCTTCCTGTCTACCTGCCAGGCTGCTTTCAGCAGGAGATTTGTTTCTTTCTGCCTCTGTGTGGGTTCTGTAGCTCTAAAGTTTGTTTAGAGTCATTTTTTTTACATGTATTGGAAGTGTTTGTAGTGGGAACTCATGCCAAGTTTGTGCTTCTACTCTGCCATCTTGAGATATTTTTTTATATGGACACCTATGTCCATTTAACTAACCAACTCACCATGTCAGTACCCTACTCAATAAATTCTGTGATCAAATAGTTTATCTTTAGCTAATTCTTTTTAAATTTGTATTTTTATACAAGTTTTAAAAGGATAAGGAAAGAAACTATACATGTGATTTCATTGATATAGGGAATTTCCAGATGACGAAACTTCTTCCAATATAGGTAGATACTTTCTCTATAAGTTGCAGAATTACAGAAATTATAAGTTTTAAAATGTACATAATTATTAATATAGTAATATATGACTATTAATTAGGTGAGTACACACATGCATCCCCACCCTCTTGTCCAAGGTCACACAGCTAGTAAGTATCTGAGGTCACATTTGAACTCAGCTCTTCCTGACTTCAGGCCCAGTTCTTTATCCACTGAGCCACCTAGCTGTCTCAAAGGTGAATTTTTAATCCCATCCAATTAATATAATCTTAGAAGGTGCAAAGGCCTCAATTTATTCAATTAATCAAAAGTATAAACTAGATTTTATATGCCTTAAATAATTTGAAAGGTTTATAGTTCTTTGAACATTGAATGAAGATAGACAACACAAAAGGCAACATCCTGTGTGATAGGCTAAAACAATCAGACATACTTCTGGAGCTAGTATAAAAAATAGCAGTGAAGTCATGGACAAATCAAGTCATGCACTAGTCTAATAGTCAAAGAGCTTCAGTTCAGAGGATGTCAAGTAGAGCCAAAATCCTAAGAGGGAATCACTGTTGGAAGAGAAGTAAGAATTTCTTTCTTCCTATCTTCTCTCCAGTGACTGTGGGCTTTGAAAGATTGAATCAGTAGCAGAGTAGGATCCAGCTGGAATTGGGGAAGTTAGATTAAAAGGATGTTGCATGTCTAGTAAAAATATAATGGTCACCTTAAGAAAGGCAACTTCAGTGAATATGACTCCTCATGTTAGAGAGAAGTGGTAGCTATAGACTCTACAAAGCACCTGACATTCTAAGCACACTAGAAAATCAGGAGGAGCTTCATGAGAATTCTACAAAGGGAGAAAAGATCTTTTAGTAATCACGGGTTGTATTACCCCCTTTCCATATATGTTTTCTGCACATAGGTCTCACTACCTTCTATATATTCTTAGGTTGTATCCACTCTTCCCAAGGGTCCTGTGTGTATTTATGTGAGAGTGAACTCCAGATTTTTGGGGTGAAATGTTTGAGTAACTGCTCTTCCTGCTGTATCATCTTACTAAATACCTGGGTCCATGGGTAGACCACTGGATCTGGAGTCAGGTAGGTCAGAGCTCAAATCCAGCCTCAGATATTCGCTAGCTGTGTGATCCTGGGCATGTCATTTCACTTCCCTGCTCCTCAGTTTCCTTATATGTAAAGTGAGGATAATGATAGCACCCACCTTCTAGGACTATTTTGAGGATCAGTTAAAACATGCTATGAATAAACCACTTTGTAAACTAAAGCATCATATAAATTATGTTATTATTCAGTGGTTTTTAGGAGGAAACACACAGGGGCAGGGAGGTGTTCAGTAATAGTTACAGATCCAGTTATAGACCTTATAGATCCAATGATAAGCAACTAGTTCAGGAAAATTAAGATGAAACATGTCACTTGCTTCTTGCTACAGAAATCATGAACTTAAAATGCAGAGAGAGACATACATATTTTGGTTATGGCCAATTTGGCCATTTGTTTTGCTGGCTTATGAATATCTATGATGAGGACATTATTTATTTATCTACTTATGTATTCATTCATTCATTCATTTATTTTGTTATTGTTGTTATTCAATGGGGGGTAATTGGGAGAAATAGATTATAAATGCATGCAAAATAATTATTTTAAAAAGAGAACATCATATTAAAAAAAGGCAAAATATATAGGTCTATCTACAGCTGAAAATACCCAGTAAAACTGAGTATAATCCTGTGGAGACAAATGGACCTTTATCTCTGGTCTTTCCCTTTGTCCTCTGGAACTTCCAGCAGCATGGTAGAAAACCTTGCTGTGAAAATGAATGATCAGGGCTCTGGGACACTCTCCATATGAGCTGCATATTCCTAGAGGAGGAGTTCTATACCTAAATGGCTTAATTCCTCTGAAGGTCCAGTTTGGTAGGTATAGTAGTAGCAGGGCAATACTCTGACCTGGTGAGAAAATAATGGGGGGAAGCATGGTTGAGGGTACTGGGCTGGCTAACTACTCTAGGCTCACCAATGGGACAAAAAGAATATAGCAATACTTGAAAACAAATTATTTATTATGATCCTGTAGGATTTATACCAGTAATGTAAGGCTAATTCATCACTAGTAAAGTAATCAGTAAAATAAATCACATCAAAAGAGATGTCATAAAAATTGTATTATTACATTAACGGATGTGAAAGGAGTTTTTAATAATATAGGACACACATTTATGTTACAAATATAAGCATCAAAAATTTATTTATTTTTCTTCTTAACACAATACAAAGTACTAATTTGAAAGTACGACTCAGCATTATATTCATTGTGGAAACATTAGAGAAATGCCCACTGAAAACACATAAAGAGCAAGGCTATCCACTCTCATCACATTTTTAGAAATACTAAGTAATTTTAAATGTAAAACCCCCTAGGGTCTAACTTGTCCAACTCATACCACCACTGTTTGGTTCCATCCCCAGGAGGAGCACTCAATGCTAGCAGGGTTCTAGGTGTAAAGATATGGATGGCTCTTCTGTTAACTCATATGCCTCCACCAGTGTGTTTGCCCTAACAATTGGCCAGTTGCTTTAGTTAATTCTTTAGCAAAAGCATTTATTCAAATGACATAACATTACTACAACATTTTCCCGAACAAAGGAGGTACTCTCTCACAATCACACCCAGAATCTAAGATGGGAGAAGAGTAGAAACTAACTTAAAAGTTCAATATTAATGAAGCACATGTGTAGTCAACAAACATTTTCAGGGCAATTCACAACCACAGGAACCACAGGCCCTCCATGCCCATTCTTCCTCCAAAATATTTTCATATAATATGCAATGACTTTCTCTGATTTTCTGTTGGGGTTATTCCTTGCAGGACCAGGTGTTAGGCTGGACTTACTCTACTCAGTACAGTGTCACAAATGAATGGGCCGATCTCCTCCTAGGCTGGGCCATGTAACTGCTGCTAGAGTGGGCTGGGCAGCTCTTTTTGCCACTTGCTTCTTCTCAGGGTTTAGCATTTCTGACCAGATCGAGTCTTTTGCCCTTTTGGTTGTTGTTCAGTCGTTTCAGTCCTATCTGACTCATTGTGACCCCATCTGAGGTGTTCTTGACAAAGATACCAGAGTGGTTTGCCATTTCCTTTTCCAGCTTATTCTACACATGAGGCAATCAGGGTTGACTGGCATTACCAAGATTATACAACTAGTACAGGTCTGAGGCCAAATCTGAATTCAGATCTTCCTGATCCCAGTCCTGGCACTCTTTCTGCTGCACAACCTAGCTGTCCCCTCACACTTTTTTAGGTGGGGCATATCCTTTTGCATTTGAAGTATTTCCCCTTTACTTTCCAATGTCTATTTTGTCTGTGTTTTTGCCCCTGCAGCTCTTGAGCTTTTGTTGAAGATTATCTGGAACACCCCTTTTACATATAAGGAAAGAGAAACAATAAAAACAAGCAACAAGTATAAGCAACGAAGTAGTTAAAATACCTCTATTTGCAGAAGATTTCTTTGAAGACAACACTATCCCAGTACTCACATCTAGACACGTCCTTCATGTTATATGGGCAATAACTGCTTTTTTTATTTGTTATTTTTTGTGACTACTACAACATCTGGCACATAGTTGTCCAATAAATGCTTATATTGGACTGGAAATAATGATAAAATGTATTTAAAATCCAGGCATTAAGGTAGCCCATAATATATGAGGCATATATAAAGACAGCCATGAAACAATTTTGACAGAAATAAAATAACTAAATAATTAGAGGGATGTCACATTTATAGAACTAGGTTAAGCCAGTATTTTAAAAATATCAATGATTTTCAAATTAATTTATAGATTCAAAACAATACCAATCAAAATTATAGGTGGCTCCTTCATATAATAAAGGGAGAAAAATTAAAAATACAATGAGAAAAAACCATTAAAAATATATGGAAAAACGAAGGGAAGTAAAGGGAAACTATAGAGGGAAAAACAGATGACTGAGGAATTGCCTTGTCAGATCTGAAATTATACTATGAAATGGTAGTTATTCAAACTACTTGTTGATGGTTAACAAAATAGATCAATGGAACAATATAGAAAATTTTGAATTAGAACTAAAGGCACAGAAAAGATTAGTTTAAAAAGTCTGAGATTATAAAAACATTGAAAAAGGAATCATTACTGAACTAAAATTTTGGGGGAAATGAATGGTAGTATAATGGGAAAATTGTTTAGATGGACATATTTCATGCCTCATGAATATAACAATAAATTCCAAATGGACAACTGATCTAAAAAACATAAAAATACATAAAATAATTGGAAAAATAATTATATATTTATCCTGCTTTGTAGAAACAGGACAATTCCTATTTATTTATGCAACAGTTAGATACAAAATAGATTGATTATATAAAAATGAAGTGTTTAAAATTAAATTAAAAGTTATGTTTCTAAAGTAAAAGTAAATGAAACAGATTAGAAAAATTGCTATAAATATATCTAAAAGAAATTTCACATATAGGATCTTCAAGGTACTGGCACGCATTTTAAAGACACACAAAACCACCTGCAGTGTTTGGAAGCATTTTGCAAACTTTTCAATCAAATAAACCTGAGTTTCATGCCTTCCCAGTGGATGCTCTGCTACCATTACACCCTACCTCATGCATTTTGCAGTGACTTAGAAATATTTGACATTTTCTCTGGTGACAGATATTTGAAATGGGTCTCTAACTTGGATTCAAGCTTATGAAAAGTGCCAAGCCAAAGTGATTTGACTTATTTTTTTATTTGTTTGTTTTCAGGGACTATAATTACTAGGCTGTCTATTCTGGAAAGGCCCAGGTGTCTCAGGGAAATTCCTCATCTCCCTTTTTGCCAGCGAATTAATGTACTGTATTCAACAAACACATTGTGAGTGCCTACTATCCGCCAGGCACTGTGCTGTGTTATGTGAGGAGGGGATGGTTGGGGTAAAGATGTTAAAATGAAAAAGGCATAATCTCTGCCCTTGAGGAATTTATACCCTAAATAAGATAGATAAGATAGCCAGACCAACATTACAATGTGGATGTGTTATATGAAAGCTGCAAGCATTAAAACTTCAGTTTTCTTATCAATAAAATGTTAGTAATAAGGCAATAATACTTCTATCACCTGCCTTGCAGGGGTAGTGTGAGAATCAGATGAGAAAATGTATATGTAACCACTTTATTATTCTAAATAGCTAGGTAATTCTGTTATTATTATGTCTGTCTCTCTCTTTTTCTTTTTTCTCCCCATTCTTGCAGTGCTTTAAAGTTTACAAAACCTATTCACATAAAATGTTTTCATTTGAGACTATATCATTTTCTATATAGTTCATTTGAAACTCTATCCCTGTCAATCATATAGGGCATATTTCATTATGTCTGTTTGACACCTAAAGCAATTGAGGCTGAGTGGACCTAAATAAGTAACTTGATCCAGGTCCTGGTCTGATCATCTCAATCCAGGTCCTCTCTTTCCAAGTCCATTGTTCTTTCACAGTTGAACACCTTGCCTCCTTCCACAAAGTGCTAAAGGAGGTTAGGGGAGGTAGAGATCATTTTCTTAAAACAGGGAATCTGTGGAGGCTTTAGGATGGAGTGCTAGTGAGTTGATCCTTGAGGATGGGTGACATTTCAATAGCTGAGCTTTCAGCTCGTGGAGATAGAGGGCAGGCTGTATCGGATATAGGGAGAACTTATCCTCAAAAGCCCAAAGACAAGTAATCATGAGCTGAGTAGTAGAGTTTGCTGTGGTTCAGTTGTAATCAAACCTTTGTTGACTTAGGGTTGATTGGACAACAGTAGGTTCTTGCCCAAGGCTTAAAGGCTCTATTTTGGGCCCTCCTGGCTCAGAGTCAATAATAACTGTTTCTCTTTTGGTCAGCAACCCAGAGGGTCTTCCCCTCCCAGTTTGATTTTATCTTTTTTTTTTTTATTAAAGGGGCCATCCCTTCACTCACTTCTTAAAGAGATCTAATCACTGAGTGGGTGTTAGCTCCCTCTAAGTGAATACCTGAAAAGACCTTAGCCTAAAAGGACCAGGGTCTCTCACTGAGTCCTAGGTTATCTCTAATCATCCTGATGAACATCTGGTCACTGGACACAGATGGTTCTGGAGGAGAAAGTGAGGAGGCTGGTGACTTTACACAACCCTCCCCCACTCAAATCAAAGTCAACTGCAAGTCATCTCCCTAATGTTTGCTTTGAAAACAAAGGACAACAAACACAACAACCTGGGATTTTCTTGGTAGAAATATACTGGAGTAAAAGTAGTTTGCCATTTAGTTCTCCAGCTCATTTTACAGATGAGGAAACTGAGGCAAACAGGGTTAAGTGACTTGATGAGGGTCACACAGCTAGTAAGTGTCTGAGACCAGATTTGAACACAGGAAGAAGAGTCTTCCTGACTCCAGGCCTGGAGCTCTAATCAATTACTACACCACCTGTGTGCCTAGTTTTTGGATTACAATTCTACTGGATTCTATTTACTCATTGTATTCCTGTGATACAGATTTTTGTTTTTCCTGATTGGCTAAGAGAACAGAGCTCCCACAGAGAAGCCCCTGATGGATACTTGTCAAAATGAGTCTTCAGGAATGTTAGGTATACTAAACATGACTAAGGGCTATTATCATTAGCAGTTATCCTATACCCTGTCCCTGAAAACAATATTTGTCAATGGCAAATCAATTAAGTGCCCTACGTATCAGCTCACCATCTCCTAATTGGTCAAACACAAACTCTTCACTTCCCTCTATTAGAATGTAAGTTTCTGAAAGACAGAAACTTGTCACTTTTTGTATTTGTATCTTCAGGGCTTAACATAGTATTTGACACATAGTAAATGCTTAATCTTTTTTCCATGACTATTTTAAAATACATCTTAAAATAAAAAAAAAAAAACTCCTTGCCCCCAACTATCCCTACAGCTCATAGCACTCTCTCAGGGTTATAATCTAGTAGCAATTCAGCAGACTTTTCTACTAGCAGCTTGGCATCTGTGTACCTCAGTGATGTACCCTGCAGCTAGAAGACTTGTAAATACCCATAGCTAATGGCTTATTAAGCTTTCATGCAATTAAGCCAGACAAATGCTTCCCCCCTTCCCCCAACTATGCTTTTGACAATGATCTCAGATGTAAAAAGGCACACACCACCACAAAGATAGGGAGCATTAAGGGAAACAATGAAAGTACTAGTAAGAAACCCATCTAGTAAAGCTGATTTAAGACCAGCAAAAAAAGGTTTGAAATTTATGGGCAAAATGCCACCAGTTTACAGAGGAATTGGATAATTCCTATAAATCTAGGACTGAGATGGCTGTTTTCCCACCAGGTTGCTTTTCACTGAGACTTTTGCTAAGGAAACTGAGGACCAATCCCCTAAAAAGAGTTTCAAATGAATGATTCTTCCTCTTCTACCACCGTTTCTTCTTCCTTTTCCAAAAACCAAACCAAAAAAAAAAAAAGGACCACCCACATAATCATTAACCATCTCCTTTGGGCTGCTGTCATGTTAAGCACTGAGCAGAACACCTTCACTGATATAACAGTGGGGGTATATCCAGGGGCACCTAAATGCCACCTGACCACATGCAATTGGTTCACTGTCCCTTGAAAATTTGAGTAGTTGAAGTTCTCCCAAGGAAAGAAGAGAGAGGCTTTCTCCTGGCACCTGAAACCCCCCTACAGTATATCGAATAGCCTCTCATAAATATCCGTGGCTTTTTACCTGGCACGCTGGTTGAACCTTATTAACCTGAAATATTTTCTGGGCTAGTGACACCAGAGCCGCTAATAACCTTTTAGTCATCTGCCTCGGTGTTTTAATGTGTCTTAAGCATTTTGGGCACAACTGCCTTCCAAAGAGGTTTTTAACAATATTTTTTAGCAGCCTAAGCTGTCTCAAATGGCAAGGAACACTTGTTGCTGGGAATAATGTTTTCCATGGTAAAATCCCTGCATCATTGTGACATGTTTAACATTTAAAAATTGTTCTCTGTGTGGCTTGTTTTTAAATGCAATGGTAGCATAAATCCATGGCAGAAGGGCAGCGAGGAGTCCCATCCCCATCTTCAGTAAATGGTGTGAGTTATTCCATGGGAAGCATCCAATGACATTGCAGTCCAGAGTGCTGGGAAGGAGTGTTTTTTTTCCCTTGCTTTAATTGCTTTTTTGCTGGGGCCGGGATATTTATGGGTTAGGAGATTGCCAAGTTATTTATTAGATGAAGTATCTGGGGATAGACTAATATAAATCACTTAGGCTGGTATTGAATATACCAGACACTCAGTAATTTAAAAAGCTTTAATAAAAATGCTAAAATATGAGACTTGTCTTTGGCTGTAATGAGACTCAGTTATCATGTTTTTATCAGCGATATTCAGACATGGACTTTTTTTCCCCTTTCCCCACCTTAAGTAAATGTGGACCTCATCTTCTTTCTAAAGGCAATGAGCTTGCTGTGGTTGTCATCGAAGTTCTGATGTATGTGGAAACAAAGAGACTCTTCCGCAGCTGGCTTGCTTTGAGCTTAAAGGTTACTATCTTTAACCCAGAAAACTGGTTTTCCCACTAAAGCAGAGGTCTAGTCATTGGAAAAATTAGGGTAGAAGTGAGTGCTTAGCAGATGACATTTAGGTATATATAATATATGCATATACACCTACACACACACACACCCTGTGATGCCATTGATCTTTTGAAAATGAATGACACACTTGGGTCAAAAAACAAAACAAAACAATTAACTAATACAGGATAGAGTATACTTAGACAGGAAATTAGAAATTTAATAAATCCTTGGAAAAGTTAGAGCAGGTTATTGAGGCTTTAAATGCCAAAGAGGAGTTTGTATCTGAGCCCATACCTGAACCCAGGTATGAAGGAGTCACTGTTTATTTTGTTTGTTTTGTTTGTTTGTTATGTTTTGTTTTGGAATAACATCAGAGAAATTGCTTTGGCATCTATGCAGAGAATTGTTTAGAGAGGAGAGATTTGAGCCAGGGAGATCAATAAGTAGGCTATTTGAATACACCAAGTCGAAGTTAGTGAGAGTAATAGTTAACTGAATGGAGGAAGAGTACAGATGGAAGAAATTATGTGGAGGTAGATACTGCAAGTCTTGGCAATTGATTGGGTATGTGGGGCTAGTGAGAGTTAGGAAGCTAGAATGACTACATTTTGAGAACCAGGAACTTAACAGAGAGACTGGGACAGAATCAATCAATCAATCAATCAATTAATCAGTCTGTCTGTCTGTCTTCTCTTGTCTTGTCTGTCTGTCTATCTATCTGGAGGGTAAGGGAACAAGCATTTAAGTGCTTTAAAAATGTTAATCACATTTAATCTTCACACAACAACCCTGGGAAGTAGGTGCTTTTATTAGCCCCATTTCATAGTTGAGGGAACTGAAACAAATAGAAATTAAATGACTTGCCCAGAGTCACACAGCTAGTAAGTGTCTGAGACTATATTTGAACTCAGGACTTCTTGACTCCAGGGCCTGCTTTTCATCCATAATGTATCACCCAGCTGCCCAGCTATCTGGGAGCCATATGTCTACAGCTGATATTTAAGCCTGTGGGAGCTTATAGGGTCACTAAGAGAGTGTAGAAAGGGGAAAGAATATGGATGATTAACCAGCAGAGGCTGAGAAAGAACATTTATACAATGAGGACAAGAACACTCACACTCACATGCACACACACACACAGAGGGAGAGGAAGAGGGAGATGTGGGAAAAGAAGGTCAGCAGTGTCAAAAACTGAAGAGTGATGGAGAAGATGAGAATTGAGAAAATACCATCAGATTTGGTGATTGAAAAATCATTGGAAAAATTGGAAAATCATTGGAAAAAATACATCAATTTCTATTGACTTAGAAGTCAGATTGAAAGGGCTGAGAATTGAGAAAACAGAAAAGTAGTGGAGATAGTGAGTAACCAAGTTTTTCTACAAGTGTGAGCTTGAAAATGATGTAGGAATATAATTTGAGGCAATGGTAGTCATTTGAGAGTTTTATTTTATTTTTTACCAAGTTAGGGTACTTTAAGGATAAAGAAGTCTTGGACATATTTGTTGGCATCAGGAAGGAACCAAAACATAGGAAGAGACTGAAAGTGAAAGAATAAGAAAAAGAATATTTGGTTAAAAACAAATGTTGGGATCAATGGTATCTATAGAATTGTTAGACCCTGCAAAAGAGAAAGTTCTTTCCATCAGAGACTATATTAAGAGAGAAGAGAATGGGGGATGGTGTAGTCATGGAGGGGAGCATGATAAACAATTAGTGAGGAATTTTTAAAAATTTTTCATTTAGAGAGAGTCCAATTGAATTTAGATTATATAAATCTCTAGTGGGTCAAGTAATTTAACCTTTCTGTGCCTCAGTTTCCTCAAATGAAAAATGAGATGGTTTTTCTATATGTCCTTCTAAATCTAAGTCTATGTCTTATAATCCTGAGACTGGATGATAAAATCCAATTTTGACCTTTGCAATAGAACAAAGGAACAAGGGATTTTGAGAGCAGAAGATAATGTAATGTTAAACTGGTTATCAGAAGATCAGGATTTCAAAGAGGCAAAGCAAAGCCAGAACACAGATTATAGCTAGAGAAATTCCTGAGAGAAAGAGAAATTGGACTCCTTGGTGAAAATGAAGAATAGGTTTAGGAAGAGTAAGACATAGAAGAAAATGGCTAGTGGAATACAGAACAATTGTAAGAAATGGCCATGTTCAATGTGAAGGGGAAAAAGACTTAGGGTAGGAAATGATAAAAATAATCAAATATTGGAAGAGTTGACAAATAGATGAGGGTTAAATTGTTTCTTCTTGATCCTGGATGAGAAAGTGGTAGAATTATTATTAATATGTAGAAGTTATAAGGAAATGTATTATAGCTGAATACAAGGAAAAACTTCCTAACAATTAAGTCTATTTGAATATTAAATGTCCAGCTTTGGTAGGAATAGTGGTAATTGTAATCTTAATTGGAATGGTAATGTTAATAGTAACAGTAAGAACTTACCTTTATAGAATGCTTTAAGATTTGTAAGGTGCATTACATATATCATCTAATTTCATCTTCACAACAACCCTGGGAGGTAGGTACTAAAATGACCACATTTAGCAAATGAGGAAACTGAGGCAGAGTAGTTAAATGTTTTGCCCAGAGTCTGAGATTGGATTCAAACTCAGCGCTTACTGACTCTATCCAACATTCCACCCACTGTAGTATCTGGATGCCTAAATATTGAAGTGAGTTCTCCATAGTTAGAGGAGGAAGCCTTCTATCCCTGGAAATTATAGACTAATTAATCATTAATAATCATCAAACCCTTTTGTCCTTTTCTTTTACTCAAAAAGCTGGTGCCAAGGGTATTAGCCTTGGGGTCAAGTTGGTGGATACTATCAGCCGCAGTGACAAAAACAGAGATTTCAGGGCCAACAGGGCCATTCCTGGTTTAGGGTTTGTATACTAACCTTCAGTTTTCAAAAACCTGACTTGTCAACCAAATATTTTATAGTTGTAAACTTTTGTGAATTTATATATTAAAAAAAGAAAATGTAATAATAAGGAAGGAAAATATTTTTAAAATTTGTTTAAAATATTCATAATCATAAGTGGAGGGTAATTAATCATTTATCATGTGTGATATAGACAGAATTCATGCCCTTGTTGGATCAGCTGACACCTGAAGACTTCCAAATCAGAGATTCTATGGTTGTATGAACAATGAAAGTACAGAGAGTGGGACAGAGAATGAGGAGTTGTAGATAACAGCAAATATATTGGAATGAAAAGAGAAAGAGAGGTTCAGGATGGTATAGGCAAGAGGGATTGGAGGTTGGGGGGCCTATGTCAAGTAAAGGAGAAAGATGTTTGAGAAAAGTGCAGGGAAAGAAAGAAAACTTTCTGTAAAAAAAAATCACCTTCCTTATAGAAAAACATGAAACTAGGATCAGGAGACCTTAGTTCTAGTCCAGCTAGGGATGTGAAACAAATAATTCAACATCGATCTTAGTTCCTTTATCCATAAAATAAAGGAGTGAGACTGGATGACCTCTACATTCCCTCCCAACCTGACAATCATTTGCAACTAAGTATGAATGACTGGGAAAAAAAAACAACAAAAAACAAAAAACTTCCAAATGGCATGTTCAATTAAGAAAGGGCTGAACAAATTTTGACAAATTAATGTAATGGAATATAATTGTGCCATAAGAAATGATGAGCACAAGAAAATTAGAGAAATGTGGTAAGATTTGTGCAAACTGAGGTTGAACAAAGTGAGCAGAACCAAGAATTCATCTTTTAATAATGAACTATCCACTTTCCTCTCAGTAGACAAAGAATTTTATGTACAAAATGAACCATACAAAGTCAGACAGTGTGTCACTTTGATTTGTTCAACTATACTTATTTTCTACAAAGAAGGAAAGGTTTTATGTATGTTTGGGGGATGGGGTGTCAGTAGGGGAGGGGGAAAATGAAATTGTGATTGAAAATTACAGAAATTTGATTTTAAAATAAAAATATATTAAAGAGAATGATAACTTTTGGAGACAAATGGTAGGAAATATCCTCACTGAAGTGCCTAATAGGGCCTCGAAAGAGCAAAAAGCATAAAATAATCTTTTTCTATACTCTTATCAGAGCACAGTCAGTCTCTTGAAGTGTACAAATTATAAATGGAAAATATGTGACAAAATCTATAAATAATTTCAGGGAGAGATCCTGTGGAGACAATCATTAGACACTGCAAGAATGAGGCTCAAGTGGTTTGTGATGTCACCCAGTCCATGGCATGTATTTATAGCTCCATAATTCATAATCATTTGTTCTTTCTCCTTATCATCCTTCTCATCAAAAATACAACACAGAAGAGAAAAGCAATCATAAATATAGAAGGATGTAATCTGCCCCACCGTAGTCTAAGGCAGAGTTCTTGCCAGAAACCATCAAGAGAACTGGAGTTCCAAAGGGACTATGATACACACACACACACACACACACACGTGTATATATATCTGTATGTGTGTTTGTGTGTATATAAACACACATATATATGTCTTACCTAAGATCATTAAAAATGTGACTTTCATGTGCTTTGTTTTGCATATAATTTGTGTGACTGGGTTCCTTCTTAATAGTCTTGTCAATAATCCCTGGCTTGAAAGGTTATGCTTTCTAGAAGATTTCAATTTATTGTTATTTTAAAAACCATAATGAAACAACAGTCATCAGTTAGCTATACTTCATACAAAATATTCTATCAATCCACTTAGTCTTGCTCTACTACTCTAATGTTTCTAGAATATATTCCTTCCACTTCTCCTTTGCGTGGTCACCAACTTCCTCATGGCACAACTTGGGTGCAATCTTTCCAAGAACTATTGACCTGATGCCCTTAGGTATCAGAATTCTCTCACTCTTGAAATTATTTTGTATCATTTTGTATATATTTTTGTATTTCCTTGCTTGGATATATGTTGCATTTTGCTTACCTTCACTCCAGTAGAATATAAGCTCCTTGAGAGTAAGGGTGTTATGGGTGTTGTTGCTGTTGTATAGTTTGTGCTAAGTCAGTAAAGTGCCTGGCTTCTTCTAAGTGTTTGGTAAGTGCATGCTGAATTGAAACAAAGTTAGTGGTTATCCATATAATGTTAATTTTCCTCTTTCCTTTTTGTTTAGTAGTGGTTAGACTGAGGTTCCTCTCCTCTGATTCCTGCGATGGCCAGGCGTTGACTCTGAGATACTATGTTTGTTCTTACTAACATCTCTACACATCTGTATGATGAGAGTTGAGGGTGGTTCAATGTCCCATCACCTCTCAGTCAAGTAGTATGTTTCATAAGCACAGAATTTTAGATATGGAAGGAAACTTGTGCCAATCTCTTATCTTCATGTCCATAAGAACAACTAACAATAATGGAGGGTTATCCCAAGTACATTCCTCATGGCAGCCTCATGAGGTAGGTAGTGCTACTATTATGGTATTAGGCATGCTTCTATTATGTAAATGCAAGTCAGAGAACTGAAGTTCAGAGAGGTTTAGATACCTGCCTATGGTCACACAGATAAGTGTTATAAGTGGAAATGAAACCATAGGATCAGAATCCTAGAACTGCCCTTAGAGGTTTGCTTGGTCCAAAATGAGGAAAATGAGACCAGAGAGGTTAATTGAATTGCCCAAGGTTACACAGATAGTAAGTGGAATTTCATCCCAGGTCCACCATCTTCAAATCCAGTGCTCTTTCTTCTGGCCCAATCTTCTTTCCAAGCTAGAGGTTCTAAGCCATGTGACATTGGACAAGTCACCTAGTATCCTTGGGCCTGGGTTTCCTTATCTATAAAATGAGGGGATTGATTAAGGTCCTCAGACCTCTAAATCTATGAATCCCAGGGTTCTTGTCCATAAACCACAATGCTTCCTATATAGCCTAAAAATAATGGCACATGAATGAAAGCTATCAGTATATTAAACTGGACCATCAGACTTAGAAACTGACAATTTTCTCAAGCCTATAAGATTTTTCATCTGGGCCTTTGTTTAAAATTGTTCCTATCTTATTACTTCAAGGATTTGTGATTTGGGAGGTCTGGATATTTGCTTCACTCTTCCCACTTCCAATCTCTATGAATCACGATGAGTAGTTATGGAGAGGGGATGTGTGCCCTGAAATACCCATACCCCAGTAGCCAATCTGTTTATGAGCTTCTGTAAACTCAATGAGACAGAGCCATGCATGTAGGCCATTGCTGAGCCATCACTGAACCCATCCTTGAAGACTTTTAGCCTGGTATGTGTGACCATAATGTGTGCTCTCCTGGGATAGCCGTCAAGAACCCAGAGTCACCTCTAATTCATAAGAAAGCAACTTTAATGGAGGAACCTCAAAATGAGGACATTCAAAGCACGGATTGAAGAAGGTGGAGCTGGAAGGGAGAGATTTGTGACAGAGAATAATTGTGATATTTGGAAAGATGCTCAGTTATTGATATTTGGAAAAATGCTCAGTTATTATTGCTGGAATTTTATGATCATCACACATCAGGAGCAAGCTGGGTTTGGAGAGAGCCTGAAGTTCCTGTCCTTTCAGTTCAAAAGCAGAAAAGCTTCAGTATGGAGCTGGATGTGGAACAAACATGCTCAAAGCCGAATAAGCCCAAAGGGATTCTTGCTACAAAGAAACTCATTCTCTGAGTATGTATGGTCTTTTTCTCTAGCCCCTGCCTGCTGCCATGCTTTCTCAGACTAACAAGTGACATGAAAGGCTCAACCCAGAAGCAAGGCGAGGGAAAAGGATGTACTATCCTCCTCTGTCCCCAGGGCCAATAGTCTCTCAGGGTTCCTCTTGTCAGGGATGTCTTTGCTTCTGGCAAGTTCTGTTTGTGTAAGGAGTTTCTGTAATGTAGGATCCTTGTCTTCAATATTAGGGGTGGGGCTGGGGAAGAAACTAGGACATGTGAGACAGTTTAGGTAAGGACAAACTTTGGAATCTTAGAGTGATGGTGTTTGGTTCATTCACCTGCTAAATATGACTTTTTGGCAAGTGATTTCGCAGCTTGGGGTTTACATTCTCATTTCTAATATGAAGGCAAAGAAGTGTATTTAGATTTAATGTTAGGAAAAATAAAAACATTCCTAATAATTGGAGCAAACATTGAATGAGGGCAGCTAGGTGGTGCAATAGAGAGAGTGTTGGGCTTGGAATCAGGAAGACTTCTTTCTGAGTTTAAATCCAGGCTCAGACACTTGCTTGCTGTGTGACCCTGGGCAAGTCACTTAACCCTGTTTGCCTCAGTTTCCTCAAGTGTAAAATGAGCTGGAGACAGAAATGGCAAATCCCTCCAGTATCTTTGCTAAGAAAACCCCAAAACAGGGTCACAAAGAGTTGGATTAGACTCAAATGACTAAACAACAACAACAACAAAAAAACAGAGAATGAGCTGCATCCAGAGGTAGAGACTTAGGTTGCATAACCACTTGCCAGATACGTTATAATGTATATGCTGTCTTTTTGTATATGTGTCTGACTAGATGGCCACTCAGGTCCCTTACAACTCTCAAATTCTGTGATTCTCTGGAATTGCATCAGATAGCCTGTAGGGTTCCTTTCAGCTTTAACATTGTAATTCTAAAAGTCAAGAATTTCTTCTATAACACATATAATAAATGGTTGCCCAACTTCCACTTGAAAACTTTTGTTCACTTTAAGCATCTTGATGGAAGAGGCAATTTCATTTCTCTGTCTCTCTGTCTCTGTCATTGTCTGTCTGTCTGTCTGTCTCTCTCTCTCTCTCCTTCTCTCTTTCCCTCTCTCTCCCTCTCTTTTGCCAGTGCCTTGTGCAATGCCTAGCATATGGTAGGCATTTAAACTTTTGTTTTTTTTAAATTGAAATCAGTCATGAAACACTGCCTCACAAAGTATACTGTTCTATTTTCAATGAATAATTTTTTTGAAGTTTCCTCCTTATATTGATCCAAAATCCTTAGCTGCCACCCCTTGTTCCTTGTTCAGTCTTCTGAAGCTTCACAGAATAAGACTAATTCATTTTCTACATGATAGGACTGCAAATACTTGAAGATAACTATTGTGTCCTGCCTAAGCCTTCCCCAGCCCCCAAGATTAAATAGTGCCATTCCTTTCAAACTTTCCTCATTGGATATGATTTCTAGGCCCTTCAATAGCCATCATGGGATCATAGATCTGGAGCTGAAAGGCATCATAGAGGCCACCTATTTCAGGAAAAATAGAGAGAAAAAAAATAAATCTGAAAGACATTTTGAAGGAAGAAATAACAGGATGATGGGGTCTCTTAGAGGCAGTATTTGAGCCCAGATTGCTTGATTCCAGAAAGTCAATGCTCTTTTTGTGGTACCACACTGACATTCTTTGAAGAACAATGCAGGAGTCTGTAAAACTCTAAAATGTAGTACCCAGATCTGATCTTAGTACCCTTCATGTGATTTGCTCAGTACAGGAGGGTTGCTAGTCCCTCATTCGAGACCAGAGATGGGGAACCTGTGACCTCAAGGCCACATGTGGCCCTCTAGGTCCTCAAGCGTGGCCCTTTGACTGAATCCAAACTTCATAGAACAAATTACTTTAATAAAAGAATTTGTTCTGTAAAACTTGTACTCAGTCAAAAGGTTTCACCCAAGAACCTAGAAGGCCACATGTGGCCTTGACATGGCTGGTTCCCCACCCCTGTTCTAAATGGTATATGTCTATGAATGAAGTCTAAAATCAATTATTTTGTCACATATTATTTTGTGGACTTTCAATGAATTTTCATTTAAAAAATAGTGCAATTTGTGTTTGTGTCTTAGTGTTTGAACTTTTGCATAAAAATTTGCCAACACAAATATGATTTCCTATTTGTCCAGTTAATTTTGTTTTTGGCTAAAATTAAGCATTTTATATTCCTTTTACGTTTAAGGGTTTGTTGTTTGTTTGTTTGGGTCTATTGTCCCAATTTATTAAGGAATATTTTAATCTGGAACCTCTTGTATAACAAAATAGCCATTTCTCCCAACTATGTGTCATCTGGGATGTTAGAAGCCTACTATCTACATGTTCGAATAAATCACTGATAAAAATGATGTACAGGGTTGGTCCTAAGATATTGCCCTGTAGAATGGTGCTAAAATCCTTCCTTCAGGCTGAAAGTGATACATTCATCCAGCTCCTTCTTTTCGTGTGATTTTTCAAATAAGTACACATCTGAGCAACATTTAACCATTTTATCCACAATGATATCAAGAGAGACTTTGACATTTTTTCCCTGAAATCCAAGTAAACTATGCCAACTACATTACCATGATCCACCTGTCTAATCATGCGGTCGAATGTCCAACCACTTTTTCCGAGGATGTATTCCCTCAATTATATCTTTTATGACACATCCTCTGTGTATTATCATTGGCAACATTCACTGTATGTAGCTGTGTCAATTGCTGTTCGTATTTGTTCATAATCTTTCATAATGTATAACATCATTAGGAAAATACTGATTTTTTTAAAAGATGGACTTTGGGGGTAGGAAAAAGGAATCAGAGAACTATGATATAATTCCGAGATATTCCCTCTTCCTCTTTTTCACCTTGGGGTCTAGCACAGTCCCATCTTCAGTTTCTAACCCTATGAAGATGCAAATATAACTCAGTGAGTTGTCCATCAGTTTTAATATCATGAGCTATGCATTTCTTTTTCCTGTGTAGATTCACTATTTTGTGAGAGGATAGATCCCAGTGAATAGACTGTATAGTGTTATCTACACTGTATCCTAAGAAACTTAGGACAACAAAAGAGTCTCATCATCTACTGGAAATACCTAATGTACTTCAACTTGACTCAGAACATCCATGAGACAGAAGAATGCCTTTTGTCTTTAGTTAGCATAGGTCTCATTTTTTTTTAAAAGTGGCTTGATATCATACTCAAGAGGACACTGAACTAAAATAACTCTGTGATTATATTTATCACAGAATCATAACATACATGAAAGACACCACATTACAAGAAAACCTTCAAAGTTGTGTTTTATTCTAACTACTCAAATTCTTTTTTTTTTGGTGATGGAGAGACAGAAATAAACAATCTGGGATTTTATAATGTTATTCTTTTCTATCCATTGTGACTAAACATATATTGTATTATATAATAACCAATCACCTGCAAAAGCTTACCTGTTTTCATACGTTCATTGATTGTATATTTGATGTGGACCTGGATTGCTTTCCTGAATGTCTTATAAAGATAAAAAAAGAAAAATGTGAATTAATAGTTGGTTGATGTTTTTGGATGACAGGTTAAGATCTGGAAGCAACATTAGATTGGGTTGAGTCCTCTCATATTATAGATGAAGAAACAGAGAACCAGGGAGTTTAAGTAATTGGCCAGTATGACACAGATGGAAAGAAGAATTAGGGCTTTAGTTTGCCTATTTTTGCTTTTGGAGGACTGGGAGTAGGGCCAGGAGATGGTATAATACAATCTGTGACCCATTTCATTCTTTTAGAGTTTTCCTCTTTTTGAAATATTTTGCAAATAAATCCCCAAGTATTTTTAAAACTCTCACCTCTACACAGATTTCTCCTCTGCATTTGGTCAATTCCAGCTGTTTTTCCCAATTTTCTTTTGTGTTCATTTACTTTTCCTCACAAAAGACCCAAATACAAATTAATTTTTGGATAATGGCATTAACAACTAGGGGAGTTAGGAATAATTTCATGTAGGAGATGGTATTTTAACTGAGTCTTGAAAGATCTCTAAGGATCTAAGGATCCTAAGAAACATGAGTGAGGAGGGAGTGTATTTAAGGGATGGGGAATAATCTGTTCCAAAGGAAAGAGGTGGGAAATTAATGTCATGTAAGGACTACCACAAATATGACTGTGAATCAGAGTAAGAGGAAATGATTCTGAAAAGACACATTAGAGTCAAACTGTGATAGGCTTTAAATGACAAACAGAGCATTTCATAGCTTCTCCTAAAGGCAATAAAGGAGTTGTTGAAGCTTCTTTGGCAGCATAGTGACGTGGTTAAATCTGGTTTTGGGGCATATCAACTTGTTTTCTCTGTGAAGATTAGATTGTAGAGAGCAGAGACTGAAGGCAAGTAAAAGGAATAGAAGGCTACTGTAGTAGGTCAGGTAACAAATGAAGAACTGAACTAGGCCAGTAGCCATATGAGTGAAGAGAAGAGGACAGATGCAAAAGATATCATGGAGGTGGAATCAACAAGACTAGGCAACTGATTGAATATAGTTTTTTGTCATTCTCCTCTGATATATCTTTCAAATAAACATGTGCTCCGTCAGTACTTCCTTTCATTGCCATATCTTTTTATTCAGTAAGAAGATCACTACTGGCTAAGGTAGTTTATGAGCTCTTTGACCTACTTCTTTTATATGAATAAATAAATGAATGAAAAATAATTTTTAAGTAATTACTATGTGCCAGGTACTCTACTAAGTGCTGGGGATACAAATTCACAGATTGTTATAGCCCTTATCCCCAAGAAGATTACATCCTAATACATATGTGGGAGCAGTGGCTAGGGAAGGTAATGTTGACCTGAAGAGTCCCAGGTATGGGGAGTTGATCCACATCATTTCCAGAAGTGATGGTATTATTACTTTGATAACTGTTCCCAGGGCAAGGGCTCTTGGGAATCAAGGCATAGGGGAAGGGGAAATAGGCAAATAGCAGTATGGTCTGAGTAGGTGGTAGGGAGGATAAGGAAGGCTAAGTCTGGAGACAGATGGATATAATGGGTTAAGTAAGTCTATGCCCACTCCTTTACCCATCAAAATAGCTGGGGACCCTGAGTGACTTCCAGATATAAGGAATTACCTTTCCCAGGGATTAGGGCCATGGATTTGAGTGTCGTGTATTGAAATTGATGGTCCAGGTGGGGAGAAACTTAGAAATGGCTATAGGAAGATGGCAAAATGGCCAACAGCTGGATAAGAAGTGAAGATGAAATATGGTTTGTGATCTCGGGCCATCTAGATATTCTGGGCTAGATATGTTTGCACTCATTTATATGAGTTGAACTTCTCTAAGAAATAATGCTGGGTGGCTAGGTGGTGCAGTGAATAGACCACCAGCCCTGGAGTCAGGAGGACCTGAGTTCAAATCCGGCCTCAGACACTTCACACAAAAACTAGCCATGTGTCCTCGGGCAAGTCACTTAACCCCAACTGCCCTTCAAAAAGCAAAAAAAAAAAATATTGCTAACATGAATTAGTCTTACATCAATCTTTTAATTTTCTAAGGCAAAAAAGTAATAATGATAGGGAGAACTTTTATAGTGTTTCAGGATTTGTGAAATACTTTTCATATGATCTTGTTTGATCATCAGAGCTTTATTATAAGTGCTAATATTATCCCCATCATTACAAATGAGGAAATTGAGGCTGAGATGTGTTAAGTAACTTGACCAGGGTCAAACATCTAGTAGACATGAGTCAGGATTTGAATTCATGTTTTTCTCACTCTAAACCCAGTGGGTTTTTTTTCCCCAAAACTAAAGATATTAATAAAAATAAAGACAATGCTACTCAACTGAATTGAATAAAAATAATTAAGAAGATAGGAGAGGAGATATTCAGCCTGAGATATTTAAGGAAGGAGTGATTAATTCTAGACAAAGGGTCATGGATTAATATCAGATATATGGTAGTAGCTCTCCTTTTTTCTCCAACATTTTAAGTTATGAAATTGTCATTAGTAAAGTCTAGAATTTATCAGGCACTCTGCTTTTAGTATAATGAGACTTTATCAGATGCTCAAATCACTATTACCTCTTTGTCCATGTTATGATTTCTGTTAGGAAGACATCATCCACATCCTGTGTATGACTGAGCATTTTGTTATATATTTCCTTAACACTATCATTTCTGTTTATCTCTCTTTTTATTCTTCCCCAGATGTTCTTCATACGGTTTCTGTGCTTTTTATTAGTAATTTATATATACACAGGGTAGCTACTTGGTGCAGTGGATAGATTTCCAGTCCTGGATTCAGGAAGAGTCATCTTTTTGGGTTCCAATCTAATTTGAGACACTAGTTGTGTGACCCTGGACAAGTCACTTAACTCTGTTTGCCTCAGTTTCCTCATATATAAAATGAGCTGGAGAAGGAAATGGCAAACCACTGCAGTGTCTTTGCCAAGAAAACCCTATGGGGTCATGAAGAATTGGACACAGCTGAAAAACAACTGAACAGCAAACATATACACAAGCATATATCCTTTTGACAGATGATGCTACTGTGCTATTTCTTAGATCTTTGAATCTCACATTTTGAAGAGACTTTAGAATTTATCTAGTCTTTCGTTTCTCTGATACATGAATCTTCACTGTAACATTCATAACACATGATCATCGTGCCTCTAAACATCTCCAGTGGTAGGAAGAATTCTATCAAGAAAGAAAGGTCATTTCATTTTCACATCCTTTTGGTAGAAAGCCCTTTATTCAAACAAAAACCTCTTCTTTAAAGAATTTTGCCTATTGGCCTTAGTTCTTGTCATTGGAACCATTTTTTTTTTTAATTTTAAAGCACTTTACAGATGTGTTATGGAGAGTTAGCCTTGGAGTCTGTCTATATGAGTCAGATATGTAATATGCCAGGGAATGAAGCTAATTCAGTCTTAGCCCACTTTAAAAGGATCATAGCCTCACACTGTGTTCTACTCTCATTAGACTTTATGTAGTATATTCTGTTCAGTTCTGCACACCACGGGTTAAGAAAGACATTGATAAATTGTAGATTATTCAGAGCAGGGCAACCAGGGTGTTAAAGGGCTTTGAATCTACATCATTTAAAGATATAAAGACAGAACTGGACGTGTGTAGCTTGGAGTAGAGAAAACTCAGAGGGTCTATGATAGCTATCTACCACTATTTACATGTCTGTCATATGGATAATAGACTACCTTCATTCTGTGTGATTGCAAAGGGAAAAACCAAGAGGATAGGTGGATGCCCACTGAGCACTCTTTGACTCAATGAACAATAATTCTGAGTCAGGAAGCCGTGGATTCTACTGTCACTTAAAACACATGCTAACACTGGAGCCATGGGCAAGTCATTAACTTCTCAGTGCCCCTGTTCAAATGCTTAAGTTATAGATTAGTTAACAACCTACATTCGTGGAGAAAGCTTCCACTATGGGATTTCTGCATATAGAAGAAAACACAGATCTTTAAAAAAATTATCATTATAATTATTTTCTCTAATAGTCCCAAATATGTGAAATGACACCTAGGTTGCTCTCCCTAAGTCCCCTCTCCTCCAAGATGAGCATAACCAGTTGACTCTTTGTATGCTCATTTACCATTCTTTCCTCTGATCAGGAGTGTACATTTGCAAATACCTCTTCTGACATTAAGACATCAAAAGTCAGTTTAAAAATACTACAAAACTGGAAAAAAAATCATAGATCATTCTTAAGGTTCTTAAACTTAAAAGAGAATAAGAGTGAAAAAAAGGAGGAAAATTAGCCTGCTCTAATGTGTAACTAGAATAAGCATAATTAGTACTTAAAAGGTGGTGGAAACCTGAACCATTGTCCAGGTCACCATGTCCCTCAATACAAAAAAGCTGTCCCTGCAATTATCCATGATGTTTTGGATGCCATGTTAAGTAAAGCACACCCTTAAAATTACTTTTCTCTGTCATAAGTCTCCAAGTATTACTCCTACTTAAGACTGTGTTTACTTCCTTGTGTTAAAATCTCAAAGTTTATTTTATTACACATGTTCTATGGGTTGACATAAAGACATCATAAGCTCTAAGTAACATTTTTAGCTCTCTTCTATGTTATTTCTATGAATTTACTGTACACTTTTCCTATTATTCTTTTTTCTTTATCATATCGGTTGTCCTCCATTTAAGGGTGGTGGTGGTGATGACACTGATAAACAGAGAAGTGGCCTGACCTAATGAGTTTGTCTGTGTTAGAAACATCCAATATAGAAACTTCCTCCCCAGTGCAGATCAATAACTTACTTAGAACTTAAAGAGTCTCTGGGGCGGCTAGGTGGTGCGGTGGATAGAGCACTGGCCCTGGAGTCAGGAGGACCTGAGTTCAAATCCAGCCATGTGACTTTTTGGCGAGTCTCTTAACCCCAATAGTCCTCCAAAAAAAAAAAGTCTCCCAGGTTACTGAGAAGTTGTCAGTTGCCCACAAGTTGACAATTTCTTCTGGGCATTTTCTCTCTTCCTTCCTTTACTCTACACCAAATATCAACTTAAACATCTTTTGTTCTCCTTCCTTTTGTGGCCAAACACTGTGAAGTCCATGGACAATAGATACCTCCACTTCCTTTCCTCTCGGTCTGCTTAACTTTCTACATTTGGCTGCCAATATCATCATTCAACCAAAGCTCTCTCTCTCTCTCTCTCTCTCTCTACTCTCTCCAAAATTATTAGTGATCTCTTAACTGCCATATTTCATGGCCTTTTCTCAGTCCTCATCCTTCTTGATCCTCCTGCAGCCTTTGATATTGTCAATCACTGTCTTTTCCTTGATACTCTTCTCTCTAAATTTTTATGACTCTACTTTCTCCTGTTTCTTCTCTTACCTATTGACTGCTCCTTTTCAATATCTTTTGTCAGATCTTCATCCAGGTCATGTCTACTAACCATGGGTGGGGCAACTGGCAACATTGGATAATGTGCTAGGTCTGAAGTTAGGAAGATCTGAGTTCAAATCCTGCCCCAAACAAGTCACTGAGCTTCTAGTTGCCTCAGTTTCTTCTGTAAAATGGGGATAAGAATTGTACCTACTCTTTCAGTTCTTAGGATCAAATGAGATAATGTTTGTTAAAGCACTTTACGCAGTGTTTGACATGATGTAGGCACTATACAAATGTTTCTTCCCTCCCTCTCTCCCTGCAGTCCATATGGGTATCTCACAGGGCTATATTCTAGACCCTCTGCTTTTTTTCCTCTCTGTTATTTCACTTGGTAATCTCTTTAGCTCTCAAGAATTCAATTATCAGTTCTATGCTCATGATTCTCACATCTATTTATCCAGCCTTAATCTCTCTGTTGACCTCTAGTCTCTCATCTCCAAATGCCTATTGAACGATTCAGACCATATGTTCCATAGATATCTTAAACTCAGCAAGTCCAAAAATGAATTCATTATTATGCCCCAAACCCTTAACTCTTCCTAACTTCCTTATTATTGTCAAAGGTTCCACCGTCCTCCCAGTGACCTAGGCTTACAACCTCCTCTTCTCCTTACTCTTCCTCTCTCTCACATCCTCCCCTATCCCCATGCCCAATTCCATCGCCTGTCAATTTTATTTTCATTCCATCTCATCTCTCGTATATGCCCCCTTCTCTTCTCTGACACTGCCACCACTGGGGTAGGCCCTTATAACCTCATGCCTGGACTATTGCAAGAGTCTGCTGATAGGACTGCCTGCCTCAAGTCTCTCCCTACTCCCAACTCTACACCACTCAGATGTCAAATTGATATTCCCATAGCACAGGTCTGAGTATATTCCTACTCCCACTCAATAAACTCCAGTGGCTCCCTATCACCTCTAAGAGCAAATTAAAAAAAAAATCTATTTGGCATTTAAAGCCTTTCATACCCTGTCTCCCCCCTACACCCTGCCTACCTTTCTAGTCTTCTTATTCTCTCTTCCTCCACTTAATCTGTGATCCAGTGACACTGGCCTCCTTGCTGTTCCTAGAACAGGAAATGACATCTCCCAGATCAGGGCATTTTCACTGGCTTTCCCCCATTTTTGTAATGTTCTCCTATGTCATCTCATCTCTGCCTCCTGGACTCTCTGGATTCCCTCAAGTCCCAGTTAAAATCCTACTTTCTATCAGAAGCCTTCTCTATTCCCCTTAGTTGTAATTCCTTTTCTCTTTTGTTTATTTCCAATTTGCCCTGCATATTTTTTTTGTTTGTATATAGTTGTTTATTTGTTATCTCTTCCATTAGACTGAAAGCTCCTTGAGAACAGAAGCTGTCTGTTGCCTTTCTTCGCATCCCCAGCATTTAACACAGTACCTGACACATAGTAATCTTTTAGGAAAGAGTTACTATTTATTGACTGATCTCCTGCCAAACCAATGATGAACAAGACCCTCTCATTCTGGTATTCTAAGCCAGCTCTATTCTATGTTGGTGGAATAACAATATGCTCAAAAAGAAGAAATTCAAGCCATGTGTCCCCCTTCACAACTTATCTTCATGAGCCTTCCCTACCTGGCTCCAATAATTCTGAACATGTCCTCATTTAGGGGTACAGTTTCCATTATATTAATTTTTAATTGCTAATATAGGCAACCTCCATCATATAAATAGATTGCATTCTAAAAGATGGCTACTTTGGAAATCTGAGTCCATAGCTTTCCCCTCAAAACCTCCTCCCTCCTATACTTCACTCTTCTGTTAGTAGCCCTGCCATTTATCTACTCCCCCTTATTAAAAGGCTTGGTGCTATCTTTCACTCTTCTCTCTCCTTTACCTGTCATATCAAATCATATGCCAAGTCCTATTGATTTGATCTCTACAACATTTCTCAAATAGATTTCCTCCTCTATTCCCCCTGCTGCTATGCTAGGACAGTCACTCAATAACAGCCCCCACACACACCCACACCCAGTGGACTATGCAAGAGCCTTCTATCAAGGACTTTCCCTCTCATCTTCTCCCTCCTCCCTTGAAATCATCTTTCATTTTGCTGCTATACTTTTCTTTATGCATACCTCAAGCCATGTCACTCCTCTGGTCAAAACCTTTTAATGATTTCCTGGGTTTTTATTTTTTTTCTAGCAAGGTTCATGTGATTTTAATCAGGTTTTCAAGACCCTCCAGAATCTGGCAAAGTCTTATGATGACACTAAGGAGGGTTGGGCAGATACCTGTCAGGTATTTGAGGACAAAAATGAGAGAAGACAACATTGCTGCTGAGGGAGGGTAAGGGCAGAAGCTTACCTTAAGGAAGGTCTCTTCTGCAGTTGAGTTCCTAACAGTGTCACCTCAAATTTTAAGTTCACTGGACCTGGAAATCTGATAGACAAAGTGGAAGCAACAAGGCAGAATTAGCAGCATCCATTCTGTATACTAGGGGAATTGAGAAAGAGTTTTTGGAAGGGCAGAAAAACCAAAGAGGCAAATGTTAGAGACCTACAGAATGACTCTGCTTACATGGCTCCCATGCCAAGATAGCATACTCTTTTGCAATGAAGTGCCAATTGCTGCTTTTCTTTTATCTGAGAATCAAGGTTGTCATGGGACCAAATCCTCTTTTTTCTCACAGCTCTTCTTAACTCACTTTATACACCAACTAAACTACTGGTCCTCCCCCATAAACAACCATCCCCCACATATTTTGCCACCTCCATGCCTTTGCTCATGCTGTTCCCTGTTTCTGGAATTTCTCTACACACACACACACACACACACACACACACACACACGCACACATGCACACACACACGCACTGAATTCTCATGCATTCTCCCAATATAAATGTCACATTTTTTAGGATCCCTCCCCTTCTCCACCCCAATTCTCCAGTTGGTAATGGACCCATTGAACTAAATAAGGCTAGACCTTTTCTTTGCAAAGGATCATAGATTCAGGGGTAAAGTTCAACCTGCTCATTGTACTGATGAGAAAACTGAGACTTAGAAATATTAAATAACTTGCACACGGTTGTATAGATAATAAGGAACATGACATAGATTCAAACTCAGGTCCTTGATTCTTTTCAATGTATCATGATGCTTCCAACTGTCTTCTCTATACATTCTGTTTTGTAATTATAGCTATCTCTATATGTCCTATTATAGGGTGAGGTATGTGAGGGAAGGAGTTCTATGTATATATCTTCCTCAGTGCCTAGGACAGTGTTCTGTACAAAAGATGCTTAATAAATATTTGTTGGAATTAAATATGTTCTGAGATCAGTCTCTAAAATTCTTTAAACAATAATGTGCTTAATAATTCTGTAATTGTTTATATTTAACCATTGTTTATAATATTGTTTCTATTTGGAAAAATGTGTTCAGAATCCTAAACTGCATGTCAGGAGTGTACTTTTCTCCGTTATAGACCTGACCACAGAAGCAGTGCTTCACACACACACACACACACACACACACACACACACACACACACCCATTTCATCTCTTCATCTCTACTACCTGTGAGACAATGGAATAGGGATTCTTTGGCTCCTACCTACTACTTGTGGCCATGTAAAAGAGGCTGTCAGCATCTGGGTGATAAAAAGTGAGGAGTAGGGGTAAAGAAGTATGTGGTGAGTACTAATATATATGTGATTGGAAATGAGGATAATAATAAGGAGGGAAAAAAGCTGTGGTGGTTTCCAGACAGGCTCGGTTCTTTTCAGGAATAGAAGAAATCTGGGGGAACTACATAATGAGGCAAGAGAGAGAGAGAGAGAGAGAGAGAGAGAGAGAGAGAGAGAGAGAG
>NW_027187419.1:47950404-47997712 GCF_028583685.1 Petaurus breviceps papuanus | reverse complement strand
AGCGAGAGAGAGAGAGAGAGAGAGAGAGAGAGAGAGAGAGAGAGAGAGAGAGAGAGAGAGAGAGAGAGAGAGAGAGAGAGAGAGAGAGAGAGAGAGAGAGAGAGAGAGAGAGAGAGAGAGAGAGATAGAGAGAGAGAGAGAGAGAGAGAGAGAGAGAGAGAGAGAGAGAGAGAGAGAGAGAGAGAGAGAGAGAGAGAGAGAGACAGAGAGAGAGAGAGAGAGAGAGAGAGAGAGAGAGAGAGACAGAGAGAGAGAGAGAGACAGAGAGAGAGAGAGACAGAGAGAGAGAGACAGAGAGAGAGAGAGAGACAGAGAGAGACAGAGAGAGAGAGACAGAGAGAAATAGACATACCTATCTATATATCTTTGAAACTATTTTCCATGCAATTGGTTTTGTGTGCCTTTAAAACTATAAGCTTTTTGAGGGCAGGGATCACATATGAAATTTCCTTTGCATTTGCCCATAAATCAAAATGGAAAGACTTTCATGAAGTGGAACTTGGTACAAGCAAATGTTCAGTGAATTCATATTCTTGGCATAGTGTATTACACTGGAGAATTAATAGTAACAATAAAAATACTTCACTTGGTACTTTAAAAAATGTGATTTCATCCATTTAAATCCTTCCTCTAGCATCAGTGATTGAAATCCATCTATACCTTCTCATTATATGTGCTTCTTATCTATGTTTTACCATAAAAATCTCCATAAAGGGTCTGCCCAACATATTGGAGCTTTTCCTCTTGTTCTTTTAATATTACTAGTGTACCAATACGTTACTTCAGCTGTTTGTCACCCTCACTATTTAATTAGCCTGCCTTTTTCTCCATTGAGGACAAGCATCAGTAATATTCTTTATGCCTTCAAGTGGCCATCAGCCACATGCTATATACTGCTTATTCCAACATGCATATTTTCCCATAGTTTCCTCTAGTCATTTGCCATTTTAATTCTTATGAGATCATGGTGTTCTAGGATTCATATCTATGTAGAATTGTTGGGAGAATACTGGTGTTAAAGAGATAAGTTTTTGCAAAGGCATCATTGTGGGATCATTGAAAGCACTTTGCAATTTCATAGATATAATCCAAGAGAATCCTACCCCTCCTTATCAATTCCAGACCCAGCTCATGGTGTATCATTTTTAAAATGCTCTGAAAATTTTTTTGGATGGATCCTTAGTCCTCTTCTATATCTTTGAAGGGTCATTCCCAGGAATACTTGATTACCCTTTTTCCTCTTTTTTTCAGTTCCTCCCCAGATTATGAACATCTCATCAGACATCACTGTGAATGAGGGAAGTAGTGTGACCCTCCTGTGTCTTGCTATTGGCAGACCAGAACCCACCGTGACATGGAGACACCTGTCAGTCAAGGGTAAGCTGCTTAAGCCTGGGGTGGGAGAGGAAGACATTAAGGGCCAGTCTGGGTCTCCCAGCATGTGTGCATATTGGTTCACATTTCTATATAAAATGAAGCTTCAGGATTAGACCAAGAATACATGTCTTGTTGTTATTTCTTTTTAAAATATAGAATCAAATATTTATCAAACAATATGTGGAATATGGAATTATGAGGTGATTCAGAAAGCCAACTATTTGAAGTTCTCTTTCTTGTTCCACTTATCAAGTTGGGGTTCCCTGAGCCCCTTTATCTTCTAAAACTACAAAGATGTAGAGGTACTCTAGCAAGTCTTCCCATGAGAAAAATGCATTTCCTCCAGGTGGTTATGAGAAATGATGACTTGGGATCTTTAGATGAAGGCTGTTGAATGATAAGAATGACTACTGGGGGCCAGATTCAAATGCCTGGCCATATGCTTTAGAGTTTCTGTTTACCCAGGAGGAGAAGGATCTGTGATCTTCAATAATCTGACCACTTACCTGGAGTCATCCCTGCTACAAGCTGGAAATGACAAGTGTTTTATCTCTAGAGGGCTAGGGCGGCTATGATGGGCAAGTACATCTGTTCCTACCTGGAATGTGTACCCAGGGGCTGGCAGTGGAAGATTTGTCAGGACTGCTTCCAAGTAGTGCGGAGAGCCAGCCTGGCGTGAGGACATATCCCCATTGCCCTTAGGAAATCTAACTTCTTATCAAGATCAGCAGGGAATTATGAAAAAAAAGGGCCCAAGGCCATTTGATAGTTTTATGCTGTAATTAGACTGTGTGATTAATTCCAGCAATTAGAATGGAAACCAGTCTCCCTTTAGGCACTAGAGAATGCAAATAACATAAATGCAAGAAGTAAGCAAATTGTGTACTGAGAGAGACAGACAGACACTGCTACACCAACATACAAAGGGGATACTGTACAGGAAAAAGACTTCCCTTGTTCCAGACTTCCCTTCCCTAAGGCCTACTCCCTCCCCTAGGCAGGCTTTGGCAGTGGGAAAAACATTTAAGCTTCCAGTCCCTGTTTCCTCCTGAATGAAATGCACATAGTAATGCCTGCCTCCACCTACTTCAGGAGCAAATGGTTAGGGATGAGTGAGATAATGCCAGTGAAGTACCTTGACCTTCTGTGAGTTAAGGCTGAGAATACTGAAATCCATAGTGGTTTAATGATAAAGGGGAAATTATCAAGAATATTCAAGTATGCCTAAGGGACGTTACATAGCACGACCCTTATACAAACCAGAGAAATAGTATGTGCATGCAAACATTTGGAGTCACAGGCCTCTAGGGGAATTTGCTCTAAAGACATGAAAGTTTTGGTCTTGTAATATATACAAATATATGTAGACGCCGCATGCCAATTTTCTATGTATCTAGTGAAGTCAGATGTCTTTATAAATGCTTGAAATCCCAGAATGTACTCTGTTGATCCTAAATACATATTCCTCTAAGCCTGGAGATCTTTTGAAAGACAGCTTGACTTTGGTTAAGTGTACGGACGCTATTTTTACAATGCTACAATAGTTAAGACTTCTGTACTTAAAATAGGGGACTTTTAGTCCCCCAGTTGTCCTCATTGCAGCAGTGCGGAGGCTGAAGGGCAGCCCAGAGAAGCCAGGAAGAGCCTAAATCCAATCTGCCCTTGGCCCCCTCAAATCTCCAGGGCTGAGCATCACATCTGAGACTCTGTCTTTTGTTTTCTTGCAGCCTTGGCCTTCTTTGCTTAGCTTGCCTTCCTGTCTCTACCTCTCATTGTCTTTCCCCCCTCCCAATGACATTTAAAAAATTCAACTCAGGCAAGGAACGTGTTTGCCAAGTTTGAAAGGCACTAGAACCTGGAGGGTTTGCAGCTTCCTATTAGCATCTGTGGGGTGGCTGCCTGTGTCTTTTTCCGGAGGAGGGGGAAATGCTCTTTCCTTCTTCTTGGGGGAAAAAAATAGGTTTGAAAGGTTTCCTAAGAGGGGCTAGTGAGACTCCTCCACATCAAACAGTGTTTACAGAACAACTTTCTGGTGAGTTAAGCACAGAAGACTGTGCAACACTGAAATGACATTTCTTTTGAAATACTGGTAGGATTGACAATGAAGGGGTAAGCACTGTGGACAAGTGTGTCTGTAGCTGCACTGAATACTGCTGACAAAAAATTGAAGAGCTATTCCCAGAAAGTCTGTGAATACTGTAACGGGGGTGAGTGTGCCTGCCGCCCATGGATGGGGGCTTTTCAGACTTACTATAAACTTTAGGAAGAATCGCAAGACAGCTGCAACCATCTCTCCCTTGTGCTTGGGTTCTAGGCTTGCTTTTCACTATAGATCCCATGTTTAGCACCCTGACTGTTCCCAGGCTGCAGATAAAGAAGTGAAAAGAGATGCTCAAGTCATTTGTCATGACAAGTCCCACTTTAATAACAGGGACACAGAGCCTTCTCAGGGTCAGGAGCTTCTTTGAAAGGAACATTGTAATTTGGGGGGGCTAACTTTCTCATTGAGAAACTGTGTCTTCAGGTGTTACATGCATTTCTTAGAAGAGGCATCTGGAGTTTTTAAGGAAATCTGCCATAGGTTTGGTGCAACAGCTGAGGACCCCTTGATCTCAAGACCATTTGCAAATATTTTCATCTACCTTGGAACTTACAGACTGGAGATGCAGTGAGAAACCCCCCTCCCCTCAGTGCAATGCTGGAGGATTTGTTTACAGGGTTATAATTAAGTGTTTTAAGCTTCTTAAAGAAAAGTGCTATGTAAATAAGATTTGGGGGTTTTCCAGCTGACATGCAAACCAAATGAACATTCTACCATGTCCTTGTTCTTTAGAAGTAAATAATTATATTGCCTTTTCTAAGGCAGCAGATCTGCCTTACAAAAACAAGAAGATACACATGAATTCATACACACACACAAATGCAATGGTCCTTTAACATTCTCTTTAATAATAGAGAGGGCAGCTGGGTGGCAGAGTGGATAGAATAGCAGCCCTAAAGTTAATAGGACCTGAATTCAAATGTGACCTCAGGCACTTACTACCTATGTGACCCTGGGCAAGTCACTTAACCCTGTTTGCCTCAGTTTCCTAATCTGTAAAATGAGCTGGAGAAGGAAATGGCAAAGCATTCCAGCATCCTTGCCTAGAAAACCCCGTATGAGGTCACAGAGAGTCGGACAGAACTAAAACAACTGAACAAAAACAACCTCCTCCAAATTGGGATAATCACAAAACCACAGGGCACTGTTACCAAGAATGTTCCCCTGAAATGTGTGGGCAGATCCCATAACAGAGAAGACAGAAAAGAAATTGGCAGCGAGCCACTGTATTTGGAGCCCCTTGTGGAACAGGTGGGCTCCAACACCTCCCCCTACCCCCCAGCACTTCTGAAGGACAAGAGAGAAGGAGCCGGGCCAGAATTAATTGGGTGGCTGTTCCAGGCATATGGGGTAGTGTGAAGAAAGGTGTGAAAACGGGGGTGGATGAAGAAGAGAGTAGAGGCTGTTGTAGAGGATTGGTTGTCTTTCCATCTTCCTCTGTTATATCTTGGAATAGCAAGGCTCCTGCACATCTGGACTGATTGACAGTGATATACTCTAAAAGGCCAGATGTTTGAGAAAGCATTAAAAACTTATAATCATCAAGCTGCAGACCTCAGAACTAGAGGAAAAATTACATGCTTCCCCTTTCCCTCCTTCACCACTTTTCTCCACCCCCAGTCCCACCTCCACCCCCAGTTTATTTTTGCGCTCCTTGGTCATAAAGAGTATCTGATATTTTAAAACAATATACTTAGAAAATTACACTAATATCTTACTGACCCAACACAGAAGATCAGTTATTGTATTTAAGTGAGATTTCCAAATTAAATTGAATTCAACAAAGTTTGATTAAATACTTGCTGTGGAGAGGCAGCTAGGTGGCACAGTAGATAGAATGCTGGGCCTCAAGTCAGGAAGCCCTGAATTCAAATCCAGCCTAAGACATTTATTAGCTTGTGTGATCCTGGGAAAGTCACTTAACCTCTGCCTCAGTTTCCTCCACTGTAAAATGCGGGTAATTATTGCCCCTATCTTCCAAGGTTGTGAGGATTAAATGAGATAATAGTTGTAAAAGCTCTTCACACCAGGCTTGGTACATGGCAGATGCTTAATAAATTTTTATTCCTTCCTACTATGTGCAGAGTATCCACTTAATGGCATTGCTTATGAGATCCCCGGTCAATTTTATACCATAATTAGGCACTGGAAGCAACAGGCATGCAAATACATATGTGAAGTATGTCGTTGCCCCAGAGAGCTTACATTCTTCTAGAAAACTGTAAATTCTGCTCTAACACTGGGGTTTTGAAATGGGTAGAACTGTTTATCTCTATACTAAATGGTCCTGCAAACTGATGTGTATTTTGGATTTTTATACTCTTTCTGCCCCCCTCACGCCCATCTTGTGTCCATGCTGTTACTGTCATTGGTGTATCTGTCTGTGATTGTATTCATCATTCTTTCCTAATGTGCTGAAGGCTAAGAAGTCAAACATCCACACTTGTTAGAATTTTGGCTAAAATAATATGTGTAGGAGAAATTTACTGGCATCACACAGGATGAAGATACATTGGGGGAGGAAAAGGTATGATTTTCAGCTATGGAGGGACCTGCCACCCTGATGAAATCCCCCTGGCTCCATCCAAATTGTCAATGTAAGAGTAAAAAAATGGAGGCAACATGGTACAGTGGATAGAAGCCTGCCTTGGAGTCAAGAAGACATGAATTCAAGTCTTTCCTATGACCTATCCCAACTCTGTGACTGGGCAAGTTTTCATCTCTCAGGGTCCCAGGCAGCTCTCCAAGCCTCTAAGTTACAGAAGAGTTTCAGGGCTGCATTGGTAGAGGGAATTTCCACTTCAACTATACTAATGAAATAACAGATCCAGACTAAAATTCAAAAAGAAACTGACGGAGTTTCTAAGCAGAGCTCCTGTGATCAGGTAAGTTCAATGTACCACTTGGACTTTGACATCTATTTTGAGTGCACAAGAGCATTTTCTCCTGGTACTTGGCCATTTTATATCTGGTTAAAGCTGCAGTGCCTGGCATAGAATTATTTGATAAATGTTTGTTGATGGACTGACAGTCTACAGCATGAATGACCTCCAGAGAAGCAAAATGTGACTCTTCAATTAGAGTCAGAAGATTGAACCAGAATATCTCTTGTTTCAACTCAGAACAGCCATTTTTCTAACCTTGTACACTCACTTTGATATCTTTGAAATCTGGGCCTTTTTTGGGCTAAATCTGCATGTGTGTTAGCCCTCCATGACTCATGCTTTACTGGTTCCATAACTATAGGGATCATCTGAATAAAGTACAATTGGTATGTTAATTCAGGAGAGAATTTCTCTTCCCTACTTAGTTCTGTCCATGTACCACATATACTGGTGTACAGTAGAGAGAGCACTGGATTTTGAGTCAAGACTCCTACTGTTAAGGTGCTTCACCTCTCTGAGCCTCAGTTTTACCCTTTGTAAAATGTTAGATTAGAAAGATAGCCTTTGATATCCCTTCCAACTCTGAAATTCTTTGAATCCATGTGAATTTGCCATAATTTAGGTCCCACAACTTCCAAGGAACTCTAAACTTCATATGACGCTAACCTCTCTAAATCTATAGAATCTGCAAGGATTATGGGAGGTAGTATTTCCTCTCATCTTATTTCTAACTCTTACTTATCTTCTGTCTGATGTGTTCTCATTACTTCTTTTTGGTCACTGGTAATATAAGAATCTGGAGAAGGCAATGACCAACCCCTCCAGTATCTTTGCCAAGAAAACCCCAAATGGGATCACAAAGAGTTGGACATGACTTAAATGACTAAACAACAACAAAAATAAGAATGGTGTATATAATGTATATATTGGTGTGTGTATATATGTATACACACATATACATATATGCACACATGCATGTATGTATATATCTCAAATATGTGAAAATATGTGCTTATTCTCAGGTCATTTAATCAATGACCTTGACCCCTTCTGTTCTCATGAAACTAGCCCCAGCTATAAGACTCAGCTTTTCTTTCCTTTCTTTCCCTGAACCCATACCTCTTTTCCTGAAAGGAGGCAGGTTCCTCTACTCAAACCACCCCACTCCCTTATGATTCCAGAATCAACACTGGCTATAGTGTGAAACAACATTGACACCCCTGTCTGCCGGGAGGCAGTGCTGTTCATCTGCTTCAATTAGTAAGAAACCTGCTGAGACCTACCAACCTCATTTCTCTTATGAGCAGTCTCAGGTATGAGCCAGAGACACTAATAGGAATCGTCTCATAATTGACCTGCCGAGTCATCCAGTCCTACTTCCTCTGCTTTGTCTTCCCTCCGAGGCAGCAAGGATCTTCGTTCCTAATCTGAAGACCTGTTTAGAGACTAATTAATCCCCAGAGTGTGAGAAAGAGGTGTCTAAGATGAGAAATCAAGGTTATACATATCTTGCTCAGTAGAACAGTTATGGGCAAACAAGCTGTTCGTCTCACATTTTTGCAAAGCAAATTTACGTTCGCTAACTTTGGTTCTTGTTGTAAATGAGAAGTGTATGAAGGTCTAGCAATGCGCTTTTCACCATATGGGCACCCATATGTTCCCCCCCTTTGCTTGGGTACATTTTAGCTTTGGCATGCACATATGCCTGTATTTTTGCAACTTAACAATATTAAAACTAATCCCATTTATGCTCCTTTTGGGCGAGTTGATTGAGTCATAAATTCCTGAGAATCTCCTCCTTGGGAGCCTAAAGTTCTTTTGTATAAGCAGGGGGAAGGCAAATCTCTATATTTCTCTCTCTCTCTCTCTCTCTCTCTCTCTCTCTCTCTCTCTCTCTCTCTCTCTCTCTCTCTCTCTCTCTCTCTCTCTCTCTCTCTCTCATATGTGCATGCATTCAGCATTTGAGTACAGTCAACCTAAGTCAAACCAATTTCATACTCAATGCACCGACCTAATCCAGAAAACTCAGAAATACTCAATGCCCTGATTAGCCTAGAAAAGACAACTCTTTCATGGAAGAGATAGAAGTTGATTTTTATGATTCCTCAGTTAACTATTCTTTTGCCTCCATCCCTCATTAATGCTGTTCTCTATTTAGGAGGAGGGAACTAAGGGCATAGGGAAAGGTATTTACTCCTGTGTATTTCATTCAAAACTTAGTAACTATGGAACTCCAAATGGAAAGATGCACAAAGATACAAGAGGAAATTCAAACACCCAGGTCCAGCAACAATTCTTGCCAGAGGCAACTCTATTCCACCTTCACATAACCTCTCTAAATCTGATTTTCCTTATCAATAGATTATGTAGATTCTAAAATTATTAACAAATTAAATCAAATGACATATGGAGACTAATGAGATCCTGATTCATGATCAAGTAATGAAGAAATTCTTCTCCTAGGTTTAGTCTGAATTTGCTAGAGTCCTACTTTGTGAGCCTGACATATACATTGATTTTGATGGGCTTCCCAATTTGGATTTGATAGATTTTAAAGCATAGCCTTCTGTTCTTATGGGCACTGATCTGCTATACCACTATCTTCAGCTGAATGAGAAGCTCAGAGGCAAGTTCTCATATGCCCCTTCTGAATGGGCACCTCTAGTTTCCTATCTACCAACTTGTTTGTGGCATCTGGCAAATCACCAAGCTTCTCTCTCATCTCAGTCTCCCACCTGTAAAATGGGAATAATAAAATCACATTCCCATTCTGGTGTGAGGGAGAGAGGAATAATGAGGGAATTAATCTCGAAATGTCTTTGCCAAATGCTTTTGAAGATCCTAAGCCCTAAGTCTGGATGTTAACATGCATCTTAACAAGTAAATAGTACAACTAGCTCAAAAGAAGGCCTAGAACTGGCCCGGCATCCCATGTTGGCTGCCGTCTGGTTTAGAGCTTCCTTTCTGCAATTGCCTATATCCAATTATGCTATTGAAATCAGTTGGACACTGATAAAATTGAGACTAGCTTTACAAGTATCGCAGCTCTAATTGGCCTCAGCAGTGGGTCTGCTGCGACTCTTGCTGCTGAACAGAGCTTTTGGTTTTCAATAGAAAATAATAAGCAACCTAGTGAAATCACTATCATCTTACAGCTGAGTCGGGGGATGATGTGTGCTAATTTAAATGCTGAGCTTCCTCACCTGGCCAGATGAATCTGGAATGAAACTTTGGGTACTTTATTCCAGTCCTATTTGCTTTATCACTAGCTGTACACATATGTTCAAAAAATTGTAAAATCCAATAAAAGTATAAGGTATAGTTGAAGAAACACTGTATTATGATGAAAAAAGGAAAAATCTGGTAAAAACCTATGGATCCATTCTCAGAATAATGTTTATTGACTAAAGTCATAATTGAATAAAAATGCTAAATTTTAATTAGAGGTTAGTGAAAATAAGGAAATTTTTTTTCTTTATATCCAACTTCATAGAACCACTAAAAATCTCTCCATGGGCTCCAGGTTAAATGTACCAGTTCTAGATTAATTGTTCACTTTGCTGGGCTCATAGTATATATCAAGATTGACATTGCATAGATATAATTTATTTTCAACCTGTCTTCCTATTAAACTGTGACTTCAGGGTGCCATTTGGTTCCTTAACATATTTAAACCTCAAATCCCTCTCTGATGGCCTCCTGCTAGTTGTGTCTTGCATGAAGAACAAGGCATTTGTAAGCTGATGAAGCATTGCCTTCAGCTATTGGTTCAATTTGACTTCCAAATTCAGTCTCAAAGTCTTTAGTCTCTCATGTTCCTGGAACACATTAAAAACTTCTCAATTATCAAGTCGAAATGATATTTTGATACCATTAGAGAATATTCCCATGAGATGAAGTAGATTTTTAATGTGCTTTCATGGAATCTATATAACTTGATTCTACCCATGTAATCCAATGATTAATAAGATGTTTTGGTATGAACCCATCTTTGACTTGAAAGTCATGGTCAGTTTTATACAGGATTTATGGTAATTAATTTATTGCTAGAAAAAAACTATAGTTGGCTTAAACTGTCTTCATGTAAATGTCCCATTTTAAAACAATTGTTCTTGACCTTATTACATTAGGGATCTATTTTCTTTGTAAGTATAAAATAAATTATTATTATCTCTATCCTCAGAACTATTTTATGTTTTTGTAATACTTGGCTAAGCCATGAGTGTGGAACTGAGCATAAGACTTTACAATAATCATTAAAAGGTAATGTGAATAATGTGAATCTTATGGTACTTTTGTGTGACAAATAGCATGATTCCCCTGTCTATAACTTGTAAGATCTATTCTCAATTTTCTTATTATGCAGCCATGGTACAGGTACATAATCAAAACATTCATATCTTTAGTCCATTTATGTATAATAATAGTTTGCTCTTTTAAATGGTTAACTCCTTTTGCACTGAACCCTTTCTAGGAGTTGGGATATTGATTTAAAAATTAAAAGAGCCCCATTCACTTTCCTGTCTTGTACTTGATGGTGATCTGCTGATCACAACAGTTCTGAGTGGTACCTACCTGAGCCTCTTTGTTGCCCCATCTATTTCTTAGATTTACTGCAACAGTTTCAACATGCAAACTAAGGTGCTAATACAATAAGCTATATCAGCAGAACCTAATTGCCCAGCATTTTTTGGGGCTTTTTTTTTGGAGGGGCAATTGGGGTTAAGTGACTTGCCTAAGGTCACATGGTTAGTAAGTGTTAAGTGTCTGAGGCCAGATTTGAACTCAGTTCCTCCTGACTTCAGGGTCAGTGCTTTATTCACTGCATCACCTAGTTGCCCCAATTGGCCAGCATTTTAAGGTTTCTAATCAGCCTTCGACAACTACAATACCAGTCTTAGGGTAAAGAAGAGATCCCTCTGCACATTCCCTGACTAATATGTTACCTTACTTTGGCATCCCTAAGTCATAGACAATAGTTTGGGATTTAAGAAGATTCTTATTTTTGTTATTGCTATTTGATTGATGAATCACTCTTGATACTCTCTAACAGATATTGGAGAATTGGAGAGAAACTATAGAATTGTTAAAAAAAAAAAGTGGTGTCCTAGTTTTCAGAAAAGGAATGAATATAATTTAGAGGCTATGAACCAGTGAGTTGGCTTTAATTTCTGCCAGAATTCTAGATAGGGCTAAATCTAGAAAAGGAAAAGAACAATCTAGAAAGGGAAATGTGGGTTACAGAAAGCCAGCATTACTTTATCAAGTAACAATTATACCAGAGGTGGCACATACTAAATTCTTAATAAATGCTCATAGACTGACTAAATAGTGATATTTCTTTTTCTGACAGAGTTAATAAACTGGTAAATGAGGGAAATTCTCTAACTACATTTCATCTAGATTTTAGCAAATTATTTTGCACTTTATTTTGTATAATCCTTATGAATGAAATGAGGAGATGTTAACTAGACAATGTAACAAACAAGTAGTTCTGAAACTGGTTGAATGACCATCCCCAAAGCATATTCATCAATATTTAATGCCACCTTGGAAAGAAATTTCCAATGTGGTATCACAAGAATATATTTGACTCTGCATTTTTAGGCATTTATCCAAGTTAAAGATGCAAACATTAGAGGGCACAATTATAATTTTCAAATAACAAAAAAAGCTAGGAAGGATAACTAACTCTATGAACAACACAGTCAGGATAGAAAAAGCCTAAGAAGTAGACTAAAAACACTGAGCCAAACTGAATAAAATGAAATTTTAAAAGGATAAATTTTAAATCTTACATTTGGATTCAAAAACCCACTTCATGATTACAGGATGGGAGAGATATGTCTAGACAGCAGTTTTTCTGGAAAAGATCTATAGGGCTTAGCAGAATGTGAGAATAATATGAGGTAATATTCTGAAATGCCATCGAAAAAAGCTATGTAATCCTATATTGTATTGAAAGGTATAGGGTCCTGGACTAGGGAGGTGACTGTCCAACAATATTCTTACTTAGTAAGACCACACATAAAGAGTTTTCATTACTTCTGGGTCCAGCCTCATATATTTTAGAAAAGACTCTGAAAGGTGATGTATTCTGAGGAGGCCCACCAGGATAATGACAGGCTCTTAGATCTTTAGAGATTATTCCATAGGAGGTGAAGCTAGGTGATGCAGTGGATAGAAACACTTCCCCCCCCGCCCCCTCCCCCAGTCAGGAGGACCTGAGTTCAAATCCAGCCTCCAATGTTTGACACTTACTAGCTGTGTGACCTTGGACAAGTTACTTAACCCGCCCCAATTGCCTCCCTGTGATAGTAATGGCAATTAAATATTCCCCTGTATTGGCTTGGTTTTCAAATTGATTGTGTTAAAACCCAGAGCTTGTTAATCCCACCTGTGGGATGGACTTGTTGATGTGAAAAGAGAGTCCTGACCTGGGAGGAGCTGGTGATGTAGATTTGGAGAGACAGGAGAGAGGCATAAGAACTTTTTTGAAGCAGCACCTCGTGGAGGCAGAGAGAGACTGAGAGAATTGCTGGAGGCCACTTTGAATTGCCCTGAACTTTTGAGACCTGCCCCCTGAGCTGCCAAGGACTGAGGAGACATGGCTGTTTTGCTGGTACTTTGTCTCTCTGTTTTGATGTTGTTTTGCCAGATTTGTCCACTGGTGAAAGACAGTCCTGTTGTTGAAGAAGTCCTGGAACCTGGCTTTTGGTTAAGAAGCCCTGAGACTGTCCTGCAGACAGAGAGTGAATACTGTCCACTGGTGAAGGACAGTGCTGTTGTTGCAGGGGTCTGGGAACCTTTCTGTTGGTTCAGAAGCCCTGAAGAAGGATTTTCTTGTTGTATGTTTACAGAAATCCTGGGAGAGGGTTTTGCTAATGTTTTTTAGGGGTTCTAGGACTGTTCTACAGACAGAGGATGAATTAATGAAGGGACTGGCAATGTGTCTTGTGGCCTTGCTAAGCCTTGTCTCCCCAGGAACTGATTGCTGAGAACTTGCCTAGTGTCAAGATGAAGAAAAGACCTCCATTTGGGTATTAAGTGCTGTGCTTAAACTTGATGTAACTCTGGGGTAGATTCAATTGTGATCCAGGGGTGGGGAACTTTTGACCTTTTTGTGTTCTATGGTTGAACAAATGAATGTACTTTACTTAGATTGGAAACTAATCTCCATTTGAGAAGAGGGGCTTTGTGGTGGACTAAATGAAGGTACAGCCTAGGGGTGGAGTAGTATTTAGAACAGGGACTTTGTAATTGATTGAATGATTGGAAGGTCCTGGGGTGGGGTAGTACTTGGAGATTATTTAATCACCCTTAGTAAATGCTGTATTTTGAATGATGTCATGTTTGGATCTTTTCTGTTCTTGGTTGGTCACTGAATAAAATGGAGAGCACCTATGCTGGTATTCTGAACCTTGGGAAGTTGCCTTTCCTTGGCATTACATTACACTCCCCTACTCCCTCCAAGAAAGAGAGAATATGCCATAGGAGAATTAGCTGACAGAAATTAAATGTTTAGCTTGGAAAAGACTCAGGACTGTGTGAGGAAGGTATCATAGGTGCCTTCGAGAATGGAAATGGCTGGCATGAGGAAAAGGGTGACTAACTCTATGAATGATTGAGGGTAACTGAGAACCTTTTGTTCTCAGCCTCAAAGTGCAGAACAATGGGTAGAAGCTGCAAAGAAACAAAGTTAGATGAAAGAATAACTCCCTAAAATTTAACATTGCCCCCAAAGTAGAATGGACTGTTTCAGGAAGTTGGGAGTCCTCTCACTTAGAGCTCTTTAAGCAAAAGCTGTATGACCATCACTTATCAGGAACATTGTAGAGTGGATTCTCTTCAGGTATACATAGGACTAAATAAACTCTGAGGCTTATTCCATCTCTTAAATTCTGTCAAAAGTTTTCTGTGGTTAGAAAAATGACTTGAAATGACTGAACCAGAATAACATGCCCAAACTCAAAACTCAAAACTATCATTTGGGAAGGTGTGGTTATGTCAGCTCATGTCAAACTACCAGGAAGACATTTTCCAGAGGAAGAATTCCCAGGACTTAGAGCCTGAAAGGAAATTCTAAATCTTCAAACACATTGCCCTCATTTGACAGATGGGGAAATTGAGGCCCAAAGGGGTAAAGTGACTTGCCTAAGGTCATGCATGGAATAAGCAACAGTACCGCTTCCAATGACTCCAAACCCAGCTCGCTTTCCATTACACAATGCTTTCTTATTACTACAGTCTGAATCTAAGTTTGAGAGAGCCTATTCAGCAGAGTGGGAAATAGCCAGATGAGGTTCTAAGTATAATAATGATAATATCAACACAACACTTTAATGTAAAAGTCCTGCTTAAAAGGCGCTTAATGATTCAAGAAAGGGTATGTTGAGCTAGTCCTCTTTGGCTTACCTCTTGCTTGAGGTACAGCAGTTGTTCTGCCATTAGTTGTGATGTTTCAGTGGCAAGCATTGTTTTATACATACTTTGTATAAAAATAAGAATAACCCAGGTTCCTTACCCTGGTGAGTTTGTTGGAACACCAGGCCCAAGCTTATATTGAGAGATTGAGATGGCTCTGTCATTTCAAAACTGAACTTGAATCCTGCCACAGACAATTATTAGTTTTGTGACCATAGTCAAGTCACTTAATTTATATGGACCTCACTTCCCTGTCTCTAAGAAATAGGGGGGAAATGCATGTGTTGCCTACCTCATAGGATTATTGGCAGGATAGCTCTTTGCAAACATTTTTTTTTCATTTCAATCTGTATAATGGAGATAATAATAGCATATACCTCCCAGGATTGTTTGGAGGAATAAATGAGATAATATATGTAAAGTGCTTTGCCAGCCTTAAATCCTATAAAATGCCTATTTATTATCATTATTAATTATTTCTTGCACATAGTGCCCCATTCACCAGTGCTGACCCTCCTCTAACACTTCATCCCTCATCATCCTGGGTGATTCTTATCCATAGCTATCCATAAACCCTCAGTAGAACACTGACACAATATCGTGTTGACCTTCCATGTTTTTTTCTTTCCAATATCTTAGAGGTGCTCATACCACTTGGACTATCAATCTATTTTCTCCCATTCTCATCAGACCTCCTTTTTGGTCTCATCCCTAGAGTTAGAAGGGACCTCAGAGGCTATGACTTGCTTATTAGGCTATATGTTAAGCCACCATTTGTACCTATATCATTATTGGCAGCTGAATGACATAGTAGAGAGAATTCTACCTTTGGAATCAGGAAGATTTTGATTGTGAATCTTGCCTCAGACTATTCTTAGCTGCATTAACCTTTTTTACCTCAGTTTACTCATCTGTAAGATGGAGGTAATTCCTCAAATGGTTGCTGCAAGTATCAAATGAAAGTTATACATAGCACAAAATACATAGTGCATCCAAAGTGCAAAATGCAAAACGTAAAACATCTTATACATGTTAACTATTAGTCTGTCAACAAACATTGATTAAGCACTTGCTATGTGTCAGGCACTATGCTAAGTGCTGAGAATACTCAAAAAGCTCAGTTCTAAAGGAGGAGACAAGATGAAAATAACTATGCACATACAAGATACAGACAGTGTAAATAGAAGGTAATCTCAAAAGAAATGGTGTCGACAGACTGGGAATGGCTTTCTGCAGAAGGTACAATTTGAGTTGAGTCTTAAATGAAGCTGGAGAAGCTAGGAGGTAGAGATTAGGAAGGGAAGAATTAGTTCACAAATGGAAGAAAGCCCAAAAGTCAAATAATAAGGTATAATGTGCAACGAATAACAAGATCAGTATCTCTCGGGAAATGGAGTGGAGAGAAGCCTAAGAAAATGAGAAAGTTAGGAAAGGTTGGGGTTGTGAAGGGCTTTCAATGCCCAAAAGAGGAGTGTTTTTGATCCTGGAAGTAACAGATAAGCCACTGGAGTTTATGCAGTAGAGGAGTGGCGAGCTCACATCTGGGCAGAAATGACAAAATTTGACAGCAGATTAGATATGGAAGGTACATGAGGTGAGTGTGAACCTGGGTAACTGAGAAAATGGAGGTGTCTTCTAGAGAAGCAAAAAAGTGAAGGAGAAGAGAATATTTGGGTAGGGAAGGGAAGATGACAAGTTCAAAAATACTGAGAGTGATCTACTTATAGGATATCTGATTTGAGTTGTCTGTAAGACTTTTTATAATGTGAGACTGGAGCTCAGGGAAGATTGGTGCTGGATACATAGCTCTTAGAGCCATCTGCATAAAGATGATAATTGAACCAATAGTCTCATAGATTTAGATAGCCTCTCCCTCCCTGAGTTGGGCTGCTTTGGCTAGGCTGGCTTGTCTGCCCAGTTAATAACAGTTCATTAGCAGGTGCTGAGGTTGTCTGGCCTCTTCCCCCACTGGGTTTGCTCTCCTGAATGATGACTCTGGAGATTGAGTTAGAAGTGGGGCCAGTGGCCCAGGAGGAGCTGTTATTCCCAAGGCTCTTGTGCTTAACCTACTTACCTATCATCCAAGTATGACATCTTGTAGTGAGAAAAACATTTCAGTGGCCAGGAGTCCTAGTGAGTTTCTGGTATGGCAATTAGAGAAAATGTCCTGTTTATGGTTCCCTTGAGTCATGTCACATGTCTCTCCCTACAGTGAGAAGCTGCCAAAGGTGTTAGCACATTTTAACCCCACTGGGGAGTCAGTTTGTGACGTGTTCATGCTTCAGTTTGAGCAAAGACTCCATAATTGATCCTCCCTTCCAAGACTACTACCTTTGTATTAGGGCATACTCAACATAGGGGTTAGGGATATTATGTATCATGTAGTTAGACATCAGATGGTTGTGTGACCTAGAATGCCCATATCACTAATCTGAACATTATCCACATAGAAAAGGAAGCCATTTTTTTAATTGATAGTGATTGTGTGCAGGGAAGCATTGACATGAGAGGGTCAATGTTTTTGAAAGAGGCATTTAATTAAAGGCAGGATGACCCCTTCGGGCATGTTTTAAAAGGGATTCTTTGTCAGATAGGGGTCATCCTAGATGTGTGCTAAAGTTCTTTCCATCTCTGAAGTTCAGTGGTTCTGTGATCACTATAACAGAAATACATAGCACGATTTGGGTGGAGGGGGAGATGTGGTATCATTCAAAGCAAAAAGGGATAATGGCCTATAAACTAGTGGTACCAGTATGAATGAAAAGGATGAAACGGTTGCCATGTACATTATGAAAGAAGAATCAATATGACTTTGTGAGTGATTTCATGTGAGGCAGAGGAAAAGGGGGGAAAGGTCAAGGACAATCCCAAGATTCCAGACCTAAGCAATGGAAAGAATTCTGGTTTCAGTGACACAGACAGCACAGGCCAGAGCAATAGATGCCTTAGGGAAAAGATAATGAGCTTACTTTTAAAATATCACTACTTCAGATAATAGCTAACATTTATACAGTGCTTTAAGATTTTCAAAGCTCTCTATATACATTATATCATTTGATCCTCATAACCACTCTATGAAGTTGGTGCTATTATCATTCCCATTCTACAGATGAGAAAATTGAGGCTGAGAGGTAAAGGGATATATAGCTAATAAACATCTGACATGAAATATCATCGGTCTTACTGAATCAAATTCCAGTCCTGCTACCCACAGTAACACCAAGCTGACTATTAATCTTGAGATAAAATCAAAACACCAACATGGAGAAGACCAGAAGACAACTGAAAAAACCAGGCTGAATCTCAGAGTGAGATCCAGGCCAGAGAGGTGAATTTTAGAATCATCAGTAATAGGGGGCAAGTAAAGAGACTGCACTAGATCAATTTTAAAAGAAAATTTTATAAAAAATGAAAATCTGGGGGCGGCCAGGTAGCACAGCAAGTAAAAGCACCAGCTCCAGTGTTGGGATGACTTGGGGATCAAATCCAGGCCCAGATACTTAGCACCACACCCAGAAATAACTGGCTGTGTAACCTTGAGCAAGTTACTTAACCCCAATTGCTTTAAAAAAAATGAAAATCTTCCATTTTACAATAGAAATATTTGGAGCAGGAAAAAATAAGGAATGGAAAATGAAAATGGTAGAGGCAGCATGTTTGTGTTCCTTGTCTTTTCTGCAGTAAAGAGGAGAGAATTGAACTGTATCAAATGTTTCATCACAAGCCACAGACTAGCTGGGTCTCTTTGTACCAATACCTTGCCTGAACTGAGAAAACATATGGAGCTTCTTATTCATACCTCATTTTTCTTCTTCCTCCTCTTGCCAGAAATATACACCTGTGGTTGATACTGAAGGATTAAGCAGGTGGGATTTCCCATAAAGAGACAGGTGCATTTAGACAGCACTATCATGGGTTATATCCATGTGGCACCTACAGTAGAAGTTGATGATATCCTAAATTCATGCAGGGGCAACTTCCTAGCAGTAGTCATTGTTTCTTGTCTCATCTGCCCTATCCTGTCCATCCTTATAACTACTTCCCTAGTTCAGGTCCTCACTTACATTACTCCCCTAAAATCTACCTGCAGACACTGGCTCATCCCATCCTCCATGCCCTGAAATGCTCACTCGAGTGTTACATACACATACACACACACAAACACACACCTTTTATCTATCCTCTTCATATACGTAATGGTCAGATAATGATTCTATAGCATTTTTATAATGATGTATATCTCTGCTAGTATCAGAAACCTCTAGTAATTCTAGAATTTCTATGAACCATATATAAAATCCTTTACCTAACCACCCTCCCCTTCCCTCCCCTCCTCTCCTTTCCTTTCCTCCTCCCCTTTTCTCTTTCATTTTAGTCTTTCTTTCATTTCTGCCTTCCATCCCTCTCTTCCTTTCCTCCTCCCCTTCCTTCTTTCCTCCCTCCTCTTTCTTTCTTTTTCTTTCTTCCATTTTTCTTTCTTTTCTTTTTCAAGTAATAAATACCTTTCTATTAATTTGTCCCTCCTGCTACTCTCCATCAGGGGAAAAATTTTTTTAACTGAAAAATAAATTCCTTAATACATAGCATTGGGGTGGCTAGGTGGCACAGTGAATAGAGCACTGGCCATGGAGTCAGCAGGACCTGAGTTCAAATCCAGCCTCAGACACTTAACACAAAACTAACCATGTGACTTTGGGCAAGTCACTTAAACCCAATTGCCCTACCTTCCCCCCTCCAAAAAGCAAAAAGAAAAATCTAAAAAAAATATATAGTATTATATAGTATATAGTACAACTAAACAAATTCCCACATTAGCCATGTTCTTTTCTGCATATGAAGTCTAGCACTTCTCTGTCCAGAGATGAATAGTATGTTTCATCTTAGTTCATTTGGACTTGTGCTTGCATCAGTGCAATGACTGAGGTTCTAAAGTATTTCAAACCAACCATATACTTCTAACCTTAGTCCACAAATATGTACAGTAGGAACCTCATTTTCCCCACTATAATGCTTTTGATCCCCCCCACTACTGTCTGCCCCTATCAGGCCACATCTGGAGCATTATGTCACTTCTGGACACCACATCTTAAGAATGCTGACAAGCTGAGTTCTTCCAAAAGAAGCTGACTAGACTGGTGATCTGCCCAGAGACCATGCTCTATGCTGATGAGTTGAAGGAAATAGAGATATTTAACCAAGTGAAGGCCTGTTGGGGGAAAGGATATTTGCCTTGAACAAGCTAACAGGTTGTCACAAGGAAGATGGATTACACATACTATGTTTTGCCTCATACAGGAGACCTAGGAACAGTGGATAGAAGTTTTAGAGAACAAATTTCAGATGGACCTAAGGGAAAATGTCCTTCCAATAGTAATTAGAGCTTTTAGAAATTGTAGTGGGCTGCCTTGGGAGGTGGTTGGGTTTTGGTCATAGGAAGTCTTCAAGCAGAGGTTGGATGGTCACTTGTCACCTATATTGTACAGAAAAGACATCCTGGTTCAGACAGGGGTTAGACTAAGTGACTTCTGAGGTTCCCTCAGACATTGAGATTCTGAGATTCCCAATTATATCTCGTGCTTTCTGCTCTCTGAGCTTTTGTACCTGTCTTTTGCCCTGACCAGGAAACTTCCCCTTTTCTGACTATGTTTCCAAATCCTACCCATTCTTCAAAGCCTAGCTCAAATTTAAATACTTTGCAAATCCATAAATAAACACTAGAATCTGGCTTACCTACCTTGTTGGTGGTAACCAACACTGAAAACACTACAGTCAAATACTTCACCTCCTCACATTCCTTTAATATTTGCATCGTTTAAATGATACAACTTTAAGCTTTTTGAGAGCAGGGATAATGTTTTATCTCTCTATTTTATCATCCTCCACCAGCTAAGCCCCTTCTACCCAGAACCCATTGGGGAAGGTCAGGTAGTAGGAAGATCTGCCACCATTCATCACCTTTCTCTCCTCTTACCCTCTCCCACCAACCCCATGCTATTCACAGAGATCACATCTAGGACTACCTAGATGGGCGTTCACCCTGACCTGTTTTTTGGAATGTGGCCCTCTCCCACTTTTCATTTTCCCATATTTATCCCTCTCCTACTCCAGGCTGCCTCCTGAACCAATGCAAGACTATTTTTGGTGCCCTTCCCTTTTTTTCTCCCCTCAACACCTCCTCCAGCCTTAGATACCCAGAAACTGTTGAGGTTTCTTTACTGCTCATAAGGATTAGATCAATTTTTACATCAACAGGTATTTATTAAGTACCTACTGTATAAAACGCTGAGTACACAAGTCCAAAGACTGAAACAATTCCTATTTGTAAGGTGCTTGTATTCTAATGGGAGAGACAAAAGGACATCTATAAATATATACAGAATAAACACAAATACATAAAAAGTAGTTAAATGCAACTAGTTTAAGAGGCATGGCATTTGTGGTCATGGGTTTGGATGTAGAAATTTTAGCTTGAGTTGTGTTTGAAAAGGAGAGAGAAGTTCTGTGAGATTTAGGCAAGAAGGAGTGTTTTCCAGATATTTGTAGAAAGAAAACAAGATGGAAAATGGAGTGTCTTGTGTGAGAAATAATGTTAAGAAGAATTTGGCCACATTAAACAGTGTGGGGGAGATTAATAACCAATGAAGATGGAAAGATAGATTGTACATTACTTCAAAAGCTAGAGAGATTTACATTTATATTTTATAAATTTATGTTTTATCCTCAATGAAACAGGAAATCATTGGAGTCAGTTGAGTGTGTGGGGTGGGGTGGGCTAATCATCAGTTCTGTACTTGAGGAAAATAATCTTAGCAATACTCCATAGGACAGACTAGAGTGGAGACAGAGAAACCAAATAGGAAGCCATTGCAATAATGTAGGGGAGAGGTGATGAGGACCTGAACTAAGGTGGTAGCTAATGGAAATAACAATTGATTAGAAATGTTAGGTGAGGGAGAATGAGCAGTCCAGAATAAAACTGAGGTTATGAAATGAGAGATGAGAAGGATCGGGGTACCTTTGGAATAAATAAGGAAAAGGAGAATTTAGGGGTCACACAAGTACATGTCATAGGTAGGATTGGCTATTTTGATTACACATCCAACTTGCTATCTAGTATATCATACTGTCTCTCATTAGAGTCAAGAGATTTGTATTTGAAACTCATGTCACACACAATTGGGCAAATCATTCCATATCTCAGATCCTCAGTTTTCTCCTGTGTAACAGGTAGAAAATAATACCTGCAATATTCACTTGTCATTACACTGTTGTAAAGGAAGCTTTGTGCAAACCTTAAAGTGCTATAAAAGTGGAGATTATGTCATACTCAAGAGTTTCTTTTAACCCCTTCCCCATCTTCTTATACTCCATTGCCTCTCAGTATCATAATATACTCCAAACTCATCACCTAATCTTTTCCGTCCCATCTTTCTCCTTGTAGCAGTTTGCTGTTATATTTTCATTATCCAATCTCCTACAGCCATGACTTAACATTAATTTTCCATCCCTACTCCCCATTCTCTTAATGAATGCTACCCTCTTTCACCAACCACCCTTCTGTCATTAAAGTAAGATCTTGAAGAAGGGGGCACTACTGTGGGTAAGTTGATGCTAAGGAACTAAGTGGAGAAGAGTTAAATTTCTAGAAGGACATTTAGACAAAAGGTACTGGAGGTCAGCTTTCAGATGCCATCCGTCCAAGAGAAGATTGGAGAGGTGGTAGGTTAAAGGCTTTCCTTCACCAGTTTCAGACCAGGCTTAATTAGGTGTTTTCCTCCCCTTGGAGCTCAGAAAAAGAAGAAGAGTAGAAATGAGCTTCATTGTCTGGAGGGTTTTAATTGGAATGGAATTCTCAAGTCTTACTAAAAGTTGTAGCAGCATTGAAGGTGGGTCCCTCCAATGAAAGTAGGTAGAATCAGAACTGCTGGGGAAAATGATCTCATTAAACAGAAGATGTCGATTGCCCCTTTGTGTCTGTATTCCACAGATGGAGGCTGAACCAGAGCATTTTGCTCTTGATGTCTATACAAACAAGGATGGGATAGAGGGAAAAGTAAGGGGGTTGGATCTCTCACTAAACCTAAATATAGTCCCAAGGCCCTCACTCCACTCCCCTTCTAGTAGCCCAGGAAGCCTCATTAGTCAGAGGAAAGGTGATCATTAAAGTTCCTTTTGCTCCCCCCTTCAATAGTAAGTCCCACTTAAGGATGATTTATCAGTGCATCTAAGACCCCTAGAATGCAAGAAGTAGCCTGGTTTTAATGAAACTGTTATTTTGCTTCTTAAGTGAGCTGTTTGAATAATGAAATCACCCGTTTTCCCTTATCTAGCCTTACACCCTTACTTAGCCCTCTGTCTTGTCCTCTCTGGCACTGCTCTTTGCTCCTCTCTACTGTTGGTACAATCCATAAGTGGTTTAATCGCATTCCTCTAACAGGTCATCGTTCTTTCCCTTCCTGTTTCCCACTGAGCTGGTACTTATTTGTCCTTGCACAATTTGGGGCTGGATATAGCAATTACATCTGCAATGAACAGGCTCATCTCTCCTATGAATAGACAATACCATTCATGGTGGAACCTACCTTTTATCAGAGTATACTGTGATTGGTAGAGGAACTGCAACTTCAACATGGAGGAACCAAAATGTTCACATTTGAATGCGTGAAAAAATGAATGAATTAAAAATAAATTATTAAGTACTGATTATAAGTCAGGAATTGTCTAAGCAATAGGAGTACATATACCAAAATGAAATGGTTCCTATTCTCAAAGAGCTTACATCATAATTTGTGGATAATATAAATATGGCAGTGGCATCCAGGGAAGGGGGTTTTCATCTTGTGAATAATAGGGATTGTAAATTGACTCATTGGACAGCTGATCAACATTAACTTTCCCAAAATAATACTATGGGGGGGCTAAGTGGCACAGTGAATAGACCACCAGCCCTTGAGTCAGGAGGGTCACTAAACCAGTCACTGAGTTCAATTCTGGTCTCAGACACTTAATACAAAAAAACTAGCCATGTGACCTTGGGCAAGTCATTTAACCCCAATTTCCCTGCCTTCCCCCTCCAAAAAAACCCACAAAAAATCCCCAAAACAATGCTATTGTTCACTTGATAACTGTGCCATGAGAAATAGAAAGGGAGAAGGGTTGATGTGGCAATATGTTTATGGTGTCAGAGCAGATGGCAGTATGTCTTGGGTGGACAAATGGATAAGATGTGAGGCATGACCAGGGCCCAAAGTCAAAGGGACCATGTTTCTCAGGGATCAGGGACATAATTTCTGAAAGTTTCACCCAAGTGCTTTTCTAAATGTGGTGCAGCATCGTTCCAAGTCAGCCTTCCTCTAACTAGATTTTTCAATCCGCTATTATACTTCTGTCACCCAATTTCCTACCATTAGACCCATGAACATAGGTTTCTCAGTGTCCCTGTATGACTTTACCACAAAACCCAGTTTTCTTACAGAACCGAGGCAATGATATCACTAAAAATTTGAAAGACTGAAATTTGAAAAATCATCCCAATTCTACTCCCATGGGGCAGCTGAGATTCTAGGGCTTGATGAAAATTGAAGAAATTGATAAAAAAAAAAAACAGACATAGTAAGCTAATACAGGGCAACAGAGAGTCAGGTCAGCTGATAGGAGTGTTTTTATTTTTTGGAGAAGAGGAGGAGAGACAGAGATTGCAGACTGAACTAGTTAGCTTACTCCAAAATTGAGCAGAAGCAAAAGTGAAACTGGAGAGTAAGAGGAAATACAATGTAACAAGGTCAAGAGTAGGTTCAAGGTGGAAGACTGGAACAGGAGGTCAAGGCTGAACAAGCACAAATAGGTTTTCGGTATGGTCTTGTCGAAGGAAATTGGAATGAATTCTAACTACCAGTAAAGTGCTTTTGGACAACTTCCAACAAGTTTTTGCAGTGTTGCTCATTTTGATTCAATTCAACTCAACAAATATTTATTAAATACTGACTACTGCTAGGTGCTACTGATGTAAAGATGAAATAATACCTGACATTTACTTGCCCTGAACCCAGAAGAATTGAGTGCCCACCCTGCCCCCCTTCTGTGATTCCATAGTTAGCAGTTACTTAGGTTGTTGTACCCATGTAGATCACCAGGTGTCTCTTGAAGCTCAGGCTATGCCAGCTCCTTCGCTGAGCATGTATTAATCAGCTCATTGTCTACTGAGCACCTGCAGATGGCCTCTTATTGTCCCTACTCTGTGTGTGTGTGTGTGTGTGTGTGTGTGTGTGTGTGTGTGTGTGCTCAGCACGTGCTCTAGATTCTGTGCTTTGTAGGGGTATGGAAAAATTTTTCTAAGATAACTCATTGTTTCTCAGGTCAATACCTAAAACCACTTGGATCCCCAATCTTGCTTCTTTTAAGATCACAACATCAGAGATCTCAGAGTTTAAGAAACATTAATGGATTGAGTCCTTATTTTACAGATGAGAAAAAGAAAATTCAGAGAGGTTAAATGACTTGTTCAGGGTCACATAGGTACTGAAATAGCAAAAATAAACAGAACTGAAATTCAGGTTATTTGATTTTGATTCAGTATTTTTTGCACTCTATCTTGTTGCATCTTTTAGTTGAATGAATCATATAAAATAAAATAAAACACTTCACTTGTTTAATATGTAGGTTAAATGCATTTATTAAAGTGAAAATGAAATTAAAATATAATTTTGTTAATATTAAAGAGAATTAAACCAAGTCTCTGCTTTGACACAGAGTCTGAATTTTCAGTCAATTTTCAATGTGTTCTTCTTATTAGTTCTCATAGTGAGGCAGATATACCCAAAGACTATTTGTAGGGAATCACTCTTAGGTGTTCTTGGTCTCAAAAGAAAAATAGAAGAAAGAAAACTACATTCCCACAATGTCCTCACATTGTAGTATTCACCATAGAAACTCCACTCCACGTGCAAGATACTTAATGGGGTGGTACTGCCTTCCAATATACAGACCCATATTTACACAAAAACACAATATTTCCCAGTCTACTTTATCTAGGCACCTGGATACAGAATTACTCTACATTAAAGGAGGGAGAAGGGGGAGAGAGAAATACTATTTTATTTCACCTTTATATCTCCTATAGTACATGACATAGTGTTTTTCACTCTGTAGTTACTTAATAAATATTTGTTTATGTGAAATGGAAAGGTGGATGGATGAATAAATGGATGGATGGATGGATGGATGGTTAGCTTCTGACGTTCCTCACATTAGGAAAAGGCTTCTGCAAAATTGTAAAGCAGGCAACATTTGCTTTCAGTTTTGTCAACCTTTAAGAACTGTATAAATGTGCAGCCACTGTGATAAGTGCTGGAAATGAAGAAAAGAAAAGCAAAAGATAGTCCTTGCTTTCAAGTAGTTCATAGTCTAATTGGGGAGACACCATGAAAACAATTATGTACAAATGAGATATGTATGAGATAAATTGGAGATGAAGGAAAGAGTACTGGTGGAATCTCAGGCTTCTACTAATTGATGGGAGAGGTTTATTGGCATGTGTGAGTGAGTGTGTGTGTGACATATTTTCTCAGAAATACAGATATCCCACTACCATGTTCTACAGGCGGCCCCCTATTCACGATGTTCAGTTGTCCCTGGTCCCAGAGTATAAGTCTACTCCATCTCGAGATGGCATTCAGCAGAAGCTCCTTACTGTCCAGAAAAACCTGCAATTCTCTGCATCCTATATGTTATTATTGGTTTTTGTGAACATAGGTTTACATTTCAATGTTACTTAATTACCCTTCCTCATCTCCTAGCCATTCTCACATTTAAATAAAACTCTCATTTCACTTAACAATGAAAAGGCTTAAAAATTTGCATATTAAGTGTGAGTCAGTGGCAAGGATATCTAATTAAAACCGTCTACATTTTTTTCTTCTTTTTCCCCTTTTCATTTTTTTCTCCCCTGAGCTGCTGACATTATTGTAACTGTATTCAGTGTCCCCATTCTGTCAGTTCTGGTACTCTGAGGAAAGCAGCAGAGAAGGGTGCAAGGGAGAGTAGAAGCCAGGGCGGGGCGGGGGGGGGGAGGAGGAGTGGGGGAAAGGGAGAAGAGGATAAGAAAGGAAGAGACGAGGGAGAAGGTACCTAGGGAAGACAATGAGAAGGTACCACAAAGGGCTTGTGAGAGGAGGGGGAAAGATGGTAAAGAGAGAGGGAAAAAAGAATTTGGTGGAGATGGATTGAGGTTATTGATTTTTAAAAATAAAAATATGTACGTAGAAGGAGATGGAAAAAGAATAAGGAATTGGGAAAAGGAAGGAAAGTACCCAAAACAGCAAGCTGAGGAAAGGCTTGAAACCAGTGAAATAGGAGTAAAAATAATAAGACTAATGGTCAAGGAGAAAGTAAATGGTCAAAGAGCAGAGAATTCAAGAATTAAAAAATCTGCAATTGTCTAAAGAGGGAAGAACAAGAAAGGTCGACAGTATATTCTAGTGTTCCATGTTCCTACTGAGACCCAATTTTCCAGCCTTATCTCACTCTATTCCTTTTTATATACACCACATTTCAGGCAAACTAGAAGGAAAGTAACCATTGATGTTCTTTTCCATATTACCAGGGAAGGACAAATGAGGTAGTGATCAACACAGTGCCTGGCACATAGTAGGTGCTTAATAAACATTGGTTATCAGAAGAGGAAAGACTTTTTAAACTATCACTTAGAGACATTGCCTTTGATTCCTGGAAAAAAACTGTGGAACATATTTTTTGAATTGCTGTTTAGTGATCACTGCTTCCTTTTCAAAATATTCACAAAGAACCATCATGGCTTCTCAAAGACTAGGTTATGCCAGACTAACCTCATTTCCTTCTGTGACAGAGTAACTATACTGGTAGATCAGAGGATTGTTTTGGATAGAGTCCCAGGTTGTGCTACCATTAGCTGATATCCACTACTGACAGTCTGCTGTTAATTTTTCAGTGTGAATATTTATACCTTGGAAATCTTCAAACATTACATATAAATTAGGACTTGATTTAATGTTTTGTTGATTGTCTAGACTTAAGAAATTGTTAATAATGCAGATTATACTTAAAAGAAGGTCCTATTTACATTTTAGGTTTTTTTTAAAGACCTGGTTGTTAAATGTTTACCAGAAAACTCTCTGAATATACCTCAATTTCAGCAAAGCATTTGACAGTCTTTCACTTTACCCAATTAAGTGATGAGGGTTAAATCATAGCAAATTTAGGTGGATTTGAAATCTGTTGAATGCCCAGACTCAGAGGTGGCAAATGGTTCTATGGCATCTTTTTTTGTGGTTGTTCATATTTATTACTATAATGAATTTACAAAAAAAAAAAAGTGCAAGCAACTGTGTTAAATTATTATACATGTCTGGGTGTGTGTGTGTGTGTGTGTGTGTGTGTGTGTGTGTGTGTGTGTGGGCAGAACTGACTGTGGAGGATTGGACCCGACCGGGGCCCCTTGTTTAGGGGAATAGGGGAGGGAAAGAAGATATTCTACCAACCAGACACAGCCCAGCTCCTCACTGAGTGACTTCCATTGAACAAATGAAAAGCATCAACCCTTTCCAATCCAGAGTAGGAAGGGGAAGTAGGAGGTTGGGGGGGGCAGCAATTCATTTAAATGCTTTGCAGGGGGAAATGAAGGAGCCTCCATCATCCTAACCCTATTAATCCCATTGCTCTGAGACTAAATGACTTAAGTCTGGACCAAGGGCCGGCACCTTAGTACCAGGATGAAAAGCTTCCCTATTATTAGATTCTGCACTGGGGAATCCCAGTCCTAGGCAGAGAGAATTGCAGAGGAGAGGAGCCAGAAATGCCTTAGCCAAGATTCTCACTGTTGTTGGCTCAATGAAAAGATAGATGAATGGCTTAAATTTGACCAAGGGAGATGTGAAACAAAGATCTGCTCACAGTCTTGACCCTCTCTCACTTCCCTCCTTAGAAGTTAATCACATAGTCTTCCAGGTACCGTTGTTCTAAACTGAGCTCTGCAATGGGAAGGGAAATGGGGATGGTAGGGTATATGACCTTAAAGAGAAAGCAGCCTCCACAACTATCCACAAGTAGGTGACGACAGGCTAGTTTGATCCTAGCTAAGGGTGGCAACCCAGAACAACCCAAATCCTTCCCCAATTCCTATGTTCCAACTCAAAGACCCTGTCTACCCAGCTGAAAAAATGGAAACAGGTATGGGGCAGGAGGGGAATAGGGAATGAGCTATACCACCCAGCAGGGAGTGGTGCTGGGCATGCAGGGGGACCCTAAACCTGGACCAAAAGGGGTTTAACACAATAATCCCCCTTTCTTTTCCTTCTACCCCCTCCCAAACACGCTACCAACTCTCAGCACTAGATGGTTTTTTGATGGTTTGGACGGGCCCCATCTTCCTTGTGCTCCTTTTTGGATACTCACATCTTCTTAAAGGTGTCCAGTGAAGCCAATATAGAGCTACCTATCCATGTGGAGTACAGCCCTTCCTGAGGGGCTGAAATCTTACTTTTTATAACTTTGGGGGCAAGTTTCTTCACTTCTCTCAGTAACTGGTCACCAAAGCCTTTGAAGAGTGTTGAACTTCCTGAGAGAACAATGTCGGCAAAAAGTGTGCAGCAAAGGTCTGTTGTGTGACTTGTGGATAGTGAAGGCCAGTGCCTGGTGAAGATACATCTCAACTCTCGTCCCCCACCAGATCAGGTTGTAGCAGCAGCTGAGAGGTCCAGAACCATGCTGGCCCAACATCAAGTGTGCTTCCATCAGGCAGAGTGTACTGCACCTTCTCTGTCTCCAGAATCTCATCCTTCTGTGGGTTGATAGACAAGTAGCAGGCTCTCTCTTTGATAGTTCAGACAACCTCAAATTCAGCCGAGGTATGAAAGTCAGCTCCTTCCTAAAGGGAGACATCGCAACTAGCAAAGTCCACCTGCATGATGGCATGTGGCATGACAAAGCCCTCACAGACAGGCACTGCAGGTGTGACTCCATCCCCTGAATGCAAAACCACTCCAGCTGTTCTTCCTGTTGCATCCAAGCTGAGCACAGCCTGCATGGAAAGAAACAAGGCTGGCACGTTGAAGGTCTCAAAGAACATTTCATCAGCTTTCTCCAGGTTCTTGCTTGGATTGAGAGGAGCATCCATTAGAACAGGGTGCTCCTCTGCAGCTGGTCCTTGGAGCAGACATACTGCCATATTTGTCCCATATCATTCCAGTCCTTTACTACCCCGTGCTCCATAGGGTAGCATATAGCCAGCAATCCCTGGTGCTCCTCTGCTTTGGGGCCGAGGAAGAGATCCCTTTCCAGGGGATCTGGCCATCACACATTTATGCTTTGGATGCACAACATAGTTAGGAAAACAGGATTTAGGAATCTGATCTCCAGCAAAGCCAGTCTTGATTGCCCCAGAACTGTTGTCAATCACCACAGGCTGATTGGCAATGATGCCTGTAGGACTCCAAGGCCAGTGAAAATGATGTACTGGCAAGCGGGCTGGGCAGCAACCTCTATGGCATCTTATAGTGACATCCTCAGTGAAGAGCCTGCTCTTATGCTGGTCAACACTTTCATCCATGATGTGGATAAATGACACATATATCAGATTTTCAGATGATACCAACTTTGTTGTTGTTAATTCACTTTCAGTTGTGTCTGACTCTGTGACCCAATTTAGGGTTTTCTTGGCACAGATAGTGGAGTAGTTTGCCATTTTCTTCTCCAGCTCATTTTACAGATGAGGAAACTGAGGCAAACAGGGTGAAGTGACTTGCCCAGGGTCACATAGTCAATAAGTGTCTGAGGTCAAATTTGAACTCAGAGAAAATTAATCCAGGCCTGACACTGTGCCACCTAGCTGCCTGACATAAAGTTAAGGTTTGCAATATCTAACTTGTTAGATAAAACAATCAGGATTCAAAAGGATCTCAACAAATTTAAATTGTTGGTCACATATTTGATTTGTCAGATATGATTGAAGCTCAAAATAAATGGCCAATGTACAGAATGAAGAATAATAGATGGCGATTTGTGTGAAAAATAATTGCAGGGGGTGTTAGTGAATTGCAAGTTCAGTAGAGTAACATGGCAGCTAAAAAAGGGAATTTGATCTAAGTCTACATTGTTAGGACTGGGCACTACACTTTCAGAAAGCATTGATACACTGAACAGGGTCCAGAAAGGGTTGACCAGGACAGTGGGATGACTGGAAGTCACACTGCATGAATTTTTTTTGAAGGAAGTAGTGATGTTTAGCCTATAGAAAATAACTTAAGGGTGAAGAGTAGAGACTGATAGCTGCCTTCAAGTATCAGAAGCTCTCATCTATGAAAGAGATTAGATCTATGAAAGAAATTAGTTTTGTTCCACTTGATTCCAGAGGGCAGAACTTGGAACAAAGTATGGGAGTTGCAAAGAAACTAATTACTGCTAAATGATAGGAACAATGGGCTACCTGTCACTGAAGTTCTTTAAACAGGCATTAAATAACCATTTGTCAAGCCCATTTTAGTGGACATTTCTTTTTAGTTATGGATGCTATTAGGTGATCTATGAGATACCATAATACTCTGACATCATGTGTTACCATGATCTCATCCTTCCCTCTTCTATCTCATTGTATTTAGGCATTCCATCTCCGTGACTAAAACACATCCCCACTCCACCCCCCCACGCCTGACCCCAATAATTTGTCCTGTTTAAATCTTTCTCTTCCTTCAAGGCCTGGATAAGAAATTTCCTCCTTCAGGAAGGCCCGATTCTTATTGCTGAATTTTAGCTCTCTATCTTCATATTTTTTATAATTCTCATTTTTACCTTGTGGAACTATGATATGATGTGATTAATATAATATAATATATCATGTAATGAATTCTTGTTGATTAATTTATTATAGAATTCATCTATACTTCTTTGTTATAATCTCATTCTATTTAGTACCATGCTTCTCTTTTCTATATGTTTTTTTTTCTAAATATCTTCTATTTCCTCAAAAATCTAAATACCTACATATACTTCAAGGAGATCAATGACAAAAAGAAAGATACTCTATACAACAAAAATTCATACCAACTTTTTCTTTATGCATGTGGACACAAAGTAGACAAAGTAGATCTCCACAATCTCTATTGATTGTGAATAGCTGAATGAACCAAGGGACATGACTATAATGGGCCATTACTAAGTTAAAACTGACAATGAATAAAAAATTCAGAGAAGTATATGAAGATGTATATGAATTGATACAAAGTGGAGTAAGGAGAACATAGACCATAATCTCCGCAATGGTGAAAATGGAAATGGAAAGAAAAATTAACACACTAAACACTGTGTGATTATATTAGCAAGCTTGGCACCAGAGATGAAAAATACACTTTCCTCACTTCTTTGCTAGAATGGAAGAAAGGGAATATGAGTGTGGAACATTTCAAATAATATCAAACTGGATTGATCGATGGGTTAGTTTTAGGAAACTTTTTTCCCCCTCTTTTTGTTTGTTATGAGGAATGGTTTGTTGGGTGAGTTGTAGAGGAATATATTTGGAAATAAGGGTGATGTAGAAAAAAGAAATTGTCATATTCTTTAATTTAAAGAGAGTCTTAAATAAGAATTTAAGCCCCTAGAGGACAGGGATTGTATTATTTTTCATCTATGTATCCCAAGTGCCAAATACAGTGTTGTTGTGAGGAAAACATTTTGTCAAGCCTTCAAGCTGTTTAGATGCTATGGTTTATGGCTTGAGGCTGTGATAATGTATTATATTTTCTTTGCTAGATTCACTTTATCCTTGCCCTTAATAGACTAAAAATAGATTTTATTTTTTAGTTAACTAGAAAAATCCCAAGTTTCTTCTTCCCTGTTGTCTCTCTGTACTATTTCTGTTTTTCTCTTCATTTTTATATACATAGAACCATGACTGGAAAGGGGAGGCCTCTTAAACTGTTTGGTTAACTTCAGGACCCAGGCAATTATGAGATATTCTTCTCCTCATTAGGGCCTTGCTGGTATGTTACATTAGAAATTAATTAAAATCTTCTACCCAGTATCTCTCCCTTTCTCATTCCTCTCATATAAATAAGTAATCCATATCTAAGAAGATCATGTTTATTGAGAAAATCAGTCATTTGTGACCATATGCAGTTTAGAAATATGGCTCATTTTAGAGCTAAGCTCATCTCTATGGCTTTGGGCTAATTTTTAATTCAATTCAATTTCATGAACATTCAATAATCTCCTACTATGTACAGTGTAATGTGCCACCTGCTAATATTTTAGGATGGTCATTGCCAGGAAGGATGACAAAGTTTAGGACAAAGATTAAATGAGGCATAGTCCCTGCACGGCAACTACAGTGTGTGTGTGTGTGTGTGTGTGTGTGTGTGTGTGTGTGTGAGTGTGTGTGTTTGGGGCAGTTCAGGGCATGCCATGGGGTCAAAGGGTGTGTGAATATAAAATATGCTTATCCCCTGATAAGGAAAGGTAAAGAAGGTTTAAGGGTTGAATAGCTCTCAGGTTATATATAGGATCATAGAAATTAGAGTTTGAAAAGAGTTTGGAGATCTTTTACACCCACCCACCCCCCAACCTCATTTTACAAATGAGGAAACAATGACTCCAAGAAGATTAAACTAGCCCATATTCACCAAATAGTAATTAGTAGCACTAGAATTTGAACACAGGCCCTCTAACTCCAAAGCCAAAGCTCTTTCAACTAGCAAAATGTTAATATGACAGAGCTTCTGCAGCCTAGTTTTCCCCTCTTGCAAAATTTACCCCTTGAAGTGGGCAGCTAAGTGGCTTAGTGGATAGAGTGCCTGACCTAGAGTTATATTCCTGAGTTCAAATCTGGCCTCAGATGCTTACTAGCTGTGCGACCTTGGGCAAGTCACTTAACCCTGTTTGCTTCACTTTCCTCATCTGTAAAATGAACTGGAGAAGGAAATGGCAAACCATTCTACTGTCTCTTCCCCCAAAAAGAAACAAACAAATAAATAAAACAAATAGGGCTACAAAGAGTCAGACACAACTGAAAAATGACTGACCAACAACCATACTTAAATGGTTGAGTTTTGATAACCCATACCCCTGAAATAACAAATAATTTAAATAATTAATTGATAACCCTGCCTCCCCCCCCAAAAAAAAAACAGGAAGAGAAGTTATTATTGACAACAGTTGATCTCAAAAATTGCCAAGGGGGTTTGGGGTTGGATTACAGGTTTGATATAAGGTAACAGTTCAACATAGCAGACGAAAACCCTAATATATGACTGTGACTAGTTTACAGAATGAGGGAGATTATAGTCTCACTCTAAGTTGCTTTGATAAGATCCCATATAGAGTTTAGTTATGGACATTATATTTTAGGAAAGACACTGACAAGTTGGAGAGTAATAAGACTGTTGAGAGACCCAGAGATCATGCTGTAGGAAGATTAATTGAAGGAACTGGGGTTCCTAAACCTGAGAAGAAAAGCCAATGAAGACACAATAGCTGTTTTCAAGTATTTGAAGAGCTGTCATATGGAACAGGAATTAGTCTCCTCTGGTCCCAGAAGGAGAATGGGAGCCTAGAGGGAGACGGAAGTTGCAAAGAGAAGGCAGATTTCAGCTCAATGTCAGCAGCAACTTCCTGGTGTTGTCTGCCTCAGGATGTAGAGAGATTCCCCATTGCTGAAGGGCATCAAATCAAGCCAGGATAACCACTTCTTGGGATAGTAGAGAGGAAATTCCTGCCATCTATCAGTTGGACTAGATGACTTCTAATGCCCCTTCCCACTTTGACATTCTATGATTTCATGGGTGGTCAGTCTGATTACAATACAGGTAAGACTGAGGATGAGGAAGACAAGAGCAGAATAGAGAACAGAGGGAATGGGGAGAATAGAGCCAGATGGTAGCTTCCTAAGTGTGATTCCTCTAAGGTATAATTTATCCCTTGGTTTCTTGGCCAGTTTACTTATAACAATAGGGGTAAAAGTAAGAATGTGTCTCGATGGGAGCTTCCACAGCCTACTTCCCCTTCAATAACTTTTATCTTTGATTTTTTTCTTCTTCCCCGGTTCCCACATCCAAGCAATTTCCTAGTGCTGTCAATTCTACCTCCACAGTATCTCTTCTTTCTGTTCCTATTACAAGCCTTCAGGGAAAGAGCTGGGTCCAGAACTGGAACTAGGATGGAACTTCAGGGATTTTCCCCAGGGAACTAACATGATAGGGAAGGACCCAGGCCTCATAGTCCTTCCCTTTTCCTATATGCCACCCCACCCAGTCCTCCTTCCAAGGATTGCTTAGTGTGACTATGCCCCCTAGAATGAACTGTCATGTACATAACCCTTGAGTGAATATTTTAGTAATCATATTGAGAAGTCTTTCACATCCCAAAGAATAAGGATGGTGATCATAGTTTAAGGCCAGGTAAAGAGAAGCAAGGGCTCAATGGCTGAGGTAAAGGGATGGACTTGGTGATCAAGAAATTGAAAAGAAAAAAAAGAGAGAAGGATGAAAAACATTCATGCCCATATGCAGGCTAAAAAGAAACAAGAGACCTAAAATCTTGTGAATTACCGAACAAGGTCACTAGTCATGTTCCCAAATTTGTCCCAATTATGTAAGACTTGAGCTCAGTTTGCATGGGAAATCATTTCCTGACTAACCACTTAATTTCAAGGTTGTCTGATCTTCTAGAGGGTTTACTATTGTTTTACAGAGACTATGTGATCTCAAGAAGATTTTTACCACTTGGAGGTGTGTTGACAAATAAGAGACTGTGGCTATGCATACAAATAAAAAAATATTGATGTGGCATCTGCATCTGAATTCTATACTATTTGAGAAATATGTATTGTGTATGTGTGGACATACACACTTACATACATTTTGCATAGATCCAGCTTTTAAGAATATTTTTACATCTTTTTTCCTCCTGCAGACCAGACTGAAAGTCCTTTGGACTACAGCTAGTAAGAGAACTCTCATGATAGAAATTCCCTTTACCAATGCAGATCTGAAACCAGCCCTGCAACTTTACCGTTTTAGAGAAATACCAGGAGTACTAAGACATTAGTTAACTTACCAAGGACTCTCTGTCAGGGGGAGAGCTTTAGCCTAGGTCTTTTTGAGTCTGAAGGCAGATCTCAGTCTGCTACATCATGCCGTCTCTTTCTAGAGTTCCCATTTAGATGTTGAAAAATGCAGAACTTTGAGGGATGTAGATAAGATTTCTTTTCAGGTCTGTGAAGCAGTGAAATTAGATGGTAAGAGAGGATTCATTTGAAATAAGGTGTTGTCCTTAAGACTGGTATATCAAGCACACTTCCATTTCCCCCTCAATTGGAAAAGAAAAGGATGCAAATAAAACCTTCAATTATGCCAGGTACAATGTGAGAAAATAATCCACACCATTACTATAGTAACTTCACTTGCCTAATTCTTTCCTTTGAAATGTGATGGACAGGCAATACACCCAATGGGCAGTGTAGCCCAAACTAGTATAGCAATTGGGGGTTAGCAAAGTGTAATAAATACACTGTTAGAAGCCATTAAAGTGGGATGAAAAATGTAGACACCTTTGGATGTATATTAAGACAGATCTGGGAAAGAGCAAGGTTTGGAGGAGAAAGAATGCTAGCCCAATTGGCCACCTTTGTTTGCAATATGTAGGGTTTCAGTTAAGTTGTTAAGCTTATGTATGGAGAGAAACATCTGCTTATTTTTTCCCCTTTCCCTCTGAGTACAGCAATTTCCCATCAAAGGGTTGTTGTTTAGATTCTGTTGCTGCCATTATCTGTCTTTTGTTGATTTGAAATAGAATTCTTAGACTTATTTTCCTGTCTCTCTCATAATTTTGTTTTCAAACCCCACCCCTTCCCCTTAAGTAGGGGAGGGAATTACTTACGAAATCACACAATAATAAGACAGATTTTTTTTAAAGCTGTCCCTACCTCAGAAAACATAATTCTTCCACTCACATCTTTTTAACCTATTATATCAGATTTGTGGAATTGATTCCTCATCCAACATACTTTGAAAAAAATGCAAAGGATTGGTGTCTGTGTTTATTGTCTATAAATGAGTGTGTTTGATTGTTAAACAGGAGTATTTGTGCAGAGGGAAATTAGTTTGACCTTCAGTTTGCTGGCATGCTATTGCTATTGCCACCATTACTTGTTCCCACAGAGAAAGTATTTGTTTCATTTACTCATGGGGCTCACAGGGGACATCAAGAAGTCATCAGGTTTCTTACTCTGCCTCTAACCAAGCACTTGTCTTTGATTTTGGTCTGGAACTGAAAGTCGAAAGGTGGAAACTATTTCTGCCATGCAGATCAGCAACTCATCTGTAACTTAAAGACCTAGTAAGTTGCCTGCAGACACTAGGAGTTTAAGTGACTTGACCATAATCACACAGATTATCAGACACGCGACTTGAATTCAGATCTCTCTGATTCTAAGGCCAGTCCTTTATCCACTCTATCACACTTCATTTCTTTGCTTAATCCTACAAAAAAGATCTATAAACTTTATTCTATCTGACGTAAAAGGAAAGTAGATTTTTATAATCTGCTGATGAAATTTGATGTATATCATTAACAAGCTCATTTATCCATCTCTTAGTACATGCCAGGCACTGTGCTAAGCTCTAGGGCTGTAAAGAAAGGCAAAAACTTGGTCCGTGCCTTCAAGGTGTTCACATTGTAATGGCTTGGGTGTGGTGCTTCTGGAGACCATTGGCATTCTAAAATGGATGAGTGAGTTTAATATTTGAACAAATTCTAAATTTAAAATGAAGCTCATTTAAATCCACTATACTTCACTTGATTTCCATGGGCATTTTTTACCTTATATCTTTCATTTCTCAGTGATTTAGAGCTCCAATAGAATTTGGAAAAAATGATAGAACAATTTAACATAAGTTTCTGAAGAATCAAAGAGGTTTACAGTAAGAAGGGACCTTAGTTTATTTGGTCCAACTTTTAAAAGGAATCTCTTCTACAAACCCAGACATGGGCATCCAGTTGATGACTGTTTATCCAGTGGATGGTATCTACTTATTGACCAAGGCAGTTCATTCTACTTTTGTATAGCTATGTTTTTCAACTCCTCATAAACCATTCGGGCTTTTCTTGGCAAAGATAATGGAGTGGTTTCCAGCTTCTCTAGTTCATTTTACAGATGAGGAAACTGGCCAACAGGGTTAAGTTACTTACTTGCCTGGGGTCACACACCTTAAGTAGCTGAGATCAGGTTTGAACTCAGGTCTTCCTGACTCCCAGCCTAGTTCTATATCCACTATGCCACCTAGCTGAGTTTATGCAATTCCCCAGATTTATAGGTTTGATAACCCTATACCAAAAGCAAATAATGTTGGTCTAGTTCGACCCATCCTTAAAGAACTTACACTAGCTTTTAATGATCAATGCTTCCTTTGCAACATGTTCATAGATCATTCTTTTTAATAGTATATTCTAGAAAAAAAAAGAGGCATATATGTGATCTGGTTTGGGATTGTATTAAAACAACATCTTTTACCTGAACCTTCTTTCACAGCCCAAGTGAACAGGATTGCAGGCTGAGGAGGAGCAGAATTCTTTTCTGAACAAGAGAGCCAGAAAGCATTAGCAAGTATGTTAGCAAAAAAGATTAAAGGTAAAATGTGTGCACACCATAATTCCGACACACCTCTAAATTATGACTCACTGATAAAATACACCTTATATATGATGTAAACCCCCCAATGTGCTTGGAAATTCTTTTGAAACCATTTATAATAACACCTTACCTTTATAGGTATATAACACTTTAACTTTCTAAAGCATTTCCACATCTATTATCTCATTTCATCCTCACAACCTGGCAAGGTAGGTAGAGCAGATATTATTTTCCCCACTTTACACAGACCTCAAGTGGTTGTGACTCATCCTGTGTATCATAGAAAATTAGTATCAGAACTGGGAATAAAATCCAACTCCTTGAACCATTTCGGGTTTCCTGGTAGGAAGACATACACAATTTAAAGTCATTTTGAATTAGCTTATTTATAGCCCTAAAGCAAATTTCTTAAAGCACATAAGAGAATACTCACTGGGCACAAGTGGCTCAAACTCAATGAATGAATGAAGCATTTTATTCATCTTATTCAAAATGTTTATTTAAAAGAAATGTGAATCTGTAGATCTGAAATTTCAGACCCTCAAAGTTATTCCTTGTTTTGGCCAGTGTGTGTTAATCAGCAGATTCCAAGATGTTGCTGTCCTAGATTTAAAGCTTTCTGCCTAAGGACTTTGAGTCGTGGATAAAAATCATTTGAATTCCAGTGTCTGTCCAGTCATGGCCAACAGCTCTCTAGGTCATACGACACCATTGGTTGTTTAGTACTACTGTGTCCATCCACCTGGATTACAAGGTTTGAATATCTTTATCCAAGTGATTTGCTGGTGATCTGAGCCCACGAGAAGAAAAGATAGAATATCTAAGAATATAAAAGATGGAAGACATCTTCTAGGTCTTCTAATTAAAGTGCCTGATTTTTATAAATGTGGAAAACTGAATCCCAGGGAGAGAAAGTGACTTCCAAAGTCTTCAAAGGAAGTGGTCAGTGGGGATTCTTCTTCACACCCACTCCAGGGATCTTTCTATTATTCAACATTGCCATTTTTGTTTTGCCCAACAGAAAAATTAGAAAATAGTAAAAGAAAGCAAAATTAGTGGGAATTTTCCCATTGTGGCATATAAATTTCATCTTCCCAAGGTAATCATATGAAGTAGATCTCAGGTCAAGGGATCTCTCCTTTTGTTTCTCCACTAGGATTGATGGTTTCTGGGTATTCTGTTCTGTTCCTACTTCCACCCCCCACCCTCAGATACCAGCTAGGACCTGTGCCAATGTTTACCTGCAGTTAAAGATAGAAGAGAGGAAGTAATTGCAGTAAAGCCTCTTCTTAAGAAAAAGGTTTGATTTTTTTTTGCTAGAACCAGCTCATGGAATGGCAATGTCCCAGACTGTACATTTAAATTGCTTGTCAGAAAGAAGAGTAGAAATCTTCAGAGGTAGAAACTGGAATTTTTCTCCTTCTCTGCTGACTGAAGAATATTAGAGACATTGGGCTTTTTGTTTTCCTTCCCTATGTGGAACTAGCTTCTTAAAGAATTATTAGAGTTTTGCTGACATCAATTCAGAAAGAGACAGGAATGGAAAGAACATGGAACAGGGAGAGTGGAAAAATCCCTGTTTTTCTTGTAATGTCAAAAAAGAGGAGAGAAAAAAGATATTTATTTTATTTGTTTTTTGCTTTGAGAGACTTCCCTGTGCATAAAGAAACAAACTTCATTTCATACTTTTGCAAAAGCCCAGCACCACTGCTCCTGCAAATAGGAGAAAAACATCTATTTTTAAAGAGATAATTGTTGCTTGGATTTATTATAAGTAACAACACTTTAAGAAGTGTGCATGATTCATGGCTGTGTGCGAAGATAAAACCCCAATAACTATCATCTTCCATTTTCCTTCTTGAATCTAAAGGCTAATTATTTAGAACAGCTCCCTGGGAGATGGGGGCTGAGGGGGTTAGTGGTAAGTAGGATGCCCAGAGTGACCAAAGCAAGATGGTACCAAGAAGATTGCCACTTTAGAAGTCTTGGATGGAATCTAAGGGATATGACAAGATGGGGTAGCCACCCTTCAGGGAGCTCAACTGGCAGTGACTAGGCTACTGCTTAAAAGAATGTTGCAGCCCTGTTATAGGGCATATGCACACGACCAGCTGAAATCGTTTTGCAATTGGAAAACAAAACATATGAGAAAAAAGGAATCTGGGAGCAGAGTCGAGCAATCATGCCGTTATATGTGAAGCATGGGATAAACAAGCTCCTGTGGCTTGCATTCCAAGCCCTTTGGATCAGGGTAAAATTGAAGTGAACAAAGCAAACTATGTATTATTAATGTTAGTATTTCTTTTAAGGATTCGATATGGGCAGACACACAACACTGCAGTAAAGGGGGGAAAGACTTGGAAATTGACAATTCTTTTTCTTCAATTCTCTCCCAGTGGGATGTGATATGTATCTTTTTTTCCCCCCTTATCTTTCCTCTTTTTTTTTAGAGAAGGGTGGGAGTGCTTTGGCATGTATCCTCTCCCCTCAAAATAAATTAAAGGAGTGAAGGATATGTATCACATCCCACTGTGGAATCCAGCAAAGGGAGGGGAAGAAAAGACAATAAAAAACAAGAAAAGGAAAGAGCAAAGGAGGAGGAGGAGGAAACAGAAGGTGGAAACAGTTTGAGGAAAGAATTAAAGAAGGATGAATTGTGACAGGACACAAAATTGACAGGCTTCTAGCAGACTTATCTTGTACCCTGGGGAATCTGTATTGAAATCTTAACCCCTTTGGGAAAACATTTATACAATCTTCCCAGGTTGGAACACAAAGTGAAGAGTAGCTCAGCTTTCTTTTGATGGGAACAGGGACTTGTTTCTTTTCTTTGTCCCCTGGCCCTCTCTTGCCCTTACCTTTATAGATGCTTCACTCTATTGCACTGTCTGCAATTCAGTTTTCTGTCTGTCAGGCCCATCATGTTGTCAGCATGTGAAAGAAGTGGGCCAGACAACCTTACCTCTCTCTGTGTTGTGCACATGGGTAACTGGGGGCTTTAATTACTGGGGTCTTGGCCTTTCCTTCCAAATTCCCTATAGCAGGAGTCACTGAAGACAGGGCACAGGATGGACATAGGGACCTCACATTTTTAAGGAGATTTTTAATATCTTAATTCCTATACAGATCTTAATGGAAGATGCCAAATATTAGGGTAATGTGATCCGAAAATATTCTTGTAGTAACTACAGTGCATTCAGTACCAGATGACCTCTGAGGTATCGTCCTTTACTAAGATTATACTATGGGATAGAAACTATGTATAAATATAGAAAGGAGAAAAAAATTAATAAATTCTATCCTTGTGTAACTTGAAGATTACTGAGAGGAACAAGACCAATATATGGTCTTAACCATATGTTATTTGAAGGAAGAAGACCAATATACATTCCCTCCACAAGGTACCTTGTATTTATTTTTCTTTTATTCTCTTTATACTTCTAAACCTACATATTGTCTGCCCTGGTATAATGTAAGTTCCTTGAGAGTTGAGACTTCTTCATCTTTCTATACCTAATGTTCATCCCTGTGCTGGCACTAATAGTAGGTGCTAATGAAATGTTCGCTGCTTGACTAATCTCTGTGTAAATGACTCCCAAATGCATCTCCCCATCCCAAACCTCCCTGAAGAGTCCCAGTCCTATATTCCCACATCCCTTTCAGTTATACCCATATATTTTTCGTATAAGAAGTTCAAACTGGTCTCAGGTTAAGCTGAACCTTGCTCTGCCCCTCCCACTAACTTTTTTCCATTTGTGTTCATGGCCCAACTGTCTTTCCAACATTCTATGATCCTAACCATAAAATCATCTATGTCTCTTTACTTTCCCTTACCCCACGTACTAAATCAGTTACTAATTCCTAAAATTTCTGCACACACAATATCACATCCACACAACCACTGCTCTCCATAATTTCAATCCTCATCTCTATGCACTTAAACTCTTAGAATACTCTGCCAATTTTTCTTCTTTACATTAGATTATATCCAAACCACTCTCCAAATTGATGCTCATTTGTAACCTTCCCCAAAACACCCTATGGTCATGTTAGACCTTTGTTCAAAAGCAACCAGGGTCTCCTTTTTGCCGAAAGAGATATGTGGCCTCAGAGACAAAGAATACCTGAGTTTATATCTCAGCTTTGGGACTTACCAGCTATATGACTCTAGGAAGGCTACTTAACTTCTCTACACCTTTGACTTTTGTGTATAAAGATAATTATAATTCTTGGACATCCTATATCATCAGGATATTATGAGAAATGTGCCTTGTAAATGTCAAAGGATAATAGTAGCAACAGTCCTGGGAGCTGCCAAGGTGATAGAGGAGGTATTAAGCATCCTGAGCCATCTTCCATGATGTGTGGAGAGACTCACAGGTGTCAGCATTCCTCACAGGTTTTAGCATTTCCCAGGTAAATCACAACATGCCAGTTGTTGGAGCAACAAGCAAGGAAGGCATGGATTAAATGAAATGACCCAATAAAGTAGAAAGTCCTAATCTTGCCATCAAAGTTTTGCACCTACTTTTGATTTCAGTCTACCTTTCATACCTCATCCCATGCTGTCCTAAATAATGAGTATAAGTTCTAACCAAAGTGAGTTATACTTCCTCCCTTGTTCTCACACTGACCTGTCCCATCTCTCTGTCTTCATTTATTCTCTCCCATACCTGAAATAAACACCCCCTTCACTCTAAATTCCTTTCTGTTATTAACCTCTTCCTTTTCTTCAAGATCAACTCAGATACCACCTCCCCCTTGACTTTCTCAATTCTCTGATTTTGCCTTGCTCCAAGTAATGTTAATGGAATATAAGATCTTCTCTGCCCATTAATAGGCCTGGCATGGACCCCCTTAAGAGAAGCTTGCTTAGGGGAGGCTTGCTTGTAGGAAGGCTTTCATACCTTTTGTTAATTTCTAATTAGGCACTGAATCATAGAGGGTTGTGATCCCTTCTGACTCTGCAAAGGGTGTATATACTCTGAAGCTAGCATTTTGCTTTGGGGATCACTCATTGGAAGAGTGTTCTTATGATTTGACCAGATGAGAATCTGGGTAGCCATTAAGAAGCACTCTGGCTTTGAAAAACCAAGATGTTGGTGCTTCTCTCTCTGGTAACTTGTGTATGTACTTCCTTGGCCAGATAGTTGGATCTGTCTGTTGATCTGTGCTAATTTCTCAGACAGAAGCCCTGTGTATTGTTCTTTGTTTCTCTGATTGTATTTTCTCTATTTTCTTTGGATTTTCTCTGAAGTCTAGGGTGCTGATTTTTCCCCTGCACTAATGAATGTAATTTAAAAAAAGATTGTTGACCCCTTGAACAGCAGCTATCTTTCCTAGTAAAGCAGATCTAAGAACTTATGCTAGCAGCCATCCTGGATATTTTAGTATGGCTGCTGCTGCACCCCATTAGAATGTAAGCTTGAGGGCAGGACCATTTTTTTTTTTACTTTTCTTTGTGTAACATAGCACACTTGCTTGCACATAGTAAGCATTTAACAAATGCTTCTTCACTTGACCTTCCTCAATTACCCATTTCCATATCCTGTGCAATTTGTCATAGTACTTTTTCTGGGCTTCTTTTTGCCAAGTTATTTTCCTCTCCCTAGACCCTCATTAGTTGTGCATTTGTCCTCCATGCCTCCCCTCCCCCCATTATATTTAATGCTCCTTGAAAGTAGGGCCCGTGTCACGTCTATTTTTGTCTCCACAGCCCCTACCACAATGTCTTGCACACAGTCAAGCCTTAATAAAATTTTATTGAATGGAAATGAGCTGAATTGGTGCAGAAGACAGTAATGATTCCTGTGTCCTTTGAAAAGAGAAGGTATACAAGGGAGTTAGGGTGGTAACTCGGAATTAAAGGGATTCTTCTTGTTACTCAGTTATTTTTCTCAGTTGTGTCTGACACTTGGTGATCCCATTTGGGGTTTTCTTGGCAAAGATACTGGACTGCTTTGCCATTTCCTTTTCTAGCTCATTTTTGTAGATGAGGAAACTAAGGCAAACAAGGTTAAGTGACTTGCCCAGGATCACACGGCTAGTGTTTGAGGCCAGATTTGAATTTAGGAAGGTGAGTCTTCTTGACTTCAGGCTGGGCACTCTATCCACTGTGCCATCGAGGTGCCCCGAGAGATAGTCCAAATTCTGTAATAAGACCTTTTATAATGTCTTGGAAAGGGGCCTAGAAGATACAAGGTTTAAGAGAGAGCATTAGACTGTGACCATCACAACACAATTTCAGAATGTTATGACAGTTTAGTTTGCTTTTAGAAGGATGAGCAATCATCTGCCAATGACCCATGACAATCTGTTCCTTTCTCCATAACACCCACATTTGTTTCAGGATGGGTAATCCCCAGTAGAGATGAAGGAGCCCAGCTGTGTTTGGATTTTATAACATTCCTCAAGATCCTTCTCAGATGTTTTGGTTTATGGCAAAGTTGGAAATACAGTATTATCCTGATCATTATTATTATCATTGATTCAACCACTAATAATAATTAATGTTTACTGAACACCAGTAATGGGCTTTGAAATGTTCTGAGACAAAATTAGACTTGGCCTCTTTCCAATGGGCTTACAGTAAAATCAGAAGCAACCAAGTTACTGCCCAAACTTTTTTCTCTTGAGGACCAAAGGCTTGAAAGGGAACTGCTGGTTTGAAGAGGAAATCTAAGAGAGTCACAAGAGAAAGAAAGTCAGTAGGGAGAGATGCAATGCTTAAGAAGGAAAGCTGGTTCCCAGATTCCCTCTGGTAATATTTTGCTGAGTTCAGTGACGCCAAGAGAGTCCCTCCTTGGTGTCATCTTCACCTTAATTAAATGTTTTGAGTATTTGCTCCAAGGAATAGGAAGTAGATTTTTTGTAAAGATGAAGATTCCTCATTCCAAGACTCACATTACACATGACTAGCAGAGATGATCCCTGTATTAATCTGAAACCCCCCCAAAAAAAGATAATTAGCATAAGATGATTTGTCTTTGACAACCAATATGCTATTGCCACAGTCTCAATAGCTAATGCTGATGAATTTGCACAGCTCTGCCTTACTTAGTTCCAATTCACTGGCAAGTCAAGACATCATCCTCATGATGTATCTTCAAGAATTCAAGGTCCTCTTCAAGAATGAAAGATGAACAACAACAATTAATCCAGAAAATCCACTAAAAAGTCCCCTTAGTACCTGCTATCCAAGTACTTAGTGCCAGGGTATTTGTGTACTTTCATTGTTATTGTGGGAATATTAAGTTAGAAAAACAGATATGATTGTGTGACATCATTTATACACACACTTGTGTGTATATATGTATATGTGTACATATATATACATATACATGCATATATACACACCTACATACAGGAAGAATGATATGTATAAAGGATAGAGTTCTAGAGTCAGGAACCACCTAGATTCCAATCCTACCTCAGGGACTTCCTAGGTGTTTATGGCCTTAATAAATATCTCTGAGTATCAGTTCCCAAATCTATAAAATGCAGACAATAATGCCTTTAACACTTGCCTTACAAGGTTGTTATAAAGACCAAGTAAGATAATATAAGTAAAACATTGACATATAAATTGCAATTGTTTTTATTGTCATGGTTAAAAATGATTTGTGTTAATAATATTTGACACTATTATATATTTGCCCTCTTCGACAGTTGGACCTATCAGTGGAGAAACATGGCACCAATTTGAGCTCCTGCATAAACATTCAAGAGCTAGTTTCTCACAAGAAATAGAATGTTAGCACTGGAAGAACCCTAGAGATCATCCAGTCTAAATACTAATTTGACAGATAAGGAAACGGAGGCCCAAAGAGGAGAAAATATTTTTTCAAGGTTACTCAGCCAGTTAGTGGCAGATTTTAGTCTGGTGAGAGTTCCCCAAATTCTCTTTTTCACTTTAGCAGCAGCTTTGGGACAGGCTCTGAAAGTGTATCAGAAACATGAATTCTCTTGGGTACTAGCATCTCTGTTACTATCATAAAGGAGGTGTACCTAATTTTCGAAGTAAAGAGAGGAAATGCCAACTTCTCTGTTTTCTCTGACTCAGATAATAGCCTTCGTACTCATTTTTAAAATGAAAATGGCTAATTCTCAGATATGAATCCATAAGTAGCTTTGCACACAGATGAGTAATAAAAAAGCATTGGCTTCATTAATGTCTCTCCTGATAGTACCTTTTTTAAGAAAGCAGTACATTATTGACATTTGTTCTGTGAGGGCTCTACTCTGATCTCTAGACCCACTAGGGTGCTGTAGAAATATTTGTGCTGATTGTTGTTTTCATCAAGTTTATCAAGCTTTCTTTTATTCTTATGTTAAATTTATTTTTATTTTTTTCCACCTAACAATTGAGTTCTTAATGATCCTTGCTGTCAGAGTTAAGTTCCCTTAGAAAAAAAATCAAGACTGTGAAAACGTTATTGGAAACTTTTTATGATCACCTTGTGATTTGTGAATTCTTACACCTGCCTGAGACAGTTAGGGAGTGAAGTTGATAGAATGCTGGATTTGGAGTCAAGAAAATCTGCATTTGAATCCTGCTTGATACCTTTACTTTGCTGTGTGATCCTGAACAAGTAACTTAACCTCTTCCATTCTCAGTTTCCTCATCTATAAAATAGGGATGATAATAGCGCCTACTTCAAAGGACTCTTGTGAGAATAAAATGATATAACATATAAATCACTTTGAAGGGCTTAAAGGACTATAGAAATACTAATGATGATGATGATAATGACAATGACATTGACGACAACAATGGTGATGGTGATGATGATGATGACAGTGACAGTGACAACAATGACGGTGATGGTGACAGTGATGGTGATGATGATGGTGACAGTGACAGTGACAACA
>NW_027187419.1:47946728-47950394 GCF_028583685.1 Petaurus breviceps papuanus | reverse complement strand
TGGTGACAGTGATGGTGATGATGATGGTGACAGTGACAGTGACAACAGTGACGGTGATAGTGATGATGATGTTATCTCCTTGAACTGTCTATAGCATGCTTTCATTGTTTGGGAGAACTGAAGGCAGGTCAGAAACCAGACATTCAGATATGACATTCACCATTTCTTATCATAGCCCTCCATACTGGTATGAATTTACAGAGGACATGATAGGATATAGAGCCCAGCCTAACCTCCTCTTCTGACTCTAAGAACACAGTCACAGACAGTCTCTCACACTTAACTCCGAGCTCCATATCCTCAAACACAACTTCCAGCCTCAGCTCTCTTGCTCTACCTCTTTCTTTTTCAAAGATTTACTCCTGCTACTCATTCTTCCCTCTCCTACATTCTTTTTTTTTTTTTTAAAGCAATCAGGGTTAAGTAACTTGCTCAAGGTTACACAGCTAGTTGTTTCTGGGTGTGGTGCTGAGTATCTGAGCCCAGATTTGATCCAGGTCATCCCAACACTGGAGCCAGTGCTCTTACTCGCTGAGCCACCTGGCCGCCCCTAAGCAATTGGGGTTAAGTAACTTGCTCAAGGTTACATGGCCAGGTGTTTCTGGGTGGGTGACCTCTCCTAACATTCTTGAAATGCTTTCCATGAGTTTCTACCACAACACCTCTGGCTGCATTAGTGATAAGAGAGAGACAAGAGACAGAGAAAGACAGCCACACAGAGACACAGAGAAAGAGAAGGGGAGGGAGGGAAAGACAGAGAGAAAGAGATAGACACAGAGAGAGAGTGTGTTCTGAGGCTTTTAAAATAAACTTGGAGACAAATTGGAGGCAGTGGGCAGTTTCATGACCCCACAGTCTAAGGTTCTCAGTTGAACTCTTGTTAATAACACCACCATATTCTAACAAATAACCATCCATTAGCCTTAGAAACTGAAAAATAAACACAAGTTTAATAGTGACTTTGCCAAGTCATACTAATAGCATGTCTCTGATAAAAATATCAGTCTTCATTTGTGCTCACAAAGATATTATATTGAGAATAGAATGATCCACTACAGTCACAATCTACTAATTTCTTAAACATTGAAAGATAGTTATAAAATTTAACTTTCTTCAGAAGAATCTTTCTGACCTTCCTTCTGTTCATCAGGCAATGAGGCCAGTGTTGCTGGATGGCAGATAGAGAGGTAAGATATAAAAAGACTGGAAAGGAAAGAAGTGAGAATATGAAGATCTTTAAAAGTCAACTAGCTAATTTCATATTTGATACTGGAGGTAATAGGGAGCCATCAGTGTTCATTGAACAGGATTGTGATATGGTCAGTTTTAGGAAGATCATTTTGACAGCTGAGATGGGTTGGAGTGGGGAGAAGCTAGAAGCAGGCAGAACAATAATCAGGCTACTTAATAATTAGTAATTAATTAATAATTAGGAATGAATCTTTAAGATGAGACATTTAGCCTAAAATGTCCAATTTGCAGTTGGAAATGAAAGTCTAGAGATAAGGAGACTTGAGTCTATATATAATGCACTAGAATTACACAGATTCAGATACTTGTCAGTCTTCCATCAACATAAGATCTGGATATGTGTTTTTTTTAATCAACAAAATCCATGGCAGTTAAAATGTATTGAATTGGTGACAACAGAACTATAGGAGGACCTCATTTTCTACAAATGATATTGCTGTGAATACAGTTTATCTTTATTTTAGCAAAGGCTTAATCATGTATCTCATATTATTTTTATGAAAAAACTGGAGTTGTTGGAGTGAGGTGACAGTACAATTAAATAGTTGCAGTAGTGCTTGAATGACTGGACTCAAAGAGGAATCGTTAATGGGCTGGTGTTAGTTTGGAATGAGCTCTCTAATGGAGTGACCAGGGATTCATGCTTGGCACCATGCTGCTTAACACTTTTTATCAAAGACTTGGCTAAAGGCATAAATGGCACAGTTTTCAAATTTGCAGTTGAAATAAAGGTGTCATAGATACTTTACATACTGCATATCAGAATTAGGATCAAAGAAGTCTAGCACTTTGGGCTAAATCTACTAAGTTGGAATTTTAAAAGTATCAATGTAAATTCTTAAATTTTGGTTCAAACAACTTTATGTATACATGATGAGCTAAATATGACCAGACAGCATCTTTTTTGAAAAAGATCTTCAGATTTTAGTGGACTACAAGCTCAAAATGATTCAACATTGTGGCATGGCAGTCAAAAAAGCTAAAATTATCTCGGGCTACTTTAAGAGAGGCATAGAAAGTATAAATAAGGAGGCGATAGCACCTCCTCTTTATTCCTTTCAGGTCAGAACACATTTGGAACATTATGGGCAATTATAGATACTACAGCTCAGTAAGAGTATTGATTGGCTAAAGCATGGCCAGAGGATCATAAATTTAGAGCTGATGGTACATTGGAGGTCATCTAGGTCAGAGGTGTTAAACAAACAGCTAGGAGATAGCAAGGGGTCCAAAAAACTCCTGACTGTGGACTGAACCAGATCAAAACAGGATTGTGAAATTTTAACAAAATAAACAAAAATTCAATATAACATAGGTAATGTTATTTCATGGTTAAGGATTCTTTCTATTTTATTTTGATGCCACTGAAGACATTGAGGCTCAAGAAAGGTTGTGACTTGACCAAGGTCAACCAGATAGTGACAGAACTGGGATTGGAATCCATGCTTTCTGGTTCTAAGTCTAGTGCTCATTCCACTCTGTCACGCTGCCGCCTAAAAAGGAGAGGAGAAATGAGTTCATGTTTGTTATATAAGGTTAAGGCGACTGGGGTGGTTTATCCTGGAGAACACTGGACTCTATAGTTTAATGCTTCCATGTGAATGAAAGGGGGAGGGAGGGAAGAGAGAAGGGAAAGGTAAGGAAAAGGAAAGAGAAGTTAATAAGTATTTATATAGCACCGACTATATGTTGGGCAATGTGCTAAGTACTTTACAAATATAATCTTGCTTGATCCTCACAACAACCCTATGGGGTTGGTGCTGTTATTATCTCCATTTTACAGTTGAGGAAACTGAAGCAAACAGAGATTAAGTGACTTGCCTAGGGTCACACTAGAACTAGAACCATGTGGATGTTACAGAGAGGTTTTGCCTTGATCTTGGGGATTAAAACAAAATCAACTATCCGAAATGACATGGTCCACCTTGAGCAATGGTGGCTGTCATTGGAGGACTTCAGTTAAAGTCATATAACCTCTTGTGATAGGCATTCTTAATCAGGCAGGGGCTGGACTAGATTTCACCTGACATCCCTTCAAACTCAAAATTCTATGATTCTGTTATTCCATGAATAATTACATGTAAATCAACTTTTTAAATGAATGGAATTGCTTTATATATACCATGGAAGTATATTATTTTAGAAGAATCTGTCTGTTATATATATTTTTATAAAGAGAATTATGTCATAATTTATCTACTTTGCAAGATTAGATTCTTATGTGTATATTGACCAACATATATGTACATGTGTATTTATACATACATACATATACACACATGTTCATAGTCCTGGAAGTGTAGAGTTTCTCAGTGCTGGTTTGAAGGTCAGTGTGTGTGTGTGTGTGTGTGTGTGTGTACATAGATAGATAGATAGATAGATAGATAGATAGATAGATAGATAGATAGATAGATA
>NW_027187419.1:47918798-47946718 GCF_028583685.1 Petaurus breviceps papuanus | reverse complement strand
ATAGATAGATAGATAGATAGATAGATAGATAGATAGATAGATAGATATGGGTATATATCTATCTGCATATATGTACACATATATATGTACATACTCATCTGTGTAAACACATACATATATATTTAATTAACCTACCTTTAAAAAGTTGAAACAAAGAAAAACTCCCGGAACATATCTTCTTTGTGACTATACTTAGTATGATATTGAGGGCCCCCAAAGTAAACCTCATTTCCTTTTTAAGAGCAGTCATCCACCCCACAAAGCACAGGAGGAAATGGAATGTGGAAAGGGAGAGTAGTGTAGTCCTAAAAGAGGTCCATGGAGATCCTTTAGCTCCACCTTCAAAGGTAGGGCAGGTAACAAACAGAAGGCTATTATTTAAAGGTTAACCGTCTGTTTTTCTTCATCACATCATTCCTTAGTTTCTTGATGAGGTCCAGTTCTCCCTTATTTGCTTTCCCCTTGCCCTCAGATTTCAAAATGAGGTTTGGCTTTGGTGCTTTCTCACTGTAAATTATGAACGGGATAAAAATCAGGTTAGAGTATTTACAGTAGAGAACAATGCTGCAAAGCAGAAGGCGGCCTACCTGACCTAATTGGTCTTTTCCCATCTCTAATGCTTCTGACTCTGTGATTATGATTTCATGGATATGATTGCTGCTGCACATCAGGCCTGCCTGCTGGTAGATTCAGACCAGTCATCACCTCCCACAGACTCACGCAGGCAACTGTCCCCTAACTGAAGTCAACTCTATTGCTCATCCCTCCACTCTGCTTCATTCTGGGGATAAATCAGCTGAATATTTGGAGACCTGGTGTGTGCAGTAATGGTCTCTGCTAATTAATTGGCTGGGGATTGCCAGACAGTACTATTGGCACCTCCAAAAAACAAGAGACTACATCAGATTGCATGTTATTTCACATTTTTCAGACCTTCTGCAAAGCTGGCTTCTAACCTCGTTACAGATTATGAATCTTGACTCCAGGAAGAGCCTCAGCAGCTGGAGCACCTGCCCAGCTGGTACATCACAAGCAAGCTGTAACAAGTCACTTCATTTTCAGGTCACATTCTCCCTTTCACATCCCTTGAATTATGGGCCAAACACAAAATGCCTGGAAGTTTTCCCCAATCAAACCTTTCTTTGGTGAGAAGGGAGTGGGGATTGGCAGAGACCAGGAGATGGGGTTAGAGGACTTTGCTGGAGATTTAGGCACTTTTCCCTTGGGACTAAGAACTCTTAACGCCTTGAATGAGACTCCTTTGCCTAAAGTGTTTCCAATATCCTCTCTCATAACCTCACATTCCTCTCTTCCAATCCTTATCTGCAATCAGCCGCTATTGATTTTCTTCCTTTTCATACACTTTCAAATGTCATGCATTGGCTAGGAACCATGCTCCTAAAGGTCATTCATTTGGCTGGTGTTGTTTGCTCTCTCCCCCTCCCCCACCCCTTTGTTAGAGGTGGTAACTGATCTAACTTTCAGTAGGGGTACTTTAAACAGCAGAGTCATCCACTCAAGCCCATAATATCGATTCTTTGTGGGACGAAGGTATGAAGGAAAGGAATCTCTTCAGCTATGGCGATGGAGAATAACCAAGAGAGAAGCTTTCACAAGATCCCAGATGGTTCAGGGCTAGAATAGATTTCGAAACAAGTTACTAAAGCTAAAAGTGAAAAATCTTTGCAGATCTATCTTTAAGAATGCTATTTTAAAACAAAAAAATCCTTTAAATAGGATTCATATTGTTCTTTGTAGATGTGGGTGAAAGAATGGATAGTCTGTTGATTTTATGGAACCTGTTCATTTTCATTCAACATTTATGGGACACCTATACTAAGTTCAAATTCCTATATTAGATCCAGAGGGTACAGAGATTAAATAGGGCAGAACTGATTCCTCAAAGGATTTATCAGGGATGACAAATAAGGGAGCAAATTATGAGAAGAAAAATTGGAATGAAGACATAGGCAAAAGAAACCAGGAGTATATACTTTGTATATACTACAAAGTATTATGACGTTGAGTCTCAGAATGAGAGAGCTTTCTAGCTGAGTATTTCAGAGAAGGGACAATGGAAAAGATGATCCTCAATCTGGCCTTCAAAGTGGCATTGGAAAGAACACTGGATTTGAGGTGAAAGGACTTCATTCTGCGTCTTTCCTCTGAGATTGCCTTGTGAGTTTGAACAGGTTACCTCACCTCTCTGAGCCTCAGTTTCCTCATCTACAAAATGAAAAGATTGTACTAGAAGATTCCTAAGGTCTCCTCCATCTCCCAATTTATGATCCTTAAGGCAGGAATTGGCAATGGCGCTCATTCCTGTCATAAGTAAAGAGGGAAGGGCCAGTCCATTTTGGTCATAAGGGTTGTGAAAAGCCTTCAGTGCTAGGCTAATGAGATTGACCTTTATCTAGTAGGTTACAGGGAACCACTGAGGGTTTTGCAGAAGGTGCATAGTGTGATCAAAATTGTGCCTTAGCAGGATCACTCCCATTTGTGTATGGGATGAATTAGAGTACAGATGGATTAGAGGCAGGGAGAAGAGTCAATACACTATCATATCCATACAGGTGAAAGGTGATGAGTAACTAAACCATAATGGTGGCAGAATAGTAGAATGGAAGAATTGGATTTGAGAGATACTGCAGAGATGTACTATAAATGCAAGGAGATGATTCAGTTGAGATTAAACTATAAAAGGCAACACTGTCGGGTCCTTGGCTTCATTTGACAATGGAGGTGCTTCAGCTAATGGAGATGCTATAGGTCTTCCACCCTCAAGAGTTAAAGGGGGAAGGGAGCAATTGTCCATGCCAGCAGCATCTCCCAGGTTTGTATCTGTAAACAGGGCATCAGTCTCCTGGAATGATGGCCCTGGCCATGTGGTACAGTGACCCAGTTACCATGGGAAACTCGTATATTCTTGGCCTTCTTGTTGCTTTCTACATGCTCGGCAGAAATACAGAAGACGACATCTTTGCTTCTGAGAAATATAAATATTACAGAGATGCTCATTTTCCCCCTGCTTGATGATTATTACCAGAGATATGCAAGAGGACTTCATTACGGAACATTGTCCTTCATAACGAGCCCTCAGATGGCTTTTATAGAGGATGAATAAGCCCTACCAGGAATGAATTACATTTAACCCTTAGCTATGTGCTGGATTAATGACTATCAGAACAACTTGTGAATTGAGCAAATGCCCCCCCTTCCCCCATCCTTCCCGCATGTTAGTGTCTATGGTCTTTATTTTGTTGGCAAGCATCCTCGTTTTGGAGTTGTGATAAATATTCATCTCTTGGAAGAAGGGAAGCATAGAGGAGAGAGAGAACTAGATTTTAGAGATTTTTAATATTTACAAGCAAGCGCAGTTTATACTAATGAACCAATCGGCTCAAAGGGGACTATTGTCCAGGGACTGAAAAACCTAAGACATACTAGCAACTAAACAAAGAGTTGTCCCCATATCTTCGCTGTGGCAAGTTGAATAACAACACTCATTCCACCATACAGCAAATGACCACACAAATCTGTCCTGAAAAGACCAAGCCAGACATTGAAATCCCCCACTCTTCTGTGCACCTCTTGGGTTTTCTCAGAGTTGGGAAAAGGATGCCATGAATACCTGCATTAAAACCACATTTCCAAGGAATTCTAGCCTCACATAGTTTTGGGAGTTGTCCCATTCTATCTTATAATGTGAGTGTGTCTTTCTACCACCCAGGGCTCCAGATTCTTGTACAAAAGTTTTAAATCATATCTCCTCTATTCCCAAAAGAAGAGAAATCCCATGAAACAGTCAATCTGCCTGTGTATGTCTCTCCCTACAGGGCCTATGGAACTGAGAAGCAATTCCTCAGATCGTCAAGTCACTGGGGAGCAGGGATAAGGGATGAGAACTGGCCACACACTAGTACAATAACCTCAGGTTGAAGGATTTTTAACAGTTCTGAAGCCCCACCTCAGTTCACCACTAGAGAGAAAACAAGGAAGAAGGTGACTGTCCCATTCAGAGAACTTAATCATGTTCCCATTTCTAAGAAAGTGTGAGGCAGAATAATATGGTGATGGTACTAACAGTCCAGGGCTGTTACTATTACTACTACTAAATAGCATATATATGTGTGTGTGTATGTATAATTGAATATATGTATACGTGTATATACATATGCATACACATAATATATGTATATACATATAGAATTGTGTAGAGTGGGATAAGGGGAATGACAAAGGCAAGCCTCTCAGAGGGGGTGAATTTGCACTTTTGTCTGTAATACCACTGGAGGAAGGGAGACAGAAGGCCAAAGCAGCTGTGGCTGGAGCTGTGGCACAATTTCTGCCATCAGAACAATGAGCCTCCTGGCCAGAGGACGAGTCTGTTATCAGCCTTCGGCAGGCTGAGAAATAATCTCCAACCAGAAGCAACAATAGGGGCTGTATCTCAGGCCAGGTAATGAGGAGTCTTTAAACTGTCTCTGCTCGATTTTATTATCCTTTAGTTTTACACTTTTCAGCTCAGAATAGTCTTATCTTTTCTTTCCTTTTTTTTTTGTTGTTGTTATAAGGAGTTTTTTTTTTCTCTCTTTCCTCAAAGAGGGAAAGATTAGTTGACCTTTCCCACTTCCTATCCCCTTTTTAAAATCTGGAACTGCTATATTATAATAAACTCTTTTTAAAAAAGATACACACATGTGCATGGGCATATTTAATTAAATCTCCTTGTCCCCATTATTTTAGACAATATCTAGACTGAATTGGGGAGGTGACATCCTTTAGTGAAAAGAGCACTGGCCTGGGGGATAATGAAGTAGAGAGAGTGCTAGGCCTGGAATCAGTAAGATCCAAGTTCAAATCCAACTTCAGACTCTTAGCTGGGAGGCTAACCAAGTCATTTAACCTGGGTTTGCCCAGTTTCTTTATCTATTAAATAAGGAAAATAACAGCACCTACCTCTCAAGCTTGTCTTGAGGATCAAATATTTGTAAAGCACTTTGCACAGTGCCTTACACATAGTAGGTGCTTTATAATGCTATTATTGCATTGGTAATCTCATCAGCTCCCATGGCTTCAATTATCACTTCTATGATGATGGTTCCCAAATCTATGTACTCAGCCCTCATCTTTCTGTGAAGATCCAGTCTTATATCACTGAATGCCTTTTGGAAATCTAGAGTACTATTTCCTCATAGCAGCCCAAGCTCAATATGTCCAAATTAGAATTCATTATCTTTGCCCCATAGAGCCTTCCCTTCTTTCCAACTCTCCTGTGCCTACTGAGAGTATTACCATACTTCCAGTCTCCCAGATTCACAATCTCAGTGTTCTTCACACTTACTGCATATATCCAATCAGTTGGCAATTAAAAAAAATTTCTGCCTTCACGAAATACTTTATATACAATATATGCCTGAAGTCTTAGCTAAGTTTGAAGCTTTAATAGCTCAAAACTGTACTAAGACTTCTGGGACACCTTCTATGTCAACATCTTTCAACTTATACAACTAGCTGCCTGCCCCTCCCCCAGTTGCAAGTCCTCATTACCTCCCCCTTGGACTATAGCAGTAACCTTTTGGTTGATCTTCCTCAAGTCTATCCCTATTCCAACCTATCCTCCACCTCCACTTGGCCACCTAAATGATTTTCCTACAGTGCATGTCTGACAGTGTCACTCCCTTCCTCCCCCCAACTCAGTAAACTCCAGGACAGGGGTAGTGAAACTTCAGTTTTGAGGCCACATGTGACCTTCTAGGTTGTCGGGTGCAGCCTTTTGACCGAGTCCAAGTTTTACAGAACAAATCCTTTTATTAGGGGGATTTGTTTCATGCAGTTTGTTCAGTCAAAGGGCCACACTTGAGGACCTCAAGGGCCACATGTGGCCTCGAGGCTGAAGGTTCCCCACTCTGCTCCAGGGTATCTTTTTTACATCCAGGATTAAATATGAAACCCTCTGCTTGGCATTGAAACCCTTTTACCGTTTGGCCCCTTTCTACCTTTCCAGTCTTCTTACACTTTCTTCCTTACACTTCTTACACTTTCTTCCTTACACTTCTTACGCTTTCTTCCTTCACTTCTTACGCTTTCTTCCTTACACTTCTTACGCTTTCTTCCTTACACTTCTACGCTTTCTTCCTTACACTTCTTACGCTTTCTCCCTTACACTTCTTACGCTTTCTCCCTTACACTTCTTACGCTTTCTCCCTTACACTTCTTACGCTTTCTTCCTTACACTTCTTACACTTTCCCTTCAGAAATTCTACAATCCAGTGACTCTACTCTTCCTTCTGTTCGTTACCCATAGTGCTGCACTTCTCAATGTTGTGCCTTTTCCCTAGCTATCACCCATAACTAGAAGGCTTCCTCTCCTCATTCCTGCCTCTCCCTGCCTTTTCTGACTTCTTTCAAGACTCAGCTCAAATTGTGTGCTTGTTCCGTCATTCCGTCCTGTGCGACTCCTCATGCCCCTTTATGAGGTTGCTATTTCTTTCTCTGCTGGATTAAGGCAAACAGAGGTTCACTCATTTGCCCAGGGTGACATAGCTAGTCAGTATCTGAGTCCCAGATTTGAATTCAAGTCTTCCTGGCTCTAGGGCCAGCACTCTATCCACTGAACCACCTACCTGACTCCAGCTTTTACTAACATTTTACTTTCGGCAAAAGTTCCTTTCCCACCTGATGTCTCCCTCCCACTGCTAGCACCTTCCCTCAGAGGTTACCTTCTACTACCACTGCATATATCTTCTATGTACAGAATAGGAGCAACTCAATGGCTGGAACCATGTTGTCTGTCTTTCTTTGTATCTCTAGGACTTAGCACAGTGCCTGGCCCATAGCAAGGACCTAATACATGCTTATTAACTGACTGGCTGACATGTTTCAATGCATTCAGTTTAAAAGTCATTCCCTATTATAGACACTGGCCATGCTTGATAAAATTCCGTTCTTGTATTCACTATTGAATACTCCTCCATGCTCTTTCTTCCTCATTGTCTTCTATCTGCTAGAGAGTGTGCATCACTTACATAAATAGACCTACCTCCCCAAGATAAACTCCTACCAAGGAATGCCAAAAACTGTTGCTGTTGTATGTATAAAAAGTAGGAGCACCATGATGTGAGAAGAGGATTACAGCTGAAAGGGTTGGAACTCATTTCTTCAAATGTCAGAGTATATATTAGTTAAGGCCCAGGTCTGGAATTATCCTTTACTGGCAGGAAAGAAAGAGGAAACTGGCACAAAGGAGAGACAGAAAATGAAATTAATATTGAATAGGGATCTGAATGGAAACAAATTATCTTAAGTGCTAAATCCTTCTGTCTGCTTTAAATCAAGAAGAGGAGAGGGAAAAATCTGACATGTACCCTAGATTTTTGAAGGGCAGATTTCAAAGATTTCAGAAGAAGGTAAGGTAGGACATCATGGACTAAAATCCTATAGAGCAAAGTAAGCCCAAGGAGGAGGAGAGGTTCTCAGTAATGACATTCTGAAGCCATAAAAAGAAACATATCTGATGAGGAAAGGGGGAATTATCTGCAGTGACCGATGTGGATGCACAAGGAATTCATCAATCAATTGATTTTTTTTGAAAGGCATGCTTGGAGAATAGAAAGTAAGAATACATAGCAGAAAAAAATCCAAACCATAGCACCACATAAATAGTCCCCTTTCATGATTGTTGTTATTATTATTATTACTATTTTGGCTGGACTTGACCTGAAGGATTGCAGAGCTTCTGGATTTTTATTGTGCTCCTATTTCTTCTGATTTAAGAGAATGATCCTTGGACCAGAAAGGACAGAAAAGGGAGTTGATAACCACGATGTAAAGGAGATAGTGAGAAATTCTGTTATTCTGGGTGGAAAGGTGGTGGGTAGCTATGAGATACCTATTGAAAAGGGATGTAAGAAAGACAAAGACTTCCAATTTGCCCTTTTAACAGTTGGGGGAAGGAGAATGAAGAGTGTAGGGTCTAGGACTCTTCTTAGGCTTAATTACTGATGCATAGTGAAGTGAACAGAACCAGGAGAACGCTGTACACGGTAACAACAATATTGTTCAATGAGGAACTGTGAATGACTTAATAATTCTCAGCAATACAATTATCCAAGACAATCCCAAAGGACTAATGATGAAGCATGCTATCCGCCTCCAGAGAAAAAAACTGATATTGATTGAATACAGACTGAAGCATGCTATTTTTCATTTTCTTTCATTTTTTTTCTTTTGAGTCATCTTACATAAAATGACTAATATGGAAACTTTTTACATTACTGCACATGTATAATCTATATCTGATTGCTTGCCATGTCAGGGAGGAGGGAGGAGAGGGAAGGAAGGATAGATTTGGAACCCAATACTTTAAATAAAAATGTTAAAAAATTAGAAAATACATAGTAAGGGAGAAGGCTTTCTATAGTGAATAGCACTGGAAACAGTGAGTCTATGAATCTCAAAGATTCTTGCTAGTTCTACAGTGCCACTAGGTTGGAAGATCTTATTATTATTAAGATTGTCTGAATTTTCTGAGTATAAGATTCTTCAAAATAATGATGATGATGATGATATTTACATGGCACTTAGAGATTTACAAAGTACTTTATATAAATTGCACCATTTCATCCTCACAAAACCCTTTTGAGGTAATTGCTATTATTATGCCCATTTTACAGATAAAGAAACTAAGGCTGAGGGAACCTAAGTGATTAGCTCTGGGTCATATGTCTAAGTAAGTGTCTGATACAGGGTTCCATCTCAACCCTTTCTTCTTCCAAGTACAACATTCTAACACTTGTACTACCTAGCATCTGTATACCTGCTATATATTAAAGTGATGATTAGCTGGTGATTAGAACCATTTCAAAGACTAAGGAGATAGTTTAGTTGAAAGAACATTGTCTTTGGAGGAAGAAGACCTGGGTGCATGAATGTGCTAGAGCCAACTCCAGCCAATTGTTAAATCATAGGATGATTGTTAAATTTTAGGTATGAGCATTTATTCCTCAGGAATAGGGAAATATAGTACAAATCAGCGCTTGATTTATTATTTTGATGATTGTCTAGACCTGAGAAAGTGATAAAGAAAATTTGATAGTATAGATTAAGCTTAAAAGTCTGTCACATGCACATTTGTTTTTTTTATTTATTTTTTTATATATTTTCCTGGAGGACTGGCCGTGAAATATTTCCTAGCACACTCCTGCCTGGGTTCCAATCCTGATTTTGCTTCTAATCAGCTACATACCCTTGAGTAATTAATTTAATCTCTTTGGAGCTCAGTTTGCCTCCTTTGTAATTTCTAAGTCCCTTTCCAGCTACAAGATTCCATATAGATCTAATGAAATCCAATGTGCCTATTTGTTTGAATTTTCTCTGTATAGAATAAAAATCATTGACTGTCTATAGGCTAAACTCTTAACCCTGACAAGCTGTTTTTCTGATGCCTACTATTAATCTCAAGAGAAAATCAGAAGAGGAAAATATAGGTATATTTAGACAACCTATCTTCTCTAACTGAAAAAAAACTTAAAACTATAATAACTTGAAAAATAAAAAACCTTCCTTTCCCAATTAAAAAACAGTTATTAGACTTGAGGTATATTTATATGAGAGGGAAGAGGGGGACTCACAGAAGGAATCTTTTAGGCTAGTAATGAATACAGCCTTTATTACAGGACATTTCAACTCACTCACAAGGTAAGGCCCAGGGCCAAAAATGAGACAACTTGAGGACACAAATTTCTACCAGTGGTCTTTGGATCATGGGTTGAAAAGAAGATGGATTAATGAGGGTCTTTTGGAGAGGATGCTCTTGGACTTACACACCCAGATTCACCAAACTCAGTGTCACTTTTCCTGGAAGGAGGGTTCTCTCAACCCCCTGTCCCATCCTCCAAAACAGGTAGGCAAAGGTTCTGCAGTTTTATAAAGCAGGGTAAGTAGGTTCTTGCTTGGGCGTGGCTCATGTGTTTCCCATCTCTGGTGTGACTGACAGGTGCTAAATATTGGTCAGAAAAGCAGATGAGAAAAGCAAGCCACTAGTTAATAAATATTTATTAAGCACTTACCATATGTCAGGCACCATGCTAGGTCTTGGGAATACAAAGACTAAAAATGGAAACCATTGCTGCTCTAAAGAAGTTTACATTCCCTTGGTAGAGACACCAAATACATATATAAGAATTTACAGAGCAAATGTTTATATAATAAATGCAAAATAAATAGCAAGGTGGGCAGAGAGGAATGGGTCAGGAAAGACTTCATACAGAAGGTGGAACTTGCACTGAACTTGAAGTAAATGAAGGATTCTGTGAAACAGAGATGAGAGGAGGGAGCTCATTCTAGACACAGGGAACAGGCAGTGGAAAGGCTCAGAATAAGTGAGGAATGGAGAAAAGGTCATTTTGTCTAGACTTCAAAGTGTAGGAAGAGGAGTAATGAATACATAATGATTCTGGAGAATTAGGTTGGGTTTACAAACCATTATAAAGCCATTAATTTACCTAGATTAGATTCTCATTGTAAGGTTTTCTAGTTGGGTGTGGTAACAATTCCATCTAGATAAGATGGTCTACCTGGGGTAAATTTTGGGGGCAAGATCAGTAATATTCTTGGAAGACTGACTATTAACTTGAAGGGGTTTACTTCTGAATGAGGAAATAGAAAGAAAAAAACTTATTCTCTGGTAATAATTGGTTATTAATACAAGAGAGAAATAATCATTTCTCTCAGTACCACCATCCTTCCAGGTAGCCAGGATCACAACCCCTACCATCATCTTCATTTCCTCATTCTCATGCATCCCACATAACCAATCAGTTTCCTATCCTTTGGTTTCTACTCCTACAATTTATCTTGTATCCACCTTATTTTCTTCATTTGCAAGGCCACCATCTTAGTTTATGCCCTCATCAATAATCTCCTAATTGTTCTCCTAGCCTCAAGTCTCTTCTCATGCCTATCTATCTTCAACCCAACTAATAAAGAGATTTTCCTAAAGTGCTAGTCTGAGTATGTCATTTCTTTATTCAATAGATTCCATTGGTTTCCTTTTACTTCTAGAATCAAATGTGAACTTTTTTTTTTCCCATTCAGAACTCTTCATAGCCAGGCAACAACATCCAATTGTAATCTAATTACTCATTACTCCTTTCCACGTCCACTATGGTCCAACTAAACTGGCCTTCCTTCTGTTTCTTCTCATACGTGACAGAACATCTCCTGCCCTAATGCTTTTGTATAAGCTATCTCCTATACCTGTAATGCATTCTCACCACATTTCTCTCAGAATTCCTAGTTTACTGAAATATGCAGTTCAAACACCATTTTCTGCCTAAAACTTTTACCTCCCTTTCTCCCCCCAAGGTCTGGTACCTTCCTCAAAACAAAGCAAAACAAACAAAAACAAACCAAGAAAGCACATAGTGTTTATTTTGTAGCCCTTTTGTCCCAAAATAGAATGGTATGCCTCAGAAGGAAATTAGTTAGATTCTCTATCCTTCAGACAGTGGTTGGATTACTATTTGGATATATTATAGTAGAGATTTCCTTTCATGTATAGGTTAGACTTGATGGCCAACAAAATCCTTTCCAACTCTCAAATTCTGTGATTTTCCGATTCTGAATTTGCCTGATGTGTATATTTGTATGTCCATGTGTGTATGTATGTGCGTATAGATATCTATATATCTAACTATCCATCATCTAGCTAGCTATGTTGTATCCTTTGGCTAGCCTGTAAATTTTTTAAAGCACAGACATTTTCACTTCTTTCTTTGGATCTCCAGCATCTAGACCACTGAAGACACTTAATAAATGCTTGTTGATTGATTGCTTGCATCTTCATATGGCAAAGGGATTAAATAGCAGAGCCAGGATTTGGATCCAAGTCCCCTGATTCAAAATCCAGTGCTCTTTCCACTCTATCACACATAGAAAATTATATTGAGCTAAAAGAAATCTAGCACCCTTCCTTCCACAACCTCTAATTTCATGAGTCCATGTAGATACTTAATGAAGATTTTTGAATTTTGGTTTGTAGTCCTAATGTCTTTCTTACCACTTCTCAACTCCTTCTGGTCTGGCTTCTGACTTCACCACTCAACTTGAACTATTTTGTCTGACATCACCAACAACATCTTAATAAATTTTATGGCATTTTTCATCCTTCTTGGCCACTGTGCAACTTTTAATATTCCTTCCTCCTACGTACTTTCTCTTGGTTCTCTTACCCATCTAAGGGTTCTTTCTCTGTCTTTATTTTATCATCTTCTATTCTGGCTCCTAATAGATCCTAATAGATTTCCAAGGCTCCACTCTAGGCTCTCTTTTCTTATCTTATCAAGTCCCATTATTTCAATTAACCTTGCCATGCTCATGATATAGATTATAGATATAAATAGGTATAGATATGTGTATTGTAGTATGTATGTGTATATATGCATGTGCATCATATGTATAGATGTGTGTATACACACATATATGTATATATACCTATGCTTATATGTATTTAATATATGTGTGTTTGTGCATATGTGTGTGCATATTCATCCCTAATACTTCTCCTAATCCCCAGTCCCACATCACCAACTGCCTGTTGGCTATCTCCAAATGGATAGTACTCGGGCATCTGAAATACCAATGGAATTCATTCATTAACTCCCTACCCTAAACTTACTTCTCTAGCAGTCTTCAAAATTGCAGTTCCTTCCAGTTATCCAGGTTTATCATCTCAAATGTACTCTTTCCTTATCCTCGTCCCTCATATATAATCAATCATTTCCCAAATTCTGTCACTTCTAGCTCCAAAACATATCTTGTACCTGTTTTCCTTTCTTTGCTGCCATGACCCTCTATGAGGTCTTCATCACCACTGTTGTGATTGCAATAGCTTTCCAATCAGACCACTGACTTTTCATTTCTCCTCTCTCTCTAACCTATCCTCTACTTAATAGATAAGGAATTGTGATTTCATCACTAAGGAAGAACCCTTAATGTGAGAAATCCCTCCACCAAGGCAGGTTATATCCCAGTAGATAACTCTGGGCAAAGAGTGATACCTTATCGACATAGAAGTTGAATGACTTAGTCAGGATTACACACATAGTAAGTCTAAGATGTGAAATTTGAACCCAACTTTTCCTGATTATAAGCCTAGTACTCTCTACCGCCCAGACTCCCATGCTATACATTAGCCAAATAATCTGCCTAAAATGAGTTTTATCATTTACTCTGTTGAGTGAAGCTTATTAGTATTACCTCTGCTATATAAAATACAAACTCCCAGCTTGGCACTTAAAGCACTTCAGTCTTTTTCCAGTCTACTTTTCCAGATTTACTTTCATTGCTCCCTTACATATACAAACTGTCCTACTTTCTGCTTGCTGAATTTAACATTCCATTTCCCACCTCTGTGTATTTGCAAAGGCTGTTTCTCATGCATGGAATGCCCTGCCTTTTCATTTCTACCTCTTAGAATTTCTAGGTTCATTCAAAGCTCAGCTCATGTATCTCTATTTGATTTCCCATCTCTGATGTCATAAGCATCGAGTCAGTAGGGACTGATGAGAGTCAGAGAGGGAAAGCAAGCATGCAGTTCATGGGGTATGTAAAGTTTCCAGAAAAGGCAGTGAAAGGACTCCCAGTGTCTGAAGTAGAATCTCAAGAGATCTCTATGAATCTCAGAGAAGGCAATAAAAACAGAAAGGTTAGGGTTTTTTGTTTTTTTACTTTGGTTGATTGGTTGGTTTTGTTTTGTTTCCTATTACTGTCTCACTAACAATGTGTTCAGTAGCAATAGATTAATAGATGAAGGGTAGAACACGAACAATAAAAGCAGATTGGGTGTAGGTTTCCTAAATGGCTATTTACATTAAATGTCAATATATACTTTGATGAAGGGGAGAGGGAAACTGACTTCCACTTCCATAAAGTAGCATAGGTTGCCATATTAGTGTAAAGCAAAGGGAATAGGAGAAAATAAGAGGAGAGAAATAAAAAAGAGCCATTTCTGTTGTTTCATTTTTGGTTTCATAGCTTATTGAACAACCAACTGGGTCCTTCATAGGGCCCATTCCCCCTAGTGGTATAAGTGACTAGGTTATATTAGTTTCTGTGACAGAGAACATATAGTCCAAGTTTATTTGTGATTTCAGTTGCATTCATGGCCTTGGGAAGATCCTGTCTTTAGTGAAAACTAAGATGGAATACAATTAATATGAACCTTACTAATAAGAGGTCCATACATTGAATTTGTCCAATCTGGAAGAACATGAGTTTTTGTGAGATAAAGGGGATTGTGTTTTGTGGGGTGGGGCAGGGTTCAGAAAGAGGATGTGTTTTCCATCTAACTACAGGTTTCAAATCTATAATAGAAACTGGCCCAGGGAAATTAGAGTAGAAGCTGCCTAAGGTACCAGTGGACCTTCCCTATTAAAAATGCTCTTTGAGCCCTAGGGGTCTAGCTTTACTGCAACAAATCTCCATTAGTTTATACAGACCCAGAAAGATCCTGGGAATCCTATCTTTCAGCCTCCTGAGGGTTCGTGGTTTCCTCCAGAAGAGTAATGTTGGTTAAACATCTTTCATGGAGTTCAAAGCATCCTCTTTGTAGGGCATGGAAATTCCTGAGTGTACATGGGAAAGGTACTTCAGGACTTCTCCCTTTCCTTTTGGAAGTAATCTATGAAATGGAGAAATGTATTTTCTACTAGTTAAGTGCATATGATGTTGCTTTCATGCCCATTGGTAGGTTATGACCAAGGATTTATTGAGTGCCTACCATGTGACAAACATTGTGTTGGGTACTGGGGATAAAGACAAATGTGAAACAGTCTACCCTTGAGGAACTTCAATCAAGGAAGACAAGATGTGTATTGATATGTATATGTGTATACATATGTATTATATATGTGTACATATAGGTAAATATAGGAGCATATATAACCACATACCTATATATATACCTATACCCATCTCCTTGCTTTTGCATGGGCTGTTTTCCACACCTGGAATGAATTCCCTCTGAGCTTCTATTTCTCAGAACCCTAAGAATCATGTTTTCTTCAAGGCTCATATATATTCATATATACACATTGTATACATGATGTATACAGAGCTTTATGTATATGTGTCTACATATAGGTAAATTGTGTTTGTCTATAAAGATTTATACCTATATATGTGTTACCATATACCATGTGTAACATACACATATGACTATCATGTATGTGTGGCTAATTTATATATATATATATATGTTGTATCTATGTATGGGATATTCTGGGAGGACTAGTACCTCTGATGTGAGGGTTTGATGAGTCATTTTCAGGGCTGCTCATCTACCTCTGGCTTCCACGTTTCACCCAACTCTTACCTGAGGTTCTAAGAAGCTGTAGCATGCACAGAGGCCACAGCTTGGTAAAGCCATCTGAGCAGATGGGCTAAACCAGTTGAGGGTTACCAACAGGTGTCATACACATTGGTGAATTAAGGGGATGTCAACCCCAAATAGGTGAAGACTTCTCCCAGAGGAATAGGTAGATGAGAAAAATTTGTTCCAACAGCTATGAAGGAGGCTGAAGCAGGTGCTGTGGAGTGATTAGAGTTTGGTCAGACATCAGAAAGGGCAAGGTCATCCACAGACTCCCAGGCTGTTGCCAGTCATTCTGACTTTTGTCTTGGCCCTGGACTTCAATGACTCTGGAGGAAACAATGAGGCTGACAATTTTACGCAACTCTGCCTCACTTAATTCCAATTCACATGCAAGTCAAGACATCACCTCACGATGTCATTGGTCCTCTTGGAAATGAAGGACCAACAAAATGTCACGTTTATATAGTCACATATGCCCACATAGGTAGTTATGACTATGTAGGTTTATGTGTATGTATGTTACATGTATGTAGATGGATTCTATATACACATGCACGTGCATGATGCCTTTAGCTAGATTGAAAATTCTTCAAGGCAGACTTTTACTTTCATGTATATACACACACCTAGGTATGTATATGTGCATATGTATGCATGTATATATGTATATACTCACACATATAGATAAATGCACATGTGTATAGTAAATAGAGACCAGGTGCTTTGGGAGAGAATTTGCTAGCAGAATCAGAAAATGCTTCATGTAGAAGGTGGCACTCTAGCTGAGCCTTGAAGAAAACTTGTGATTCCCAGGGTTCTGAGATGCAGAAGTTAGGAGGGAATTCATTCCAGGCACAAGAAACAGCCTGTACAAAAGCAAGGAGATAGGAAGAGATGCATAAAGAAAAAAATGAGAAGTCCAGCTTGGTTAGACAGTGTGAATGAAGGAACAGTAATGGGTAATAGGGCAATAGTAGGGAGTTTGAAGTTAGAAGGGAAAAGTGCTAATGAGAGGGAAAAGAGATGCAGTATATAATGAATGGGGATCTAATATATCTTTAAGGGAATGTGTGGTCAAGTGGAGGGAGCACTGACTTTGGAGTCAGACAACCTGGCTACATAGCCTGTCTTTGACACTACCTGTATGTTATTGGACAAGACATCTAACCTCCTTGGGCCTCTATAAAATAGGAGAATTGGACTAACTGGCCTCTGAAGCCCTGTCCAACTCTCAATCCTGTGATACTAACTGCAAAATGTTGACCTGATAATTCATTTGTGGAAGTCCCTTTTTAGTCTGTCTTGGACAATTAGTCCCAACAGACATATTGTATAACTCCCATTGAATTCTACATTGATGTCTGACTTTTTGTACCCTGACCTTCACTTTCCCTCATGTTTGTGTGCTTATGGTGCTTACTATGCCTGTTCATTACCCTAGTTTTCCTCTCTGTGTGACCTTGAGAGGTTAATGCCAATTCTGAACTTGCACACTTGGCTTTCAGCAAATAGCTAATTAACCAGGCATCCTCACTGGCCACCCTTCCCCTGTTGAAACTACCTTTCTGCCATAAACTACATGTTCGCCTCTGAGGTGGGTCGAGCTAATTAAGATATATTGTCTTGATTGTCTAGTGGTGGCTCTTTTTTTTCCCCTTCCACCCAGAGAGGTTAGGATGCAAGGTAATTGAAGCTGTGTTCCAGTGTGTTTCATGGCAGAGGTACCTGCTCCTAGTGCCCCTAATGAGGAAGCTCTGGTCAGAAAGAGAACACAACTGCATTATTTAGATCTTATAAATCATCAATTCTTTGCCAGGACAGTGCCTGGCTCAGGATGACTGATGGGCAGACAGCAATAGTCTGAGGGTTCATGTTCCACCTCACTAAGCACTCAGTCTTCTTGGGCCCTCCTGGGCTGCATTCCAATTCTCCTAGAGGAAAAAAAAATAGTTGCTATATACAATAACACTAACAACAGCAGCAACAACCAGATATATAGTACTTTGCTTACAATGACTTTGTAAAGTAGGTGACATATTAGGATTCCCATTTTACAGATGAGGAAAATGAGGTACAGAAAAATAAATCACTTGCCTGTGGTCCCACAGCTAGTAAGTGTCTGAGGTAGGATTTGAACCTAGATCTCTACTTTGAATCTGACACAATTCTCATGATGCCAGGTCTTTTGGGTTTGCTGCCCCTTCAGGATTTTATGTTGTGTAGCCATCAGCCAGGTTCTAATTACACAGTATAGGCGGTATAGTCAAATGGCAAGAGCTATGGACTGGTAATAAGAGATCTGGATTTAAGTTCAGGATCTATCGCTCTGACTTGACCTGGGGCAAGTCTCTCTATACTCCAAGAGGAGGGATGGTAATAGTAGTAGGAGAAAGAGGAGTAGCAGCAGCAGTAATAGCAGAAGTAGTAGGAGTAGGAGTAGTAGGAGTAGGAGTAGTGGTAGTAGTAGTAGTAGTAGCAGCAGTAGCAGTAGTAGTAGTAGTAGCAGCAGTAGTAGTAGTAGCAGTAGCAGCAGTAGTAGTAGTAGCAGTAGCAGTAGTAGTAGTAGTAGCAGTAGCAGCAGTAGTAGTAGTAGCAGTAGTAGTAGTAGCAGCAGCAGTAGTAGTAGTAGCAGCAGTAGCAGTAGTAGTAGTAGTAGCAGCAGCAGTAGTAGCAGTAGCAGCAGCAGCAGCAGTAGTAGTAGTAGTAGCAGCAGTAGCAGCAGCAGCAGTAGTAGCAGCAGTAGTAATAATTGTAGTAATAGTAAAAGTAGTAGTAGCAGGATTAGCCACAGTAGTAGTAATAGTAGCAACAGCAGCAGTAATAGGAGGAAGAGGAGGAGGAGGAAGAGGAGTATGTAGTAGTTTGTCTTCTTTTCTTTGGGCTTAATATACCTTAGTCCTTCTACCAATTTCCATATGGCAGAATGTTAAGGCCTTTCACCACCCTCTTCTGGTCACACACAAGCACAGCAATGACCTTCCAGAAATGTACAACTCAGACCTGAAAACAATATGGCAGATGTGGCCAGGCCAGGGAAGAGTACAGTATCGCCCCAGTGTTCCCAGATGCTCCATATGTCTTAATGCAACCCAAGAATACATTAGCTTTTTTGGGCTCTTACATCGCACTGTGTTAAACTCGTGCTAAGCTTAAGATCTTTTTTAGCCAAACCACTTTTATTTATAAAGTTGATTTTTTTAAACCCACATTTTAAAATTTCACATTTATCCCTACTATGGAATAGTTAGGCATTGCATTGTTTGGAGGGAAGGACTTGGAATCAGAAAGACCTGAGTTCAAAATCTGCCTTAGAGACTCCCTACTTGTGTGACCCCAAACAAGGCAACGTCTCTGTACCTCAGTTTCCTCATCTGTAAAATGGGGCTAATAGTAGCACCCTCCTCAGAGGGTTGTTGTAAGAATCAAATGAGTTAATATATGTAAAGTGCTTCATAAACCTTGAAGTGCTATATAAATACTAGCTGTCTATTAAAGCTCCTGCTTGCCTACTAAATTACATCTCATGAGATTGGGCTCAATTCAACCTGTCTACATAATTTTGGATTCTGATTCTGTCATCTAACATCTAAGATACCTGCTCGTTCTCCTAGTAATTTTGTCATCTGGGAATTTGATAAGCATGCCATTCATTACTTTATCCAAGTCACTGACATATTTTGGATGAACAGTGATTTTAAAAGGCTCCTATTTTTTGATTGGGTGATCATTCATTAAGTATCCTGTGTGCCAGGAACTATGGCAGGGTCTAGAAATACAAAGACAAAAACAAGACAGCGGGACGGTATTTGTCCCACAGGAGTCCATATTCTTGTAGGGGCAAAGATTGGAACAAATAATAGATAATAAGTAAAAACAATATATGTGAAAAAATTCAAAACGGTTTCAGGTTTGAGCAGAACTAACAACTGGAAGTCAGGAAAGGCCTCTTCTAGGGGGTGGGGTTTGACCTGAGACCTGAAGGATGCTAGACATTCATAAATGAGGAACCCGAGTCATCCAGTTTGAGGTCTACCAGAGGAATAATGGCACAAAACCCCAAGGAGGAGACTTAATGTGCAGGAGAAGGACTTGACTAATAAATGCCAAAATCTGAAGAGAATTCAAGGGTACGGACTGAGGTTCCTGGATTTAGTAATAAAGAAATCATTGGTGACCTTGGAGAGAGTAGTTTCAGTCAATTGATGAGCTCAGAAGCCAGATTGCAAGCCAGATTGAGTGAGAATTGAGAAAGCACAAGTAACCAGTGGAGACGGCTTTTTTTTTTTCTTAAGAATTTGCCAACAAAAAAAGAAAACATAGAGATATAGATATGTAACTCTGTGTCTAGATGGTGATGATGAAGATGGTTATAAGTAATAACTTAACAGTTCTCTAGTGCTTATTATGTATTAGGCACTGTGCTAAACACTTTACAATTATCATCACATTTGATCTTCACAACAACCTTTCAAGGTCAGTGTTATTGTTATCCACATTTTACAGATGAGGAAACTGAGGCATGCAGAAGTTAAGTGGCTTGCCACATAACTAGTGTCTAGTGTCTGAGGGTAGATTTGAATTTAAGTTTTCCTGACTTCCAGTGTTCTATCTAGTGCCACCTAACTGCCAGATAGATAATAGATAGACAGAGACAGACAGACAGATAGATAGGGGAGGGGTGAGAGAGAGAGAGAGAGAGAGAGAGAGAGAGAGAGTAGCTAGAAGGACTGTAAGGTTAAGTGGAGATTTTTTTTTAAATTAAGGAAATTTATGCACATTTCTGTGGTGCTTTAAGGCTTGTAAAATATGTTCTTCACAATCATAAATAATGGGTTACTATCCCCACTTTATAGATGAGGAAAAGGGCAGAGATAAGTTAAGTGACTTGCCTAGGCACACAGTAGTAAATGTCAACATTGAAAGTGAAGCCACAGAGAGGAAAGAAGAATTCATTTTCAGATATGATGTTGCATATTGGTCTTTGTTTTTCATTCTCTGAATTGCTGTGTTGTGCAGAAATGAGTAAGCTTTATCACAAGTAGATAAAGGGACTGGCCATAGTCATCACTCCCTGAAAAGGGCCAGGGAGAATTCCTCTCCTACAAGGGTTTACAGTGACATTGGAGAAAGCATGGAGTGTCTCTCTGTCCTGGATTTCAGTGTCATCCTTGCTTCAGATGAGATGAATGTTTAACAAAACCAGTCCACTGGGAACCTACACTTTTTGCTGAAAGGCCAGGGTATTTTCTGCCAAATGTTGCCTGGGTCCATTGCTATTCCCAGGGAGGCCTTTGGCCAGTCGTTCACTATATCCCTAACATAGTACCAGATACCCCGTGAAATAAGAAAAGATTCTCTCCCTGGCCTCAAGTAGTTTACAGTTGAATAGAATACATGACAGAGACCTCTGCCTGGTGGACAGAGATGTATCCACAGGAGAAACTCTTAATAATGCTGCTTTTGGGAAATTTCCACTAAAATTACTTGATGCATGGAGAGATCAAGTGACTTACCCAGGGTTACACAGTCAATTCATGGCATGACCTGAACCCAGTTCTTCCTGACTTTTAGGCTGTTTTGCCCCCACTCTAAAAGGGCTTCCTCTCAGTGATGTCATAGGGGACATAATCTGCTCTGTTCTATCTCCAAACTCATATAACTGTTGTGATGAATCAAATGTAATTAAAATTATACAAATGTATTATAGGGGAAAGGTGTGTCAAAGGTTATTTTGGTAGTCTCCTGAATTGGTACCTCGTTCCATAATAGAATTTCTACCCCACCCACCCCCTGCGATCCTTCCCTCATATCAATACCAATAATCTTTCTAATTTGCAGATCTGCTCATGTCACCCATGTTCAAAAGCCTTCAGTGACTCCCTATTGCCTACTTAATAAAGTTCAAATTCTTTTGCTTTGCTGAATTCAAGGACCTCCATAGCCTGATACCTGATGACCTTATCAATGTTTTATCATTTTACTGCCCTTAATGTACTCAAAATACCAGCCAAACTGGACTACTCCCAATCCTTTCCTGTACATGGACTCTAATTTCTACTGTGATTTTTGCTCATGCTGTTTCCTTAGTCTCAGATGCCTTCCTTCCCTCCCTTTCTTTTTTTTTTTTTTTTGGAGGGGGGAAGGCAGGGCAATTGGGGTTAAGTGACTTGCCTAAGGTCACACAGCTAGTAAGTATCAAGTATCTGAGGCCGGATTTGAACTCAGGTCCTTCTGCTTTCAGGGCCAGTGCTTAATTATTCACTTCACCACCTAGCTGCCCCTTTCCTTCCCTTTCTTAACCAGTTGACTGCCTCTTCCCCTCTCCAACAAATAACACCTCCCTCAGGCAGCCCACCTTCATTCTCTGGTTGCACATGAGTTTCTCTGCTGGATCTCACACAGTTCTTTGTTCTGCAACTCTCTAATGCATTCATCATGCACATTACCATTATTTTTTATTGGTGTCTTGTGCAGAGTAATAACTAGATTGTGATAAATCGGACTTGTCGCTAGGCATCCATACCGGGTGAGAAGGGTATATGTGCAATATGGTGTTTTCTTTCTACAATGCACTAACTGCCATGGAACTCCCTGGCTACTCCCTCCCAGACTCGCCCTTCCATGAACAACTGTGACTGGGTCCTGTATGGAACCCTTCCTACCTAGCGCAGGACTGTGCTCTATGACCCCCATCTCAACCTGTAGCTTTTCAAGAGCAAGGTCTGTGTCATATCTAATCTCTGTGCTTCTTCGGTTCCTAGGAAAGTGTTCTGCACACAGCTGACTCATAATCCACGTTGGTTTTATTTTCCCACTGGGGAATCAGATTGTCGCTGGGTAGTATGCATCCCCGTGGGCTGTGTATGGATATTATGTGTGCCTGTGGTCAGGAAGCAATTAAAGCATCATTGTAGATTTCCTAAGTCCATCTTGCTTCCTATAGAGCAGGCTTGATTTGATTTGGCAGTCGGCCCCTGTTCTCTCTGCACGAAGCTCTATTTAATCTGTTACATAGGGCTGCAGTCCCCATTTCATTCCGATTGCAGAGCTGCTGCCTCCACCAAAAATATCCAAGCTCCTAACTTCTACCTGCCCTCGGAAGTCATTGCTCCAGCTACTTAAAGGGGCTATCAACACAAACAGCTGATAGCAGAGGCAGTGATGCATTTCCCCGAATGAGGTGCCAGCTTGGACTCATGATAATGAATTGTTTGGTGGCTCCTGATTAGATATTAACCCACTGAAGCCTGACCTAGGAAGGGTGGTCTCTGGCTCACTAGGCACCTGTGGGCAATCGCCTGAAGCAATAATCACCCCAACTTTGGTGATTTATTCATTGATCTCTGAGCAATTTGAGAAGTTAAAAGCTGGCAATATTGACTCCATCCTTATATTCAAACCTTACCTTCAAAAAATAACTTATGGATTGTAAAAAGTGTCACTGAGCACCATGGAGGTCATAGGACCATATGGAGACCCTCAAGACATTCACAATCTCAATTAATGAATGACACAGGAGGGTTATGTGAAATGCGAAGGATAGCATTTAAGGAGAAAATTCCTTTTGGTCAGTTGCTTATATCATCTGATTGGTTGAGTGATTTTGGTCTCAACTTCTGACTTCATCAATGTGAGAAACTCCCAGTATGAAAACTCTTTCCCTTGATGCAGATCAGCTATTTTCAGGGGCTCGCCACTTACTTAATACTTCATAATCTGACTTCCATTTCCACTGATCTACTGATCATCATCCATCACTATGGAGTTAAAGAGATCTTTATCCCCATTTCCTAGTTATTGTATAGTGGAGATTCTTTTCCAGTATGCATTGTGTTAGATGAACAGTATGGTAAGGTGGAAAGAGAACTGAATTTGTAATCAGAAAACCTGGGTTCAAATCCCAGCTCTGCCACTTAAAGTCTCTGAAAACTTGGGCAAGTCACATAACTTCTCTAGGTTTCAGGTTCCTCATTCATAAAATTTGGAGGTTGGACTAGATGACCTCTCACATCCCTTTTAGCTCCCATCTACAAGCCTATGAAATAACCACAAGAGAAATCTTCCCATCTCTGAGATTCTGTGATTGTCAAGTCCTATCTCATTCATCTGGACCCTGAGGGGAATGCTATTACCTTCTGAATCACCTTCTACCTTCCTCCTTACCCCCAACCTCAGCTTCCTTTTATATGTTGTGGTCCTCATTAGAATGTAAGCTTCTCGAGGGCAGGTATTATTTTTTTCTTTTCCTGTATTTGTATTCCCAGTGCTTAGTACAATACCTGTTACATGGGAAGTACATAATAAATGCTTGTTGACTGACTGGTCAAATTAGATAAAAGGTATGAATGACAGAATATTTTCAAAGAAATGAACTTTTAGTACCTTCTGGTGTCTTTTGCTTGTTCTTTACCAAATAGATAAGAATAATTAATGTGAACTTATCAAAGTTATATAAATTTAAGCAATGCTGGCTTACAAACTTGCTTAGAAAGGCTCATTATGCAATGGATGATGTCTGTGCCATTCAAAGCAACAGGGAGCAGTGGGTAAAAAGAAGTTGCAGAGGTTCCAATTGTGGCTTAATTTAGGGAAAAAAGAGCAAATGGTCACAGCTACCCCAAAGTGAAATGTCTCTCCTCACTATGATGCGGGGTCAAGGAGCTCAGGGAGTCCAGGAACCCCAATAACCAGAGTCCCTGGAAAGCAGTCTGAAATGAATTCATGGACTCAAGCATCCTCTAAGTCAAGGCGGCAAAGATGTATTGTTACGCTATACAGCAGGCAAGAGTTCTTAGGGAAGCTGCAAACTTAGAGGAGGTATATTATAGTTTATGTAGGCTAACTCTAGTAAAAACCTGTGCCAAATATGCTAACTAGTCAGGCAGGGCAGGATTAGGGAGGAGTTAATGAGTGGTCAGTTCTTAAAGGAACATGCGCTTTTAATATCTACTGTGCAGGTATTTTACCCAGAGTTCACTGGAAAATAGCCCAAGGTGGGGCTACATGGAGGTGTGGTTTTAAGCTTGAACCATCACTAAGTCAGCTAGCAGTCTGGGCTGGCCACGCTGCCACCCATCAATGTCATGTTTAACAAGATTGATGTTGGGAGTATATGTATATCCCAAGCTAATGAGGGATTCAGGATGTATATAATGAGCTAGGGAGTATACATATGACTGAATCTAAGATACATACAATAGGTGTGACCTAGTACGTAGCTGCTTTGCCAGTACAAAGTTGGGTAAAACTACTAAATTCTATAGGTGCATCTGGCTCCTGTATCGGGAAGAGAGAGAAGTATTTTGTTAGGGCATGCTGCCCTTGTGCTAGAGAGAAACTGCCCGAGACAGTGTTTTGAGGCTAGGGAGAAATGTGATTTTGGAACTGGAAGTGATTTTACAATCTGGGGTTCAAGTACAGGCACCCAAGCACCACATCATCTAGAGGTCTTTAAGCAATACCCGATGATCGGTCACTTGCCAATTTATGTTGGAGAGATCCTTGCTTAGATATAGGACCAGAAGACTGATGCATTCTCTTCCAAGGGAAAATCTGTGTACATGCATGTGTGCTTGTATAAGTGGCTTGTCCATGCTCACATAGCTAGTATTAGAGGCAAAACTGGTATCCAAGTCTCTCCAGACTTGAGTTTGGCACTTTATAAATCAAACCAAGCTGCCTCTACTGAGGACCTGTAAGCAGAAACATCCATGTAGCACAATGAATAGAATGCTGGTACTAGGATCATCAAGAGCAGTGTTCAAAACATGCCCCCCCCATTTACTAGCTGTATGACCTTGGGCAAGTCATTTAACCTCCCTCAGACCGTTTACTCATTTGTAAAATGGGGATAACAATAGCACCTAGCTCTCCGGTTGCTGTGAAAGTAACAAAGCTAGCTACCATCTATATGCTAGCTATTTAGGTTTGTAAAACCCTTTAGACATTATCTCACCTCATTCCTGTAAGGTAAGTGCTATTATTACCCCCATTCTACAGGGAGGCAAAAAGAGGTTAAGTGATTTGCTCAGGGTCACATAGCTATTAAGTACCTGAAAGCAGGATTTGAACGCAGGTCTTCCTCACTCCAAGCCCATCACTCTTTGTCCCCTACCTGCCTCAGGAGAAAATGAGACAATGTATAAAGTCCTTTGAAAACCTCAAAGCCCTGTATAAATGCTAGCAAAAAATTATGATCTCATGCATTTTTTTCCTCGGGAGGAAAGAGACTGCACAGAGAGCAAGTAGTTACAATCAACAAAGCAGCAATATTAGCAGCTTAGGGAACTGTCCTTAGCCCCGTTTTCAAGGTGCTTAGGACCTTAGCTTCAGTAATTAACCCAGCTACCCCCTCTCTTGTCCTTCCTCGACTCATCCCAGCTCTCACCACCACCTTCTCCTCAGTGTCCTTGCTAATTCGACAAAGTTAATACCTGATTAATAAACCCGATGATAGAAGAGTTCCTGGATGAGCTGTAGTCCCCATTTACAATCTGCTGGTGATTCAAAAATTATGTTCAGTTCAGTAATAATTGATGGAAATGGTCTCTTCTTCTCTGCAGCTGATTTGCTTTGTAATTGTGATTTAATAATGTAAATATCACTTGTTTTCTTCTCAAGATGAATTGCTTTCTGATTTGCTAAGTGCTCAGCTCTGGAGGCTATACACTCTCTTTTCATGGGATTCTGGGAGAGAATTAGCCCACTTTCATCCTAGCTTTATTTACTGTATTCTTCTTTCTGGGTTTTAATTTTTTTTTAATATTATTAAAGGGCAAGAGAGAAATTCAATTTGATTCATTAAGCATTTATTTAATGCTCTGTGCAAGGCTCATGGAAACATCTAAAGAAAGAAAGAAAAGTATACAAAAGCTTCCTTGTCAATCTACTACAAATAGAATATTTCGGGTTAGAAGACAATTTCAGAATTATGTAATGTGAAACCCTTCATTTTACAGAATAGGAAACTGAGACCAAGAGAGGGAGAGGTTTGCAGGCAGGAAGCCCAGGTTCAGCACCCAGCTCTAGAACTTTCCTCTTCCAAAGTGAAATTCAAAGCATCAGACAAATGGCTGCAAGGTACCAATTTTAATCCTCTCATTTTGCTGATGAAGACAGTGAGGCACAGCAAAAGTAAATGACAAGACAGTAAAAGAGGTAGCAGGCAGCAGAGTCTGAATCTGAAATGCAGAGCTCATTCCTATTACAGCACACTAAATCCTGATCCCAGCCCATTCCAGTTGAGTAAGTCCTCAAAGAGTTAGAGCTCAGAGAAGCTACTGGCTCATATGAAGTGAGACATAGGCAAGCCTTTTTAAGAGACATGAATTCTAAGGCAAGGGGGGCTGTGGAACAGTGGGGGCAGGGGAGGAAATAGGAGAGGGGGGAGGAGAATACTTCTCCATTGCTAGCTTTGAGGGCCTCTGGGTTCCATTGTTAAGCCTGGAGTTCCCTAGTCTATTTGATCTCTTCCTCTCTTTTCTCATGCTGCAACTTTTCTTGTTATAGAAATACATGTTTGAACAGCTCTGATCAAACTATCTAGGTTTCCAATCAGGTATGTTTTAGGGAAGGCAGAGATGAACATAATTTTCCTATTTTGGACTATGCCCTCACACTCCAAAAAAAATTAATAATAATTCACCTATAAGACATTATTCCAATCTACATTAGAGGGAGGGGGTTGGAGGGTGGGAAAGGAGAACAGTAAGTTGTCAAAACTTGTATAAAATTATGTCCTAAAAGAAAGGGAAGAAATAATTTCCCCTATTAGTACAAGACATTACCCCCAGACGCACATAGTCTTTCATAATTGTCAAAATGTCTCTCTCCCCCTTGTCACTGTGTCATGTGGGATGTGCTATATTGCTCAGTGACAGATGATAACTGCCTATTGTGAAGTGCCATGGTAGTGTGTGTCTACTTAGCAATGCTCAGAATTCAGACAAGCATCTCATAGGCTGGGGTGAGGGGACAGTTTTAAACAAACACACACACACACACACATAACTGATGCTTTAAAAACAAAAACAAACAAAAAACTTTCTGTCATTTCCCAGTCTTATTCCCTGACAGAACCTTCTCTTGTAACAAAGAAAAGTGGTTAAGCAAGTTACTTTGTTGTTGTTTATCAATTCATTTTATATTTGTCATTTTAAGTCTCACTTGTCTTTGTCTTACTTGTGGTTCTAAAAATGTCAAAGTCACACACACAAGGTTAGTGAGTCATTGTTAGAGAAAAAGATGTGGGGGTTTAAGTGGACTGAAATAACGAACTAATCAGCAGTGTGATGTGGCAACCAAAAACTAACCTTGGATTGTATATAGATGTAGTAGTAGTAGTAGAAGTAGAAGTAGCAGTAGTAGTAGTAGTAGTAGTAGTAGCAGCAGTAATAGTGGTAGTAGTAGTCATGGTGGTGGTTATTATTAAAAATGGGTGGAGACCATTTGGCTTCTAACTGGTGGTGGTAGTAGTAGTAGTAATAGCAGTAGTAGTGGTAGTGGTAGTAGTAGTCATGGTGGTGGTGGTAGTAGTAGTAGTGGT
>NW_027187419.1:47879346-47918788 GCF_028583685.1 Petaurus breviceps papuanus | reverse complement strand
GTAGTGGTAGTAGTAGTCATGGTGGTGGTGGTAGTAGTAGTAGTGGTAGTGGTAGTAGTAGTAAAGTAGTAGTAAAGCTAACATTAATATAATGCCTACGATATGCCAGGTATTGTGCTAAGGACTTTGCAATTGCTATCTCCTTTGATCCTCCTAATAACCCTTTGAGGTGATATTGTGTTGTTAAATAATTTTTAGCCTTATCTGACTCTTCATGAACCTATTTGGAGTTTTCTTGACAAAACTATTAATATTGTTTGCCATTTCCTTCTCCAACTCATTTTACAGATGATGAAACTGAGGAAAATAGGGTTAAGTGACTCGTCTAGGTTCACACAGCTAGTAAGTATCTGAGTCCAAATTTGAATTCAGATTTTGCTGACACTAGGCTCAGTGCCCAATCCACTGTGCCACCTACCTGCTCTTTGAGGTAGGTACTACTATTATCTTCATTTTACAGATGAATTGAGGCAAATAGAGGCTAAATGACATGCCTAGAGTCACCCACCTAATAAGTATCTCTGGCTGGACTTGAACTCAGATCTTCCTGACTCTAGGTTCAATGCTCTACCCACTGTGCCAACTATCTGCCCCAAAGTTTCCAGGAAGAGGGAAGAGATAGTTTCACTGTACTCTGTCCATTTGACAAACCTCATCTGGAGTATTATGTTCCATTCTGAGCATCATATAAACTGGAGAGCATCCAGAAGAGGGCAGCCAGGATAGTTAAAGGTCTTGCATTCATGTCATATGTGCATTGATTAAAGGAAGTGAGCATATGAACTTGGAGAAGAGAAAACTCAAGAACATAAACACTTCCATCAAGTATTAGAAGGACTTTTATGTGGAGGAGAAATTATACTTTTTCTGTTTTCCCCCATAGGTCAGAATCAGGAACAGTGGGTGAGGGATGCAAAGAGGTTAATGTTGGCTTGATGTCAAGAAGGAAGTACCAAAAATGAGGAGTCACCAAAAGGTGCCTGGGCTACCTTGAGAGGTGGCATGTTCTCCATGCTTGGAGAGAATCAGAAAAAGGCAGTGTTAGCTTGTTAGCTGTGTTATGATGGGGCTTCCTTTCTTCTCTGCATTGTAATAGATAGCTTCTGAGAGTCCCTCCAGATCTTTAATTCCATGAATCCATGATTAAGACCAGCGCAATAACAATCCATTGCACTCAAGTTGTTTAGCCACTCCCTAATGGTCACCTCCTTTGCTTCCCCCTGCTTTTTTTTTTGCTGCCTTAGAGAGTAGTGTTAGGAATATTTTCAAATACAGGGTGCCCTAAAAATCTTAGTGTAGTTTTCAACTTTAAAAGCTTGAATCTACACTAAGATTATTGGAACACCCTGTATATGGGACCTGTTTTTCTGTCATTGACTTCCTTGGAGTTTATGCCCAGTTATAGCATCACTGGGTCAAAGGGTAAAAATGTTAAATGAAAGAACATTTTTGTTGTTAGAGTTCTGAGTTCTTTTGCCCTAACTTGCTAAGATTCCCCAAATCAACAGGATTCCACGGTTCAGGAAAGTAGCTAGAAGCCAAATGGTCGCCACCCATTTTTAATAATAACTAACTGTGTGAAGTGAGAGCATCCCTTTCATAGTGGTCAACTGAAAGATAACTTTGTACAGACTGTGTGAGAGAAATGTGTCTAGATTTCTAGAAGGAAGGAAGGACAGTCTGGTGGAATTGAAGAGTTTTCTGAAGGAATCCCTGAGGATTGATCTTCTCTAGTCTCAGATAAACAGAGCATCTACTGACTGAGCCTCCGTCTAAAATTGGTGCCATAACTGAGTAAGCTTGCCAGACGCTGTGTTCCCTTTGTGTGTGTGCCTCAGACCCTCTCATTGTGCATAATATATAGCCTAGCATCCTATGCTTCTGCATATATCCTGGTTTTAATACCCATGTCATTGGGTGTTTTGCCTGGAAGCTAGTACAGGTAATTTAAATATATTAATGGATGTTGTTAATTAGCATCATTATCATGATGCTGTGCTAATATACAGAGAAAGAATGAGAGATGAATCAAGGGGACTCTGGCAACAGTTTAGTGCTGTCTTCAGAAAATAGTGTGGGGTCAGGAACTTGTCTCAAAAGAATGCCTCTAACTTGAGAGGTTGAGAGAGTTGATTTTCTATGTGGAGGGGCTTAAGACTGAGTCTCCCAGGTCCATTACCTCAGGATTCCTCAATCTCGAGTCCAATTTTTCACTTGGAAATGCTGTACCCTGCCCTGGGTAGGATTTGACTGAAATACTCTTCACTTTCCTGCATGATCAATCAATAGACTTTTTATTAAACACTTACCACGTGCCAGAAGCTATACTAGGTTCTGGGGATCCAAATTCAAAGGAGGAAACAATCCCTACTTAAAAGGAGCTAACATCATATTAATGGAGATTATAATTACATGTATAAGTACATATCACATAAATATAAAGGCAATAAATGCAAAAGAGATAACTATAATTTAGTTGATAAAGGGAGGGGCACAAGCATGTGGGTAATCAGAAAAGGTTTTATAAAGAAGATGGTACTTGAAAGAAGAGAAGGATCTATAAAGTGAAGAGAAAGTACATTCCAAACTCAAAGTCAGCCAGTTTAAAGAGAAAGAGACCAAAGATGGAATGTTTCAAGTAAGGAAGAGAAAGAAGACCAGTTTGGCTAGATCACAGAGTACATGAAGGAGAGTAGTGTCCAATGATTCTGGAAAGATAGGATGAGGCAAGATTGTGAAGTATTTTAAAAGCTAAAGAGAGCAATTAATATTTTATCATAGAGGCAATGGGGAATACCTAGAGTTTATTTAGTAAGGAAATGACATGCTTTGATCTGAGTTTAAGGAAAATCACTCCAGCAGCAGTGTGCAAGATGGGCTGGAGGGAGGAGAAACTTGAGGAAGGGAAACTAATTAGGAGACTGTTGCAATATTCTAGACGAGGAGTTTTGAGGGTCTGAACTAAGGTGGTAGCTGTGTGAATAGAGAATTGGTCAAATGCAAGAGATGTCATAGAAATAAATGCCTGAGACGGCCCATGTGAAGGCACAGTTTGCCATAATTTGGCAATTCATTGTGGATATGTGGAGTAAAGGGACAGTGAGGCATCTAAGGTACACTAAAATTATAAACCTTGGAGACTGGAAGGATAATAGTGCCTTTGCCAGAAATAGAAAGGCTTGAAAGAGGGGAGGTTTTGCAATGAAAAATAATGATTTCAGTTTTGGGCATCGACTTTGAAATGTCCAATATACTAAAGCTCAGGGCAGAGACTAGGGTTGAACATATAGATCTGGAGCTGTCTCCATAAAAAATGAACAGTAAATTCATTGGCACTGACAAATTTGCTGAGAGAGTAAAAAGAGAGGAGAAGAGGACAAGAACCTTGAGGAATGCCAAGAGTGGAAATGGAAGATGAGTCAGAAAGGCAATGGAGAAGGAGAAGAACCAGAAGAATATTGTTACAAAAACCCAGTGAGGAGAGAATATCTAGGAATGGAAGATCGTTAATAGTGTCATACAGAGCAGAAAGATCAAGAAGAACGAAAGCTGAGAAAAGATCATAAGATCCGGAAATGATGTGGTTGTTGGTTGCTTTAGAGATTGGTATCAGTTGAGTGATAAGTTCAGAAGACAGATTGCAAAGGACTGAGGGATGAGGGAGAGAAGTAACAGAAGAAAGTAGAAATGGTTTTTCAAAGAGATGGCAAAGGGCATAAAACTATAGAAGAATGTGCAGGAGAAAAAAAAGAGCACAAAGAAAAGACCACGTGTAACCTCCCTCCTTCAGCATGACATAGAGCCAAAGGTTCATTGCATTGGTTTCACTGGGCTCTTGTTAAAGCCAAAGGCATACCCAATCTCAGTGATTATATTTGCAACATTGGTCATATCTATGGAATGATCTCACACTTGCCTGGACAGTCTCTAAAATTAGTTACAAGATAGGAAAGCAACCAGGGTGTGTGTGTGTGTGTGTGTGTATACACATATATATGTATGCATACATATATATGTGTGTATGTGTATGTATGTATGTATGTATGTAAAATTGATTTATCCCTAGTGGAGACCAGTAATGAATGGGGAATGGGGAAGACTCACATTGGTCCAGAGATAAACAGTGAGTTTGATCTTGTGAATGAACTTGCAATCTTATCATATTTCTGTCACTAAAAGAGATTTGAGGCTACAGGGCAATTATTTGAAGTATTTTTCAGTTCCTCTGAGATTTACTTTACCTATTAGGTGGTTGGGTGGTACTTGGTCTAGTAATAAAAGTAGCAACAGGAGCAGTAGTAACATCATCTAACATTTATATAACATTTAAGGTTTGTAAAGCATTTTACAAATATTTTTTTTAAATTCTGACAACAACCCTGCAGGAGGGAGCTATTTCCCATTTACCAGATGAGGAAACTGAGGCAGGAAGAGTTTAAGTGCTTTGCCCAGGGTCACAGTTAGAAAGTACCTGAGGTTTAATGTTAACTCAGGTCTTCTTGACTCCCAGGTAAAGAATCCTATTCAATGTACCACATGGATATAATGCTTAATTCACTTAAGGATACATAATGGAAATATATGCATGTATTTATATATACTGTGTATGTACAGACACACATAAATATATTACTTAGATTCTAATTAATTTAATACCAGAGCTTATATGTGTGTATGTTTATCTGTGTGTGTATATATGTATGTATGTGTATGTATATGTATATATGCACATCCATCTCTATGTACAAGGCAGCTCAATGGCACAATGGATTAGAGCACTGAACCTGGAATTGGGAAGATCTGAATTCAGATCCAGCCTCAGATACTTGCTGGTTTTGTGACTCTAGGCAGGTCATTTAAACCTCCATATGCCTCAGTTTCCTGAACTGTAAAATAATGATGATAATAATAATATTCACCTCTCATAGTTACTGTAAGGATCAGAAGAAATAATATTTGTAAATCTCTTAGCATAGTGCCTAGTACATAGCAGGCATTTAATGTACTTATTCCTTTACTTTCCCTACATATAAATATAAGAGGAAGTGCTTAGATTAAAACACATACATGAATTAACTTCACTTTCTATTTTTTCATCCCCAAATATCCTCAGAAAAAAAAAGGGGTAAAAGACCCTTGGTGTAATTACATTGTTACCAACTTTATCATCCAGGGTCTGCTTCTCTAACTACCAGTTGATCTTTGTTACATCAGCAGACATAGACCATTTTCATAGATTTGTTCTGGTTTATATTCAGGGTCTGAAAGCCTATAAGTATTTATTGCCTTTTTTGCATATCTTTGCTTCTCATTTTGAATATTAAATGTATTAAAGTATTTCCTAATTTTTTCAACCTGTTACTGTTCCTGTCTGACTGTACAAGCCTCTACAATGCCTCTATTTTTCTGAGATAACTGAAATTCTCTTTAAGGGGCAGTTAGGTGGGGCAGTGGACAGAGCACTAAACCTGAAATAAGAAGATAAGAATTCGAATCCAGTATCAGATACTTCAAGCTCTGTGACCCTGGTCAAGTCATTTATCTTCTATCTGCTTCAGTTTCCTCAACTATAAAATGGGAATAATAATAGCACCCAACTCACAGGACTATTGTAAGCTTAGCACATTGCCTAGCTTATAATAGGCATTTAATAAATGATTGTTCTTGTTCAGTCATTTTTCATTTGTGTCTGATTCTTTATGACCCCATTTGGGGTTTTCTTGGCAGATACTGGAGTAGTTTTCCATTTTCTTCTCCAGCTCATTTTACAGATGAGGGAACTGAGGCAAACAAGGTTAAGTGACTTGCTCAGGATCACACAGCTAGTAAATATCTTAGGCCAGATTTGAACTCAGGATGATGAGTCTTCCGGATTCCAGGTCAGGCACTGTATCCACTGCCCACCTAACTGCCTGGGAAAACTTTGAGGGGATGCCTAGACCTTCACTCTATTTGTTCTCTAACTGTTCCATTTTCACTCATTGAGGACCATTCAGGGTGAGCATACATCAAGACTTCTTAAAGAAGCCAGTTTGATTCCCTGTGAACATTTAAACCCAATGAAAAATGCACACACACAAATATAATAATGGACTAAACCAAGTTAACTTGATTTGGAAAGAGAGAATTTCAGCATTTTCAAAGTAGGTATTATTAGACCTGTACCTAACAACCAACAGGAAAAAAAATCCCTTTCTTTCAACTTATCCACATCAGAACTCTCATTACACTGCATGTATACATTCAGTAGTGGGTTTTGAGCACCTCCTGTGGGGAATTACCAATAAGAGGGACAGAAACGATGTTTACCACTGGGGAGCTTACAGTGTAAGGTAGTCACTGGTAGTAAAAGCACCAGCAGTCTCCTTTTCCATCCTTCCCTCATCCTCCTCTTGACCTTTCCAAGCACTTCCTGCTTATACCTAATACCCCCACCCTACTCAGCTGAACTGTCCTTTCCTCTCCGTTTCCCTCAACATAGGCAGATCCCTTTTTTTTCCTGCTTCTTTGGTATAGAATGTGAGCCACTGATGTCTATGGGCAGTCAGCTTTTCTGCCTTAGATATCAACACCTCCTTCCCCCAAATCTCCCCAAACATGCAAGAATCCCAGGGTTCTGCCTTCCTATCTCCAACCTCTCTTCTGCCTAGTCCTCCTTTCTCTGCTCTCCCCTTAGCCTCATATGCCCCATTGATAAAATGAGGATCCAGAACCACCCCCTCCTCTGGGTGGAGCCTGGAATTAGGAAACCCTGGAATTCTGAAGGACCAGAGCTAAGAAACCTCTTGCTGCCTTCAGTAAGTTCCTCTAAACCTCCAAGCTACAGAGACCATTATTAATGTACTTCTTCCCTGGGACTAGCAGCTCAGTTAACTTTAACGGTAACACATTGATCTTGTCATTAGCCAACTTACTGTCAGCCTTAGGGAACTAAGCCTGCACTGAGTCCTTGGAGAGGACTGGGCTTTACCTCCCTTGGGGACAGTCCTAGTGGCTGTAGCCTTGAAGATGTTGTCCTGGATGGAGACAAAGGACCTTCTGTCAAAGCCAACAAGTGAGATGTTGACCCAGGGGCTCTGCCTCCAAACCAAAATGACTTTAGCACAACCCAATAGCTTGTATTAATTAAGGGAAAATGAAACAGTGGGTTTATCACACTTTTCATTAACTCTAGGACAGCAGAGAAAAGGTATCTGGGAGGCTGGCAGGGACAACGATGGAATGCACTGCTGTCCACATTCCTGTGTTTAATTAACGAGGGGAGCCCAGAGTCTGCCTATTACAAGCAGGTTTTCCAAGGACAGCCAAAGGGAAGGGGAGGGAGGAAAGAGGGCTAGGAGAGAAGGACGGGGGGAAGAGGAAGAGACTCTGGAGAGATGAGGAAAAAGACAAAGGGGACCATTGTGTGGATTTAAGAGAAATACCAGGCCTTCATTTAATCAATAAGTATTTATTAAGTACCTGCTATGGACTCAGACTGTATTAGGACCTGACAGGGATAAGACACGTTTCCTGCCTTCTATGTTACAATCCAGTTCATACCATAAAAGAATGATAACTGGAATAGACCTTAGAGTTCATCTAGTCCCCTCATTTGTAAAATAATTAAATTGAGGCCCAAAGGGGTCTAATGACTTACTCAAGGTTAAAGAAGGAGTAGGAGAGCTGGAATTTGAATCTAAATTCTCTTGTGCAAGATCTCCAGTACTTTCTACTGTACCACTTGAGGTTAGATGAAATTAATATCCAGGGGGCAATAGTGAGCAAGACAAAATAGAATATAATTGGCCTGGGTTATTCAGTGCTGCTTGTTGAGGGCCCCATGAGTACCTCTAATTTTCAGAGACAGGGAGAGAGCTGTCACAGGGACAAATGTGTTAATGATGTGGTACTAGAGATTTCCAGTTCTTCATACCTACAACCCTTCACAGGGCTAGTGAAATCAGACAAAGGAGACAGTCACCTCTCCATGGCCCAGACTGGGACCAATGGTGAGACTCCTGATATAGCTAAATCCCATCATTTCATATTCTTGTTATAACTACATGAATCAACACAAAATACTCATACTATACCATCTTCCCCCTATATACACATATGCCTACATGTTGTTGTTATTGATGATAATGATGATGATGAGTCTTTTCAGTTGTGCTCAACTCCTCATTACCTCATTTGGGGTTTTCTTGTTGAAGATACTAGAGCGGTTTGCCATTTCCTTCTTCAGCTCATTTTACAGATATAGAAACTGAGGCAAACAGGGTTAAGTGACTTGCCCAGGGTTACATAGCTAGTAAGTGTCTGAGGTGAGATTTGAATTAATGAAAATGAGTTTTCCTGATTCCAAGCCCAGTGCTCTATCCACTGACTATGTCACCTAGCTGCCCACATGTGCCCCACATATTGACATCTGAAAGTTGAAATTCAATACTAAATCTTCGGTATTTTCAATATTAATCTCAAATAGCACACTCTCCTGGGGAGCTGGTCCACTCATCATCTTTTCATGCTGACTCAAAAAGCATCTTCCAAATAGAAATAGAATGATCTTATTCTTCTCAGTTCTTTCCCCCAACTTTTCTTATCCTTGTAGGAGGCAGCTAGATGGTGAAATAGAGCACGAAGACTTGAGTTCAAATCAAGCCTCAGACACTTCCTGACTGTATAAACATTAAATCACTTAGCCATTGTCTGACTTGGTTTCCTTTACTGTATTTTGGGAATAACAATACCATCTACCTCACTGCGTTGTTGTGAGGATCAAATGAAGTGTTTAGCACTGTGCTTTAGCACAGGTGCTTAATAAATGTTCCCCACCTCCTTCTTCCTCATCCTCTTATATTTTCACCTTTCTCTCCCTCATTACTCTCTACATTTTTCTAAATCTCTATGCATATGTCATATGAATCTTGATTTCCTTCCCTCTGTGCCTCTTTCCACTCATCTCCCTCTTAGTTATGCTCCCCCAGGCATGTTCTGCTATGAGTCGTATACTGACAGAGTTGATGGCAGAAACTATGACTGGTGCTGACATTTAACCTTAAAAGCATATTCCGTATACTGAGCCACACTGTGGCATGGCATATTTAAAGGTAAAAAAGAATAAAAAAATCTTTGAGATCATCCTCACTCCATCGACCACAGGCTTTATAGGATTTCAAGTTGGAAGAGACCTTAGGGGTCATCAGGGCTACATCCTTTATTTTACAAATGAGGAAACTGAGACTCAGAGATAGGAAAGGACGTTCAAAAAGAGGAGTGAGATAGATTTTGACTAAATAGAAAGAACATTGTAACATTAGCCTTGCCCAACAGTAAGATGGGGTCCCTTATTAAGCTGTATGCTCTCAGTCCAAGGGAATGTTAGTTCCTTGAAGGCAGGAACTGGACAATTTTTTGTCTTTTTATCTCCAGCACCTATCATGTTGCTTGATTCATAGTAGATGTTTAATAAATGTTTTGTTGTTTATGTTGACTTGCACTGATGTGAATTTTCACTGGATGTAGTCAAGAAGAACTAAGCACTTATTAGGTATTCGGTAGAAGGAATTCTCCACATTGTACCGGATGACAATGCCTAGTACTGTGACTTGCACGTAGTAGGTTCTTAATAAATGATTGGCAAATTGAACTGAATGACCTATAAATCTGTATCTCTTGCTATGATCTTAGGATCCTAAAGATAGACATCTTTTTTTTTAATTTAAGGAATGGTGTTTGTTATAAGGTTTACTTTTTCTACTTTTTATGGTGAAAAAACTATGATCAAAGGTCCTGGGATCAAATATTGCCTCTGACACCTACTCCCTATGTGACTTAGGGTAAAACACTTGACAGTTCTGAGCCTTAGTCTCTTAATTTAAATAATGAGGAGGTTGGACTAGAAGATCTTAAAAGTCCCTTCCCATATCTAGGTCAATAAACTAGTGAAGCATTACATTATTTCACCATTTTAAAATTTATGTCTTTGAACATTTCCCATATCCTTCCCTTCCCTTCCCTTCCCTTCCCTTCCCTTCCCTTGATCCTTGGTCATTTTGTGGAGGTTTTTTCAGTAGTGTTTGACTCTTCATGACCCCATTTATGGTTTCCTTGGTAAAGATACTACTAGAATGATTTGCATTTTCTTTTCCAGCTCATTCTAAAAATGAGGAAACTGAAGCAAACAAGGTTAAGTGACTTACATAGGGTCATACAGCTAGCAAGTATCCAAAGCTGGATTTGAACTCAGAAAGAGAAGTCTTCCTGAACTCCAGTCATGGTACTCTATCTACTGCACCACCTAGTTTCCCAAACCTTGATCAGAGAGATGAAAAATGAGTTAGCTCAACAGCAGCGACAACAACAACAGCAACAGCAAGAAGTTACTAATAAGGATGGAACATCCACGCAGGCTCTCCATTACATCTGAGTCTCCCTGATTGACTGAGAGTGAGCCTGGATCTGTAGAATCCAGTGTACCTAAGTGGGTAGATCTCAGCATCTATTCTGAGTTGCTCTAAAGATTGTGATGCACCAAGATTAGAATTAATAAGGGTGGAACCCAGAAAACAAGGGCATGTTGAGGTTATTAGGTAATGAGGTTGCAGTCCCACTTAGTCTAAGACACAGTAAATTTCCCACATGTGTACTTTTGATCACTTTACCCTTCTGTGTAACTTTTTGCCTTCGAATGAATTTTTTTCCTTGTTAATAAAAGCACTAGAAAACACTTTCATTATATGGAGCATGGTAACCCAACACTTGGAAAGAGATAACCAAGATGCCAATATGGCAGATAACCTAGACTCAAGAATCTAGACTATCTCAGGAATCCAAGAATATCCAAGTGCTTCAAACTGGGATTTAGAAATAAAAGATCAAACAAGATTAGGATGGAAGCAGAAAACTGGGAAATAATTTTTACAACTAGTGTCCCTGATAAAGGCCTCATTTCTAAAATATATAGAGAACTGAGTCAAATTTACAAGAGTACAAGTCATTCCCCAATTGATAAATGGTCAAAGGATATGAACAAGCAGTTTTCAGAGGAAGAAATTAAAGCTATCTATAGGCATATGAAAAAAATACTCTAAATCACTATTGATTATAAAGATGCAAATCAAGACAATTCTGAAGTGCCATATGACACCTATCAGATTGACTAACATGGCAATGATAAATGTTGGAGAAGATGTGGGAAAATTAGAACACTAATTCATTGTTGGTGTAGTTGTAAGCTGATCCCACCATTCTGGAGAGCAATTGGAACTATGCCCAAAAGGCTATAAAAATATGCACACCCTTTGACCTAGCAATACCACTTCTAGGACTGTATCCCAAAGAGATCCTAAAAATGGGATAAGTAACAATATGTACACAAATACTTATAGCAGTTCTTTTTGTGGTGACCAACAACTGGAAATTGAGGGAATGCCCATCAACTGGGGAATGGCTGAACAAGTTGTGGTATATGAATGCAGTTGAAAACAATTGTGCTATAAGAAATGATGAACAGGTGAACTTTAGAAAAATCTGAGATTTATATGAACTGATGTTGATCGAAGTGAGCAGAACCAGGATAACATTGTACACAGTAACAGCCACAGTGTGCAATGACTGACTTTAATAGACTTGGCCCTTCTCAGCAATGCAAGGTCCTAAAACAATTCCAAAGGACTTACGATGGAAAATGTCATCCACATTCAGAGAAAGAACTATAAAGTCTGAATGCAGAGTGAAGCAGACGGTTTTCTTTTTGTTTTGTTTTTCTTTCTTATGGTTCCTCTCATTTGTTCTAACTCTTCTATACAACAGGACTAATATGAAAATATATTTAATAAGAATGTATACGTAGAGCCTATATCAGATTGCATGCCATCTTGGCGGGGGGAAGGGAAGAGAATGTAAAACTTATAGAAATGAATGTTGAAAACTAAAAATAAATAAATTATCTTTAAAAAAGAAAAAGAAAGAAAGAAAAGATAGCATGAAACAGTAAAAGGCAAGAGCCCTGAATCTGAAGACAGAGGTTCACATGGACTGTAGATAAGGTGATACCTTAGGAAACTGACCATGTTCCTGAATACCAGGTTTCCAAGTAAAAATGAACATTTCTTCAGCTGTAAGGAAGAGACAATGTCATGTGGCTCAGCTTTAAAAAAACAAGCATATTCCTGCCAAAAAAAATCTTAAATGCTGAATGAACTCTTTGCAGAATTCAGACCTTATCTTTAATTCCAATATTAAACACTGTATCTTGCTCAACAGGTCAGATATCTTATTTCTTTTCTCTTTAAACTCAATTTCATCTTCGTGTCCACATTTATTTTTGACCCAGAACTTGGGCCCATCATCCCTGTAACCTTTGATGGAGATCAGCTCCGGCACTTGATTATTCCAAGGCTTTGGCCTGTAACTCCTAAGGACCTTTTGACCACCATCTTTTCTTGCTTCCTATCCACAGGGGATTTCATCCCTGGTTTTTACTTGACAGTGGTAGCACAATATGGTAGGTATTTCAGGAGAGTTATAAAGGAAATAGATTCAAAGGAAGAAAAATGTCAATACATTTCATTAATTAGAAGATTTCAAGCTTGATTCATAGAATATTTCTTATAATAAGTAAGTGTTAAAGAGTCTTTGAGAAAGGATTTGTAACTTTCCAAATTAGCAATTGCTTAAAAGGAGGCCAACAGAATGGAATGGGGAAAAAAGCCCTTTTCCTCCCTTTTCCTTCCCTTGCCTTACCTTGCTTTCCCTTCATTTCTCTTCACTTTTCTTCTCTTGTACTATTACCTTACTAGAATATTATGAAGATCAGATAAGATGGTGTGTATGAAATGCTTTCAAAACATAAATCCCAACATAAATTTAAACTATTTTGGTTGTTAACTAGTTAGTGGGAAAGAGAAAAGAGGATAAAGCAATTGGAAATGTGACTGAAAGACTTACAGGTCAAGAGAAGCACTTAATTAAAAAAATAGCTGTGAAAGGATCAAGAAGAGTTCAAGATGGGTGTAAGGGTCCCAGCCACAAAAGAGGAAGTTAACAAGCAATGTTTTCTAAGGCACATTGACCAGAACCAAGCCTGGCTGCCCCTGTGCCAAGTAACTGAACAGAGGCTACCAGAGCAGTGGGAGTTAAGGATCTTCTTTGACTGGGAGGAAGAAAATAAACATTTATTTCTCACCAACTGTGCCAAACGCTGTGGTAAGTACTTTACAAGTAGCATCTCATTTGATCCCTGGAAGGTAGATGCTATTATTATCCCCATTTTACAGTTGAGGAAGCTGAGGCAGATGAAGGTTAAATACCATGGCCAGTGCCACACTGTTAGTAAACAGATGCCAAATTTGAATTCAGGACTTCCTAAATTCAGGAGCAGTTTTCTATCCATTGTGCCACCTAGAGAAGAACTGTGCTGGAGAAGAACAATCAGAAACTACTTCCCCTTCAAAAACAAAAATGAAGAGCCAGTTTGTTGGATGGAACAAAGGGAACCCTTGGGGAGTTTATAACTAAATGTCACTAACCCAAGTCACTCAACATTATTTTCCAAAGTACCCACTCTATAATGAATCCTGCATGAACATGGAGAAGATATAGTCAAAAAGAACAGAAAAACAGAAACGGGAAATGACCCTTGTACCCTCATAGAACTTCCAGCATAGTAGTAGCATAAAATCATATGATTAAATGAATGTATTTAAGAACATTTATAAGTTAAGGTATAGACTAATTGCAAATTAATCTGTAGCAAAGTTTCCCTTTTATCCTTTTTTTAGAAGACTAGGTAAATGCAAATAGTCACATAAATGAACAAAGATTAATGAATAATAAGTATCTATCATTTAAATAGTACTTCACAAACTTTAAAGCATTATATGGATGATAAGTATTATTATTTTATTCTCACAACAATACCAGAAGGTAGATGCTGTTAATTATTCCCATTTTACAAATGAAGAAACAGACTGAAAGAGAATATGTGACTTTCCCAAGGTAACACATAATAGTTGTCTGATGTAGGATTTGAACTTGGTTCTTCCTGACTCTCAAGTCCACTTTGCCCCATAGCTGCTACTTGCACTGTATAGTTCATTACAATTATATTCTTTAATATTAAACAAATATTAAGTAAAATATTTAATAGTAAAGATTACAATTACATCTGTAAGCACTGTGTATGTACATCCTCAACTAGTCATTTTGGTCTTAATCTAGGTAATCAAAAAAGCTTGTTCATGGGAAAAATTGTTAGAAATCATCTCTCCAAGGGCTGATGCTAAAATCCCCTCCCCAAGTATGGGGGAAGGGAGAAGTCTGTATCTGTAAAGAGGGTGCTAAACAGTAATTCCAAAGGACTCAAGATGAAAAATGTTATCTACCTCCAGAGACAGAACTAATGAACTCTGTGTGCAGATTGAAGCATAAGGTTTTTTCTCTCCACTTTCTTTATTTTTCTTGCTTTAAAAGTTTTTTGTGACATGACTAATATGAAAAATAGATATTGGGTATTGTATTGCTTGCCCTCTGAATGGATGGGGGAAGGGCTGGTAATAGGGAAAGAATTTGGAACTAAAAAAATTTTTAAATAAATATTAAATAAAAATAATAAAGGGGCTGCTAAACATTAAGGCATATTCTTTAGTATTACCCGACTTCTGAAGAGTTAGCCTCTAAGCAAACAGTTGGAATGTTTACCTGACAATTTTAAGAAATGAGGTGAATGGCAGAAATAAGCCATCAACATGATGGTCCTAGGGAAAGATAGAAATACTGGAAAAATAAATAATTCCAGAATATCAATAAGGGATGGTGTAATCATTTGCAAAAACTGGACAAAGAGTCATCACTGTGGAATGAGATAGTATCTGAAAATGTTTCCAGATTATTTTTGAGGTATCATGGGTTGGTTGAAAAAAGGAGAGAAGGAAACCTTTATAAATATTATCTTAGTATCTCAGTTAGATGTTATCTCATTTGAGGCAAGTTGGTAGCATAGTAGATAGAGTGCTGAAGCCAGGAGTCAGAAAGACATGAGTGCAAATCCAGCTTCAGACACTAGTTGTATGAGGCTGGGCAAATCACTGAACCTCTGTCTATCTCAATTTCTTCAAGTAAAATGGGGATAATAATAGTACCTACTTTATATGGTTGATAAGAAGATCAAATGAGATAATATCTCTAAAGCACTTAGCACTGTGCTTGGCACACATAGGGGCTTATATAAATGTCCTCCAAATGGACCCCCTCACCCATTCCTTCTGAAGGTCTTTACTGATGGAAAAGGGAGGCCAATTTGCCAGGGGTCTATGCTACTGAATAATTAGCAAGATGGTTGGCAATGGACTAGAGGGTTTGGTGGAGGAGCCTTGAAGGTCAGATAGAGGTAGCTGTATTTTTTTTTTAAGCAATAGGGGTTAAGTAACTTGCTCAAGGTACATGGCCAGTTATTTCTGGGTGTGGTGCTAAGTATCTGAGCCCGGGATTCAATCTCCAGGTCATCCCAACACTGGAGCCAGTGCTCTTACTCTCTGAGCCACCTGGCCGCCCCTAAGAAATTGGGGTTAAGTAACTTGCTCAAGGTTACACGGCCAGGTGTTTCTGGGTGGGTGCTAAGCATCTGAGCCCGGGATTCGATCTCCAGGTCATCCTGACACTGGAGCCGGTGCTCTTACTCGCTCTGCTACCTGGCCACCCCGGTAGCTGTATTTTTTAAATGAAATAGTATACTTAAAGTATTTGGCAAAACTTAAAGTGTTATATTAATTTTGTCATCATCATCATTTATGACAACAGGCAATAAGAAATTATTCTGGGTTCTTGAGAAAGACAGCATTCTACTGAAACAGGTTTTTGACCCAAGTTTTTCTGGTGGATGTGTGTTATATAAAATGGAGGAGAGTAAAGCGAAATGTAGAGAGACCAACTGGAAAACTATAACATCAAACTATTACATCCCCCTAGCATGGGGGGAAAGGGCCTGGTCTAGAAGATATCCATAAGATAAAGGATCTTTAAAAAAAAGACAACATAGAGCCTGGAAAAGAAAAATCTAAGAAAGAACTTTTAAAACGAAATCTAGGCGCAGCTAGGTAGTACAGTGGATAGAGCATTGGCCCTGGAATCAGGAAGGCCTGAGTTCAAATCCAGCCCCAGACACTTACTAGCAGTGTGACCCTGGGGGAAAGTCATTTAACAGCCAAGGCTGAATGATCCCATTCTTTCTCATTTTTCTTAATGTAGTACTGTAGTATTTGTAGTAATTGTACTGTAGAAAGTGCTCTGGATCTGCCATCAAAGGTCCTGGGTTCCAGTTCTGCCTTTGAGGCCATAATATAGGAGGATAGAATTAGATGTCCTCTGAGGTCCCCTTCAGCTCTTTCTGTGTATTCTGTACATAATTTTACAAAAGTATTTGTTGTCTCCTTTGTTAGAAGAGAAATTCCTTTCCAAGTAGGGATTGTTTCATTCTTTCTAATTGTATGTACTATGCCTAGAACATAATAAATACTTAATAATATGCTTGTTGATTGATAGGCTGATTCTATAATAATTAGTCTCCTCCATTTCATATAACACACACCCACCAGAAATTGTATAAAAAGGAAGGATTCCTTGTTAGATAGGATGTGGGGTGAGATGATTTCCAAAGGTCCTTCCTCTTGGAACATTCTGTGATCCTAGGGCAAAGAAAAAGGAAAGGGAAGCTGAATCCAAGAGATATGATATATAAATAGCTGGCAGGACTTTGTGATGTTTGAGACTGAAAGAACAATGGAAGAAGAATCCCAGAAGGATCTGGGATCATTCCACCATTGCCTTCAACTTGCTCTCGTATGCCCTCACTTCTATAAACCTCAGTTTCCCTCTGTCTTCATCTTCCACAAACCTTACATGAAAGGCTTCACAGCAGCAAGTCACCCTATAGGCTTAGCATACTAGATATTTTTTTGGCTTGATTATAAATTCCCCAAGGGCAGGAATCATGCATGGCCTGGGTTCCCTGCCACAGAGTACTATGCCTCACCTTTTATGTAATAAGCTCTCAAATGTCTGAGGAGGGGAGGGGAAGGGGGAGGAGATCAGGCACATAAGGGGGCTCTTTTCATTTGTGAAAGAATGTCTTTGTACATCTACTGGCAAGACAAAACTATGACCTCGTATTATGACTCCTTGGGCACTGCCAGTCCTTGGAGTGATGCCATCCTAGAAGAAACAGATTGGCAAAAGAAAGGGCTACTGCAATGCTCATAGGCCCAGGGCACTCTCTCACCTGATGCCAAGTGTGCAGCTTGCCTCTGAGCTGGCCCAGACAGAGTCATGCCCTGGTACGACCCCCTCGTCTTCTGATGGATGGCCTTTCATCTGTCACACAGACACCCTCTGAAAGTTCCCATTTGTATCCTTGTAGATGCTAATCTCCTTAATGTACTGAGTTGAGCTTATCTCCCTTAGAGGCCTCTGGTTATTTATGTATTTCTGTCACTGACTCATTGAATCTATTTTCTTTTGCTTCCAATCATCTTTTATTGAGATAACTGAGAGGATAGAGCAGGTCCATAATGACCCTGGTTTATTGGCTCATTATAAGACACCTCTCAACAAAGCATAATTGTTGAACAGACTGGGAGAGGAGGCAGAGGGCTATGTGTTTCTGCAGAAAGTAAATGGGGGGGGGGGACTTGTAGTAGTTTCTCTTTTGGTATAGGGGCTCTTACCTAACCCAAGGTGTATGAAGAGATTTCAAAGGGGTATGAACTTGAATGGGAAAAAAATCCATCTTTATTTTTACTTACTTCTAACTAAAATTTATCATTTTATTTCATTATTAATGTAGACAACATCATTATTCTGATAAGGGGTTCAATAGACTTCATCAGGCTCCCAAAGGAGACTATGGTCCAAAAATGGTTAAGATCCTGTCTTCTAGTGTGAGCCTATGATTCATGTCCAAAGTCCCCAGGGCCTTCTCACTTGCCACCTCTCTCTTTTTTTTCTTCCTCCAACATTTTTTTCTCTAAGTCTCACTTCCTTCTTTCCTGGTTTCTTTTCCTCTGCTCCTCTCTCCTATTCTCTCCCTTTCCCTCCCATTCTCCAGCTCCCAGTCAGTCGCTCTGAATTCCCGGCAGCCAGTAAAGGGGTGGAAAAAATTGTTCCCTTTTCCTCCTTTCTCTGCAGCGTGAAATCAGCATTTTATATTTTAACAAGAACTGGGAAGGGCAAGGGAAGCTTGATTAAACCCAGCAGCTTCCTATCTCTTCAGGCATTTAGCAGCCTAGATCTTTTCTTCCATTCAAATATTTCATAAAAGCTCAACACAGTTTAAAAATAGAATATAGAACTCTTTCTCCGTGTTTCATGAGGGTTGTGAGTTTGGGTATTCCATACCCATTTCACAGGTCATAAACCTGGGTTAAGAAAATTGCTAATGATTTTTTTTGTTTGCTGTTGTGATATCAGATCAGTAGAAAAGTAGGAAACAGCACTTATGATTCCTGACTCTTAGCATATCCCCTAAAGCTCAAAGATATCCCATGGCCTTTAGTAAAAAGAGAAGTCCCAGATTTAGACTGAAAGATGCATTGGAATGAAATTCAGATAATCAGACTCTACCCAAATCATTTAACCTTTCTTGGCCTGAGTTTCCACATTTTTGCAAAATTAGTTCGAACTGGGGGATGGCCCTCTGTCTCTGATGGACAAACTGGGTTCAAACTTGAGGGTTTCCCCTGAAAGTGATCTGGATAGCTCATGTTTGCATTTCCCCAGAGTTTGGGCAGCTGCTTCATTCCAAGGTCTAATCTCAATGTTTTCAATTCCTTTACAAGGAACTAAACTAATCACACCTTGGGATGGATAGCAAGCTTACTACATTCAACATAGAAAGGACACGTGTCAGAGTGCATAGACAGAACTTGGCTCTCTTGAGTGGCTTATCAATTAGAGTGCTATCCAGAGAGCAGGTAACATTCCTTTCCTCTTCCTCTCCAACCAAGTGAGGAAGAAATCAGTGTCAGTACCACCTTATGCATAGCCCTTGACTCAGAGTGATAGGAAAAGTCAAGGGCTAGGTTTGCTGTTCCACAACTGTTTTGTCTTACCACCCTCCTCAGGGTCAATTCCTTTAGTTCTAGATTTGAAATAGGAACTGTCCAGCTTGTTTCAAGAATTCTTCTATAGCTCCCACCACTCTTTGCTGTAGAATGATACAACATGGCATAGTGGAGAGAGTAGTGGACTTGGAATCAGGAAGTCCTGAGTTCAAATTCTGTCTCAGATATCACCAGGCATATGAGCCTGGGCAAGTCACTTAACTTTCGTGGCTCACATGTAAAATGGACTCATTAATCTCTAAAATTCCCTCTAAAGTTTAGCACAGTGCCTGGCAAAGAGTGTACATTTAACAAAAGCTTCATGACTACTTAAGTTGTCTTTGAGCTAAAAATCGAAGAACATATGATGTAATGTATCCCTGCTACTACCTTGCAAGGTCTTTTAGCCCCTAGCATGGTCCTGGACTACTTCTTCATCAAGGAAGTCCTCAGCTACCTACTGGTTTCTGTTCCAGCACTGTCACTCTGCCCTGCCTTTGGTGACTCTCAGGAAAGTGTGACAACTTTTACAATGAGATAACTAGAATCAAAATTACCTCTTAGCTATCTCACATGTTTCCAGTTGTGCAAACTTCTGTTAACTTCCTGTCTGAACCAGCTGTCTCCTCCCTTTCTTCTAGCCAAATTAGGGCAGTTGAATTCCATTCAGTTTTTCCAGATCTCATTTCCCAAGTAGTCAGCACTGAGGCTTTTTGAGGCTGGGGGAAAAAAAAACACCCTACCCCTCTTCCACTGGCTTTTCTGGGTTCCATCACTATCTAGTAATTAGAATAAACCACCCTGAGTAGCTTCAAGAAAGAAATAGAAAAACTGAAGTAGGAAGGACATAGTTGAAAGATATTGCTTCCAGCCATGTTAAAAAAGGCAAAATCGCAGGACCCTGTTACAAAGGGAATGATTTCTTAAGTCCCTTCAAACTCTGACATTCTACAGTCCTATTATTCTAGAACTATAGGGCTCTCTGCATGATGAGTCCTTGATAAATTTCGCCAAACACTTGTTAAGTGCCCACTGGTACAAGGGACTATTCTGGTCTCTGGGGATACAAAGGAAAACAAAATACCCCTGCCTTCAAAGAGTTTGTGTTCTACCCAATAAATCCTATTGACTGCCAAAGAAACAAAGAGCTTCTCCGGTGCAGGAATTTCCTACAGAATTTTCCTTCTCTCCTTTTGTCACATAAGGCTCCTAGGAAAAGGGCATAACAGATGACAGTGATAAAATCCCACATTCCAGGGGGAAGCCATGCAGACCAGTTATTTACTGCTAGGTGCCCAGGCTCTGTCCCACTGATATAAATGCCACAAATAAAACACACTCCCAGCTCAGCAAGCAGCATCTATCTTTCTTGGGGTGATGCTTGGTAGTTTGGGGCATAAATTCAAATCCCTGCCCACTGGGGGGAATAAACATCTTCCAGATGGATTGGTGTTCATGGAGATTCCTTTCTCGAGGGGAATCTCAAAACATCTGGCTGGTGCAGCCTCTGTGATATGACCTAGTAGGGCTTCTTATTCCCTCCAAGTAAGAAGGGGAACCTGTGACCCAGCCTGAGGCTCTTGCCAAGCCCCATGGTAGAGCTCTCATTTGTTTGGCTAAATACAGTTTGCTTTTAATTACTTGTGGCAAATGCCCATAGTACGTTTTGGAAGAGCAATGAAGCATTGATTTTAGGAGATCCTATGTACACACACATACATTATATCTACATACACATATGCACACACAAACACAAAATGCAAATATACACATGTATATACACATATATATCACATAAATATACATACACAATCCAATATTTGCAGAGAAGTAAATTGAGCCTGCAAAATAATTTTAGTCGGTTTCCAGCAATGTTGAACAAAAATTATTAAGTAAATATTATGTACAGATCTCCATTTTAGAGATTTGGGGAAAGTAGGGTGTTAACAAGGGAGGGAAGGCAAGATTTTTTAAAATAAAGGTTTTTTTTCTGCTCACATGGAATTTAAAATCTAGTGGGAAGTGTATAACACATGCACTAATCATCATGATATAATGAAGAAGGACAAAGATGGAAGAGGAGGAGGAGGAGGAAGAAGAAGAGGAGGAGGAGGAGAAGTAGTAGTAGTAGAAGAAGAAGAAGAAGAAGAAGAGCTAGTGTTTATACAGCTCTTTAAGTTTGCAAAGACCTTTTTATATGTTGTCCTTCATGACAACCATTTATGCTAGGTGCTATTATTGTCCTCATTTTACAGATGAGAAACTGAGTTAAGAAAAGGTAAGGAATTTAGCCAAAGTCACAAAGCTAGTAAGTATCTGAGGCAATATTTGAACTCAAGTTATACTGACCAGTGGTCTAGGACTCTTTCCATCATGCCACCTAACTTCCTTTAACTAAATAAAATATGACATTAGAGGTGCAGTGGAGGCAGCATTTTGTATTCATACAGATTTGAGTTCAAACCCTGCCTCTAAAAGCTTCTGGTTCCATGACTCTAGGCAAGTCAATTTTTTTGTTTGTTGTTGTTCAATCATTTCAGTCTTGTCCAATTTTTTTATTACCCCATTTGAGGTTTTCTTAGTAGAGTTACTGAAGTGGTTCATCATTTCCTTCTCTAGCTTATTTTACAGATGAGGAAACCGAGGCAAATAAGGCTAAGCAACTTGCCCAGGGTCACACAGCTAGTGTCTGAGGTTAGATGTAAACTCAGGAAATTGAATCTTCCTAACTCCATGTCTGGTACTCTATCCTCTATGCCATCTACTAAGTCATTAATATATTTTCTTCTGCTTTTGTGGAGGACATTCTCTTGTAAGGATTCTTTATGTTGATGAAACTGTAGATTTTTGCATTTTTACATAAGGAAATTGTAAAGTACAATGGAAAGTTCAAAGGGTTATGTGACCTCTGAATATCATTGCTATTTGTGAAAGAAGGGAGGCCTTCATGAGGAGACTGTCTTTGAGTTGGGCTTTAAAGGATGGATCTATATAAGATTTGTAACTGTGGGACCAGAGAAGCAGGAATTAGTGTGGGAGAAAGCACTCGGTTTTGTTGTCTTTGATCTTGTATTTCTTCCCTAAGAATGTTTAGATTTAGAAATCTTGCAAGGCCTGGAGCAGAAATCACTTTGGAAACCTAGACTTCTGCAGATCAAAGCTAACCCCAGTCTTTGGGAAGGTAAAACAAGATGGGTCTAGGCATTGTTGATAACACCTGAGGCATTAGGAGATCTTATCATAAAAGATAGTGAGGACAAAGGATCTGGGAGCAGTAGAAGAAGGGCTAGGTATAGACTAAAAGCTACTTCTCATATCTGGTTTTAGGGGCAGATCAGAGAAACCAAAGTATATCTTACTTCTATCTTTCTTAATTTCCTAATCTATAAAATTGGGATAAATCTCAAGGTTTCTGTGGGCATAATATGAGATACTATTTGTAAAGTGCTTTGCAAACCTTAAAGCCCTTATCGAAATGCTAGTTATAATGAAGATGGGACAAGTAGGTGGCACAGTGGATAGAACACTGGATCTGAAGTCAGACTCATGTTTCTGAGTTCAAATTTGGCCTCAGACACTTCCTAGCTGTGTGACCCTGGGCAAGTCACTTAACCTTGTTTGCCTCAGTTTCCTCATTTGTAAAATGAACTGGAGGAAGAAATAACAAACCATTCCAGTATCTTTGCCAAGAAAATCCCAAAATGGGGTCATGAAGAGTTGGACATGACTGAAAAATTACTGAACTATAAAAACAATACTGAAGATGAGGAGGAGAGCAATTGTCTCCAAGCTATGCCACGTGGCATTAACTCATCTCACACTCACCTGAAGATAGACCCTAGTCTTGCTGGAGAAGCAACCACATGTTCAGAAGAAGCTTTCCCAAGCATATGGAAAAAAAAATCCTGCTGGTACTATTCATCAAAACACATATCAAATCATGGGCCCAGGACCTCAAAGAAAACAGAGGCCACAGACCTGGAAGAAATAAGAAATCTTTAACCTCTTCTCCAGATCTCTTTTGCGTTAGTTTTTGATAGGAAATGTGTTTTACTAGATTTTATTTGTAGATAATCAACACATAGCCAGCAAGTCAGTTTTTATGTTGTCCTAGTCTAGAATTTTACAGAAGAGTACAAAATGTGGGGAGGGAAGATGACTCTGGGATCTTTACAGCTATTAGCAATGAATGGCTTTTGAAAATCTTGCAAACCTCCAAGAGCGAAATATCCAACTGACACCTTCAATATTTGGTGGATCCATATGGATTATTGCGGGGGTGCTAAGGGTTGTATGTTGATCTCAGAATTTGTCATCCTTTCCCCTCTTCATGACCTTCTATTTACTATTAAAAGCCCTTTATTTATACTGATATGCCCACTTTTGATTTATCCATGTATCTATTCATTTTAGTCTTTGCTTGGTATTATACAGTCATTACTGTCTATGCTTTTAAGAATCTTTTCTACTTAGTGAAAAAGTCAGAGGTCATGTGAATAAATTTGTTCTCATACGGGTTTCAAACATGAATGGATATGGATATTTTTTTCTTCAAAAAGTTCCTGAATCACATGTATAGAACATCCATGCATTTTCTCTGATGGTTTTTGCCTCCATCAAGTTTTGGTTTATTTTCTAACAACCCGTTATCTCCCTCTTACTCTCTATGGTCTGGCCACATTGGCCTGTCTGACATTCCACACTGTCTCTCAGATCTGTTCTATTTCTCTAGCTATTCACCATGACACCCCCCCACCCCATCTCTCCCCCTTCCTCCTCTCTCTCTGACTCTACATGCTGGAATCCCTGGTTTCTTTCAATACCTTTCTACCTTCCATACAAGGCCTTTCTTGATGCAATTTCCCTATGCCCCCTCCCATCTACTCATTCATTTTCATCAAGATTACCTTCAATTTAATTTCTATTGGCCTTACATCAACCTATATATGGATAAATAGTCTCCTTATTTGGATATACGCTTATTAAGAGCACAGATGTTTTGCTCTTGTCTCTGTAGCATTCTCAACAGTTGGCACAGTGCCTGGCATATAGTAGGTACTTAATAGATGCTTTTTGATTAATTGATTATCCTTGCCTTCTGCCCCCAGCTACTAGAGCATTTACCCATTTGATTTTTTCTTTCTAGAAGGTCAAGGCTTTGTGAGTGAGGATGAATATCTGGAGATCTCTGGCATCACACGGGACCAGTCTGGGGAGTACGAATGCAGCGCCTTGAATGACGTTGCTGCCCCAGATGTACGGAAAGTAAAAATCACCGTAAACTGTGAGTTGTCATTCAAAGCTTGCTCTCAAGAAGTATGTGTGTGTGTGTGTGTGGGTGGGTGGGTGTGTGTGCATGCATGTGTGTGTGTATTGGGGTAAATGGAAAGGGTAGCAAAGGAAGAAGGGGCCTCATCCTATCCAAATTACTGAATGACTCGGTGGCATCTTTAGTCAAATACCCTATCAAGGTACATACACTCCCATATTCAGCTCTGTTTGTATTTTCTCTTGAAATAAGATTGATTTCTGTAATTCCTATGGGTACCAAGTTTTAGCCTTCCCTTGCATGCCTTATGAAAGCAATACAGGTTTGGGAAGAATTCATAAAATAGGTATTAGTGTAAATGTAATACCTATAATTGGGAAATTGTTCTTTGGGATGCTAGATTCAAGAGATATCTTTAGGAAGTTCATTGGCATCATGGAAGTGCTGTCTTAGCAATTCTTTTATCATCTAACTATTGACTTTGCAGATCCTCCCTATATCTCAAATGCCAAGAACACCGGGGTTTCACTGGGTCAGAAAGGCATTCTCAGATGTGAAGCTTCTGCTGTCCCCCTGGCTGAATTCCAGTGGTTCAAGGAGGAAACCAGGTACCTACTCTGAAGCTGAGTAGCAGACCAAAACATTTCTTTAGATTTCAAGACCTTTTGTTTCCCAGTGGGAGCAATAGAAGAGAAAGGTGTGGAGAAAGCAGAAATGTTTCCTACAAATGCATCTCCTTGTCAAGCTGGAAAGAATTTGCTAGAACTTATGTTTTGAGATAGTTGTTTCATACTCTGTATTTGATGACTTTGTTCAAAATCTCTTATTCTATACAAACATCCTTACCTTTGGAGAAGGAATGCCTGTAGGGTCTGGGTTTGAATTGTCTCTGACATTTCACTTTGTGAACTTGAGCAAGTCACTTAATCTGCTTGATCTTCAATCAGTCATTTAACTTTTTATTAAATGCCTACTGTACTACACACACCTGAGAATGAAAAAAAAAAAAAAAAGCAAAAAAACCCCTCCCTCCTCTCAAGGAATTTATAGTCTGAAAAGGGAGACAACATGCAAAGGACTATGTAGGACTATGTACAAACAAGATAGATGTAAGCTAAATTGGAAGTAGGCTCAGAAGGGAGTAATGAAGATTAAGGTAGACTGGGATAGGCTTCTTGTAAAAGTTTGGACTTCAGCTAAGATTTGAAGGTGGTCAGGGAAGCTAGGATGGATCGATAAGGAGAAATAGTGCTCCCCACGTTGGAGATAGCCAATGAAAATGTTCAGAATCTGAAAATGGAGTGTCATGTGTGAGAAACATCAAGGATGCCAATGTCATTAGGTCACAGAGTCTATTGCAGGGGGATAGGTTAAGAAGACTGGCAAGGTAGAAAGAGATGAGGTTAAGAAGGCCTTTATAAGCTGAAGAAAGGATTTATATTTCATTCTGAAGGTAACAGACAGAAACTGAAGTTGATTGAATGGGGGAAGGTGGTGTGTGACATGGTCAGAATTGATCTTTAGGAAGAAAAATTTGATAGCTGAGTGGATAATGGATTGTAGTGGGTAGAGGCTTGAAGCAAGGAGATCAATCAACAATCAGGTTATTGCAATAGTCTAGGCATTATGCACAGTTAGCATGTGTGTCCTGGGTGAAGATTTAATAAAGGAGACAGAAAATGACTGGTCAGACAGGTAAGAGGAGAACCAGGAGAGAGCAGTGACCCAAAAACCTGGAAAGAAGAGAGTATCAAGGAGCAGAGGGTGTTTAACAGTTTCAAAGGAGACAGAGAAGTTTAAAATTATGAGAATTGAGAAAAGGCTATTAGTTTTTTCAATGAAGAGATTATTATTGACTTTGGAGAGAACGAATGAGATTGGAAGCCAGACTTCAAAGAATTAAGAAAAGAATGAAAAGAAAACAAGTGGACACACCTATTAAGGACAACTTTCTCCAAGAATTAAGACATAAAATGGAGGAAACAAGACAATGATGACAGGGATGGATGAATCAAGTGAGGGTTTGGTTTTTTTTTTTTTTTGAGGATGAGGCGGGGCAACATTTGCATATTTCACAGCACAAGAGAGTCAACCAGTAGAAAGGATCAGTTTAAGATTAGTGAGAAAGAAGGGATGATGGAGGAGACAATCTGATGGAGTAGAATCACTTATGCAGGGATGGGGATTTTCCTTGGCAAGGAGAAGGGTGACCTCTTTGTGGTTGAAGGCATTCACATGACTTTGAAATGGGAGAAGGCATTTGAATGATGTGAGGTGAAGAACAGAAGAGCAGTCTGCAAATGGCTTTAATTTATTTATTTATTGAAATATGAGGGAAAGTTCTCAGCTAAATGTTGGAGACAGGGGAGCTTTGGGATGTTTAAGGAGCAATTAAAAGGTTAAAAGAACCACTGTGGTAAATGGCATATAGAAATGATTTGGGGGGCGGCCAGGTAGCACAGCGAGTAAGAGCACCGGCTCCAGTGTCTGAATGACCTGGGGATCAAATCTGGGCTCAGATACTTAGCACCACACCCAGAAATGACTGGCCATGTAACTTTGAGCAAGTTACTTAACCCCAACTGCTTAAAAAAAAGAAACGATTTGGAAAGTTGTAAAAGGATTGCCTTGTCACAGTGAGGACCCATTTGGAATTATATAGCAAATGTATACAAGGTCCAATCAGAAGGTTTCATGAATTTCTCTAGCTTTGCTTACCTGTACCTATAAGTAGGAATGAAGGCAGTGAATGTGGGACTAATCAAGTCAAGATCTTTGTCAGGATAAAGAGGCAAGAGTTCAGCTAGTTTGCCAAGGGGTCAAGATGGAGAAGGAAGAAAAATGTAGTCAGTACAGGAGTGATGACCAGGGAAAGAACTGAGGAGGGCTGGTGATTCCAGTGAGGATAAAGGATAGGGACTGGAATTGCAAGGCATAGGGAGAATCAAAATGTTGATAGACTTGTAAGGTAAAAAAAATAGATCTGAAACACTTATGGGTGATGTTAAGATCAATACAATATCTGTGTATAGCTGTAGTGAGATAGTGAGAAGAGTTATAATTAGTGAACTGAAGAATTGAGAAGTGAAGGTGTTTAAGTCAGTTTCAGTATGTATGTTGAAGTCCCCATAGAATGAGCAGAGGTTGGGAGGAGAGGAAAATGTAGAGCCAGGCACTGAAGTTACTTAGGAAGGAAGGAGAGTGTCTTGGAGGCCTGTAGAAAACAATCACCAGAATGTTAACTGGATGATAAATATGGATTGAATGAATCTCAAAGGAGGAGAGGTTACTGAGTGATGGTGATAGAGGGAGTGCCTGGAAGTACCAATGAAGAGCAAGAAATAACAATGTTGGAAGAGGTAGTCAGTAAAACTGTGTCATCAGGAGGGACCTAGGTCTCAGTGAATGCAAGAAAGATAGACAAAGTGAGAAAGGCACTATAAAGCTGTAGATGACCAGAAAGGGTATTTGGAGCACAATGGAATGGCTGCTTGGAGAGGCAGCCACAGACAAGGCAAGCCTTTTTTGGTGGTTCTGGCAGCTGGTAAAGGGGATTAGTAGGGAGCCTCTGAAGTTCCAGCTCTAGATTTCTGATCCTAGGATTCCCACTAACTTTTGACCAGATTTTCCTCTTTGCTCCTGATGGTGATGATGATGATAATGATGCTTGGAATTAGGGAGATGAGTATGAGCAATAGGGGGATCTTATATAAGAAGAAGTCCCTGAGGCAGAATTACCCTGTGAGTATTTTGAAGGTGGTACAGAAGTACCCATAGATCAGCATCTGACTTCTTATTCTGTCTCATAGAACCTGATAGATAGTGTCCCCCTCTCATTTCAGGTTAGCCACTGGCCTGGATGGAGTAAGAATCGAGAATAAAGGCCGCATGTCCACACTGACTTTCTTCAATGTTTCAGAAAAGGATTATGGGAACTACACTTGTGTGGCAACAAACAAGCTTGGGAATACAAATGCCAGCATCACATTGTATGGTGAGTTCAGAAAATAAGTCTATGTCTTTAGTGGGCTTAGTTTTAGAGTGAGATCAAGAGACTCTGTATGGCCTGTGCCCCTGAGAGTGAGGAAATGAGGAATTCTTCCCCTTCCCTGCTCTCCCAGAGGATAACGTGATGTTAAAAAGATGCATAAGGTGCCCTGATCCCTTTGGGAGGTGGTTTCTGTGTAACTACTCTCACTACAAGGCACGCACCCGCTTTCAGTTAACATTCCTCTGATTGTCACAGGAGAAAAGAAATTAAGCCAGCCTCAATGATGTCTGACTTACTGACATGTAGACAGTTATTATGATTGAGAGTTCAAATACAGTACCATCTAGAGGTTGGAGGATGGGTAAAGTGAATTCCCAAGGTCTCTTTGGTCACAATATTCAATGCTTCTAGTGAATTTTGTTTTTCAGTTTTTAAGACAACCTGCTGTCATTTTTATTCTCAATATACTGGAATAAACAGAGCAGAAATCCAAGTACAGCTATATCCTAACCCCTGTCCCCCTTCCAAATATCTAATTATTCCCTGAAAGGATTGTTTTCTAATGTGTAGGGCTGTGTACTCCCAAGCCACGAAACCTCTGAAACCTATCACAGTTGTTCCTACTTCCCCAAACATCTCATGCCCATTCCTTTGTGACAATGTCCCCTCAGCTTCTCATTTCATGTGCCATAGGTCCCAGTGTGGGGAATATATGTATGCCATGTAGAATTTATTTGTTTGTTTGTTTATCTGCTGAGGTTTGGTAAGAGGGGAGCATCTGGTGCATAGAGCGAAGAGGACATCAACTTTCCATGCTCACCTTGGACCCCTGAGCAAGCTTTCAGCACTGACATTAGCTAAACTTTGTCCATCAACCATCTCAAATTTGTGATTTATGTCTTTTGTTTCCTCTCTGCATTGTGTGTGCATTGTGCTGTGTGTGTCTTAGAAATAAGCCCATCATCAGCAGTGGCAGGTGGGTACAGCATGTTCCTTTCTTCATCTGCCTGCCTTTGTGCTGATGCTTTTGAAACTAAGCTTACTTCAGAGGCCCCCCCTTGCCTGCTCCACCCCCCTAACTGATCTCTCTCTAAGGGATAGACTTCAAGGGTCTCAGATTGTACAGCATGGTAGCATTCACTTAAAATGCAGTGATTTTGCCATGCACACGCTGGCGATATTATCTTCACTTGACTTGCAAAAATAAATTGCAAGTGGGTTATATTTTTTTGGTGATATTACCACCCTCTTATTTGTGCATAAGACAACATCAAGGGGGGATCAAATGGGAGGCTGAAGCAGATGAATGCCTTGTGTTGACCTGCAAAGATAGTGCATTGAATCTAGTGTAGCTTCTCCTTGGAGACAAAGATATGTTCAAAGCTTTATTATGAAAAAGCTGCCTTTTCAAAGTAGAGGCCCAGTTGGAATTGGCCTACATTCGAGATTTGATTTCTTCCAATAGGCAATAATGCCCAGAAGATAAGCAGGTCAGGGCACTAACATACATTGTGAATTCTAGATCCGAGTCTAGAAACTAGTGCCACCATCTAGTGTAGCAGGTGGTGAGATCTGAATTGTCCAGACATAGCCAGCACCCCTACCCACTCCTTTGAAATCAGGACAGCCACAGAACATGATTAGCCAAGGCTAACCTACCATCACCAATCATCATCCTGCCATCACATTTCTCATCCTGTTTTTTCTACTACTAGTTATCCTGGTCAAATAGAAACAGAACAAGACTATAAGCCAGGAAGGCTGGATCAGAACCACTGACCAGCTATTTGATACTTAAAAAAAATACTCAATGAAAGAGCATTGGATATGGAGTGAAAAGACCTACATTTAAGTCTCAGCTCTCCCACTTATTTGCTGTGTGACCTTGTGCAAGTCATATAATGTCTCTAAGTTTCCCAATAGGCAACACTGAAATTTTAATTCTTGCTTTCAATGCTTTCAGGCAGTCAGTAAACATTTATTAACCACCTATTATATGTCAGGCACTGTTTTTAAGTACTGGGGATATGGATAAAGGCAAAAAACCAGTGTCTGATCTCAAAGAAGTCACAGTCTAATGGGGAATAGAACATGTAAACAACTATGTACAGACAAGTTATATATATATATATATATATATATATATATATATATATATATATATATATATATATATAGGATAAATTGGTAATAGTCAATAGAGGGAAGGCACTAGAATTAAGAAGGATCCGGAAACCTTTCTTGTAGAAAGTGGGATTTCAACTGGGACTTGAAGGAAGCCAGAGACTCCATGAGGAGGAAATGTGGAGGACAACCAGTAAACATTCACAGAAGTGAGAGATGAAGTTTCTTGTTCAAGAAACATCAAGAAAGACGGTGTCACTGGGTAGCAGGGAGGTATAAGGGATAAAAAAAACTGAAAAGGTTGGGAGGGTTGTAAGGAGAGTGTAAGAAAACTGTAAAGATTTTTTTGAGGGGAGAGGTTATGCAAGGCTTTGAACACCAAAGACAGGACTTTATATTTGATCCTGGAGATGATAGGGTGCCGCTGGAATTTTTCTGAGTAAGAGAGTGACATGGTCAGATCTGTACTTTAGAAAGATCACTTTGTCAGCTGAGTAAAGGACAGACAGTAGTGAGGAGAGAGTTGTGGCAGGCATACCAATCAGCAGGCTACACAATAGGCTGGGTGTGAGGAGATGGGAGTCTGTACCAGGGTGGAGGCAGTATCAGAGGAGAGAATGTTGTGAGGATCAAATTATACAATGGGTGTCAAGTTCTTTATAACTGAAAAGCATTATGAATATTACAAGCATCAATTTGATCATGTTCTCTATGCCTCCATTTTCCAGTTTGGAGAATGTGAATAATAGTAACTATCCTACTTCTCACAGTAGTGAAGATGAATAAAATGTCATATAAAAATTCTTGGAAAAAGGGAAAAATCACTAAATAAGCACACAGTATTTGACTTCCTACTAATACTTCCATTGCTAGCATTCCCAAGATTGTTCCTTGATGGGCTAAAGGACTGGTAGGATGGAAAAATTAGGTCATTACGGGAGAACCAACAGTTTGAAACATGTGGGGTTTGAGAAATATCTAGACCAACAGTAACAAGGGTAGGGATGGATGATGGCAATAGGAAAGTGGTTAATTCTGACCAGGAGACTAATCCCTCTCTAGTACCCTTCAAAAACTTCCCTCCTTTTCTATAGAGTGCTGGGCCTGGAATCAAGCAGATCAGAGTTCAACTATGACTTCACATGCTTACTATCTGTATGACCCTGGGCAAGTCTGTTGAGGCAACCCTGTATGCCTCAACTTCCTCATCTGTAAAAATGAGTTGGAGAATAAAATGGCAAATCGCTCTAGCATCTTTGCCTAGAAAACATCAAATGTTGTCACAAAGATATGACTAAAATGACTGAATGGCAACAACTAAATCCTAGTTGTCCAACCCATAGACCTCTAGCCTAAAGGTATCATTACAGCACTTTACAGATCAAGAAAATAAAGTCAAGGGAGATTTCATTTCCCCTGGGCTGTACACCTGTCTTATTATTTCCTACTCTGTATCCACTCCAAAGACTGGAGGAATATCTTCTCACCTCTTAGCATCTCTAAAGTTACATGATTCTAAGATGAAAGGCAGAATAAGGGAAATAAGATAAGGGAAACTGACCTTCCAAACTTCTAGCCCTTCACTTACAAAATGATGTCAGTTGCCAAAGCTGTCAGGGAGAGCCATATTCCAAAAAGTATTTGAATTTTATTAGGTAGAATAGGCAATTCAAATTCCCACCTGGTACCCTGGCATCCTAACATCATGTCCAGCCATCCTGCAGCAAGGGATTGGTTTGTCCAGCCCAGTTTATGTCCACTCTGACTCAGTAGGATGTCACAGTGGAGCCATCCCCCTTTCCCCAATCCCATCACATGGCATTCTCGTTTGACATCTCTGCCATGGAGAAGGCCTCACAACTCTGCCCAGAGAGGCCCAAGGAGGAAGGCTTCTTGACTTGATTACATCAAGCACTGTGGAGAGCACGATGAGCCTAATGAGGCATATAAACGCTGGGATTACTTGAGCTGGCGGGGGCAAAGCACAGGAAAAAGCAAACAAAGCCGGGAAGCAGGAGGAGATGCAGCAGTGAGGAAAACAGATTTCTCACATTTTATCTGTGAAATTGGAGCGACATAAATTAGTTGCATTAAGGAATTTAGTGTCAGGAATAGAGGTAATTCATAGGATGGCTAGAATTGCAAATGAAAATGGTATGCTTTGGTGCAAGTGGGCATCTGGGCTTTTTCTCAGGCAGTGTTAGGCTGCCCAAGGCAGCCATGACTGCAGTGTTTGCTTCTGCTGCCAGTAGAAACAGTGGTAGGGGGAAGGAGGGAGGGGCCTTAACTGTATTTCACCAGTGTTACTCTCCCCACACCCACTATACTCATTGCTCTAGGCACCTCGCCAAACCAAAGCTCACTTGTTCAGAGTTTCTATAGACCAATCTCTCCCACTGCTAACCTTCCTCTTGCCTTAGTCCCAGATGAGCCCTGCTCATTGCCTCCCAGGCAAGGAAGCCACCAATGACTTCCTTGCCTTCTCTCTGCTGTCTTAATATAGCTTCAGTTAGAAAAGTGATTTGTAATCTGAAGCCTGTGAACTTCTGAGAGGGACAAAGAAAGACAGATAATTTCAATGAAAGGTTTCCTTGATGATCAGATATATATATTTGTGTTCTTAAATGTATTATTATGAGAAATGGTCCATAAGTTTCACCAGACTGACAGAGGGGTCCATTACACAAAGAAGGCTAAGAAACCTGACTTAGAGAACATTTTAAATGAAGACCTTTGCTCCATTCCTTCAAGTAGCACCATGGGACTGATAAACTTGATCAAGAGAGTTTTAAAGATTCTTTCTACAAACTTCCACTAGTATGCTTTCTGTGATAAGGTCAGTGTATCCCAGCGTGGGGTTTTACTTAATCTCTCTGAGACTCAGTTTCCTTATGTATAAAGTGACTAGGTTGAATTAAATGACTTATATATCTACTTACTGCTTCAAAATTATGAAAGGGAATCAGAAAGCTTGGGTTTAAGTCCTAGCTCTACCACTTGTGACAGGCCCATTAAACTTTCTGAGCCTTTTCAATATAATACGGGGAAAATAGCTACTCTATTTGCCTCAGATGAATGTTGTGAGGCTCCAATATATTAATGCATGAGGAAGAACTTTTTAAACTTTGGAGTGTTATGCACGTAGTTATTACTCCTCAGTGCCTAGTACAGTTTCTAGCACATAGTTGGGATAGCAATAGGGACTGGTCCTGAGACTTCATTGCTCTATGTAATTCCTTTGTGAGTAAACTCCCTCTACCAATGCAGACTGGCACCTTCTCTACAACTTACAATCTTAGGGTCTTGTTTAAAGCAATGAAAGGTGAAGTTACTTGTCCAGAATCACCATGTATCAGAACCTGTTCTCTATCCACTGCACTACCCTTCCTCTTAATTGATAAGGTGTTTAATAATCCAGGAAAAGATCTTCCCTATACCTCCATCATCTCTTTAACTTGAACCTGCCCACCATCTAAGAGATAAACCAAATGATGACCAGATCCCTGATCTCAGGGTCTCCCATGGAATCAGGGATGCTATTTCTCTGACCTTTCCCTCAGTACTCCTACCTTCACTAGACCCCAGTTAGAATCAGGTTTTTTTGGGTCTTAATACTTCCAAATAATTGAGGATACATCAAACTTTCCAATTCATAGTTTAGGAAGAGGCTCATCATAAGATTTCTTCCTGCAGAAGCATCACATCAAAGGCTGCACATATTTGTCCATTTCCTGCTGATAATATGAGTGGTGTTTAAAAAAAAATCTACAATTTAGGTCCAGGTGGGAGGGAATGAGTCAGAGAGAAATACCATTGCTTTTGGCTGATGGCGGCAGTGTAATCACTTGTATTTTCCCCAACCTGCAAAAAGTCAACATATTATAAAAAAATATGCAGACATTTCACATTTCATTTCTGATGAGTTTCCTTGTTGTCCTCTCTCTCCACCCTCCCCTCTCTGAATCATTGACATCTGGTTATTAGTCTAGGCATTTAGAGTTCTAACACTTACGCATGGCACTTGGGAAGGGGGGGGGAGGGCATGCTGATGTCAGCATAGACACCAGAGCTTACGGGAAGGCAAAGACTAAAGTCTTGTTTCTTTCAAGCTTATGATGAGCCAACAGATTTGAATTAACTTTTGATGCCCACTTCTTAAGCTTTCATCTTTGTGGAATGAACAAACTGGAGAGAATTAAGGAACACAAACAAAGATGGCGCCTTTTTTTTTTTTTTTCTTCTTCATACAGAAATCCTAATTGCACTACAAAGCCTGGCCAGGCTTGCTTGTAATACAACACAGAACCATGTTTCTGCTGTAATTAAGAACAATAGAGAGAAAGTTCCTTTTGAAGGCGAATGATTCGCCTTCATCAGCTAGCACTGCAGAAAATAGGTTTATGTTCTACCAACAAGTACCATACACATGTTGTCTAATTAGATTTCTTTGCTCCTCTTTTTTAATCATTAAGAACATCGTTATCCTTTTGGTTCCTCATTAGAAAGGTCAGACAGTTCACATCTTTACTTACAGACTACCTAGAAATTTCCTGAAGAAATACCTCTCTTTTTTTTATATCTTATAATAGTTTATTGAGCACTCCCTTAGATCATTAAGTTCTACTTTCTTGGGCTGTTTTAGGCCTTCCCTTTCTGACCTACCACTTCTATCCAATCTCTGTCATAGAGATCCCACTGTTACAGAAGAAATATACCAGATTTCCAAAGCAACATGGGGAAATAAGTCATTTTTGACACATTTTACTTCATTTACCTCTTGTAAGGTGAACAAGGTTTTAATATCACAAATGGCAGGATCTCAACCTTGAGTTTACCTTGTTTCCTATGATTCATGCTAGCTTTTGTACTTGGTTCTCGACACCTGCCACTCAAGTGGCTCATTGGTTATCTCTTGAATATAGCAATGGAACTATTGAGTTTAGCATAACTACACCTAAAGTTTGAAGCTCTGTTCTACAGATGTCAGTCATAGTTACCTAGTCTGCATTTTTTTTAATCCTCATCTAAATTCAGACTTTAAAAAGCCTAGTGTTTAGTAGATTTAATTCAAATTTACCTAATATTGAAAAGGTATACAAAGCACTTTCCTCAAAATAATACTTTAGGGAATATAATTCAAATAGGATTAGTCCCATTTTATAGATGAGGAAAATGAAGCTCTGGGATATTAAGTGACTTGCCCAAGGTCATACAACTAGTAAGTACCTAAATCAGGACTTAGACTCTACTCTTTTTTTTTTTTTTTTAGCAATTGGGGTTAAGTAACTTGCTCAAGGTTACACGGTCAGGTGTTTCTGGGTGGGTGCTAAGTGTCTGAGCCCGGATTCAACCCCCAGGTCATCCCGACACTGGAGCCGGTGCTCTTACTCGCTGAGCCGCCTGGCCGCCCCTAAGCAATTGGGGTTAAGTAACTTGCTCAAGGTTACACGGTCAGGTGTTTCTGGGTGGATGCTAAGTGTCTGAGCCCGGATTCAATCCCCAGGTCATCCCAACACTGGGGTCAGTGCTCTTACTTGCTATGTTACCGGGCCGCCCCTAGATTCTACTCTTATGACTCCAAATCCAATGTTCTAGTTATTTCACATCTGCTCATTGAGGAAAGTAGTAGAAAATTTTCTTTTGTTGTTGTTGATATTGCTTATTTGTTTGTTTTTAATACCCAACTATTCACATGACTTTCTCACTATAGGGAGCCTACAAGAGAGACTTTCTCAGTGCCTGAAATCCTGAGGGATTAAATGGTTTGTCTAATCATACACAGCGAGTATGAGTCAAAAGTAGGACTTGAATCCAGATCTTCTTGAAAGAGAGGCCAGTTCTCTATCCATGATGTCACACTCTTCCACCATATATATGAGTGGTATTCTTCCTATTTTGGACTTGGGGAAGATGCAGCTTAGGAAAGAGAGGTGACTTGAGCATAGCTAATATGAAACAGAACTGAGATGGGAGCCCAGACCTTCTCACTTTAAGTCAAGTATTTTTTCCCCTCTGCCATCTTGCAACAGCCAAAGAATAAGTTATAGCGTTTAGGGCTTGCCAAGTGCTTTTCCTCTAACAACTCTTAGAAAATAGGTAGTCAAGTATTTTCCCCATTTTAGAAGTGAAAAATTAGAGAAATTTCAGTTTATGGAGGAGAAGTGCCTGCATGCCTGAGACTCCACTATAGCCACCTTAGAGAGGATAGCATGGACCATATTTCATCAGCCATGAGAAATGACTTCTGGAAGGTGTGCAGTCTTCTGTTCCATCTCAGCACCTACTCAGTGAAGGTCTGGTGTTTAGCTGTAGAATTCTTCTGTCTTATATGAACTGATCTTAAAAATTGACTGGCAGGGTGGCTAAGTAGCACAGTGAATAGAGTACTAGGCCTGGAGTCAGGAGGACCTGAGTTCAATTCTGGCTTCAGACATTTAATACTTACTAGCCATGTGACCTTGGACAAGTGACCTTGGACTTAACCCCAATTACCCTCCCTTCCCCCCTCCAAAAGCAAAAACAAAAAACAAAAAAAATTGACTGGCAACTTGATGCCATCTTGGTGTACACTCTGCCTCGGGATCATTTCTGTCTTATCTTCTTCTCCCCTTTTTGGTCTAAAGGATGACTTATTCTTCTTGGTGTCTTTGTCTTTCAAATATCTTTTGTCTTTCATAGTCTACCCCATGGCTTTGTATAATCATCTAAGCTTTTACTTCCCAAGATTGTCAACTTCTAGCATAAAACAGAATCAGCAAAGGGTGGGATTTGGTTTTGGCATTTGAAAAAGATAAGGGGGGAAGGATGAGAACTGGCAAAAGGATATGAATCAGTGTCCTCACTTTCAATTTTTACCTGAAAGATATTTAATTAAGGCTGATGTGTGTAACAGCCATTCTAATTCACTTGAATCAATGTTAACCAGGCATGTAGAAAGATTCCCTAAGCGTGGCACTTTCCTGGTCCTGGTTGAAGAGTTGGATGCTCAGAATATGTTCTCTAAAAAGGAAGGGATTTCCCAGGAAAGGTCTTCAGCATTTAGTGTCAAGCCTGACCTGGAGTCAGGTGGACCAGGTGGCCTTTGCACTGGATGCAAGGCCATGCTTATTTTTAGGAGTTGTTTCAGGATCATCCTTAAATAACTCAGACATTTCTAAGAATGCTTTGATTTAATCCCAAAATCTCACACCTTTGATGCCATACACTAAAGTGGGTTTTTGTTTCTTTTAAAACTCCCACATCAGGCAGGGATTGGAATACATAATCATGGACTTAGAGCTATAACAGCCCTAGAGCAACAGTGGGCAACCTGTAGCCTTGAGACTGCATGTAGCCCTCTACATCATCAAGTGCAGCCCTTAGACTGAATCCAAACTGGAGTTTTTCTGTGAAGTTTGTATTTAGTCAAAGGGCCATACTCAAGGACCTAGAGGGCCACATGTGGCCTCAAGGCTGATGATTCCCCACCCTTGCCCTGGAGTCAAAGCACCTCATTATAGAGATAAAGAAACTGAGATATGGAGAGGTTAGGTGATTTGTCTAGGGTCAAATAACTAATAAGTGAAAGAGCCCAAATTTGGTCCCAAGTCCTTTGACTCCAAATGCATCCACACTATCCACTGAACCATCCTCCCTTTGGAGAGTCTCCTGACAGTGAGATTAGATATTTCACTGGAAAGACTAGGCAGTCTTGTTCCAGTGGCTTAAATAAAAATACAGTGGCTTATGGTGTCCAAATATGATATGGAGACTAGGTTGTAGTACAGTTAGATAAGATGCACAGTTCTTGGCACACAGTAGGTACTTAATAAATTCCTATTGATTGATTGGTTTCAAAACTGGATTGCTGGATCCAAAGGTCAGTCATTAATCAGTCCATTTCACCTTACCGACATGTCTCTAGGAAATATTCCAGGGATCTGTCCTTGGCTTGATATTATATTTGCCATCCTGCATCTTTTATCTTATAAATCTCTTATGTTATCGTTTATACATCTGTGATAAGGGAACAGGAGTGAGGTTTTCAAGAGCCATTCCAACCACATCACGTATGTTGATTTGGGACATTGTACTCACTTAGTTTCTTATTTTAGCCTCTCCCCACATACTCATCCCTTGACTCTTGGCCAGGTCCCCTTGATAAAACAGGTGCTGAGGGCTAGAAGTGTTCCACTTCTGGAATCCTGAATTCCATAGTAGAATTTTTAAAATGTCTCCTTACCACTCCCCTCAAATTAAAAGCGACTAAGTCACCAACCATGTTGAGACAGCAAGGTGGTACAGTGGACAGAGTGCTGGAGTTGTAGGCAGGAAGTCAACAAGAAGACTAAGTCCTCTCAGACACTTCCTAGCTGAACAAATCACTTACCTCTCAGCCTCAGTTTCCTCATCTGTAAAAAGAGATAATGATGCCTTTCACTTCATCCAGTTGTTGTAAAGATCAAATTTATACACATATTTTCATTGTTCAGTAATTTTCCAGTCATGTTCAACTCTTTGTGACTTCATTTAGGGTTTTCTTGGCTAAGATATGGGAGTTCTTTGACATTCCTTTTCCAGCTCATTTTACAGATGAAGAAAATGACACAAACAGGGTTAAGTGACTTGCCTAGGGTCACACAGTTATTAAGTGTCTGAAGCTGGATTGGAACTCATGAAGATGAGTCTTCCTGATTCCAAACCCCATGCTCTATCCACTTCACTACCCAGATGCACTGTTCATATGTGTGTATAATTTGTAATAGTATACTACAAGATATGTTATTATATATATGCTGAGTCTAAAAATGTTGTCATCCCAGGCCTCGAGTAGATGATGTTCATGCTGCTCCTCCCTTAACCTTTTTTTATTGAGGCCAGCAATGCTGCTTATACACGGGTGCTTTGTCCTTTCAGGCTCTTGAGTAAATGTTGTGCTTTAGCTCCTGAACTACTTGAGGGAGAGAGAGAGAGAGAGAGAGAGAGAGAGAGAGAGAGAGA
>NW_027187419.1:47841315-47879246 GCF_028583685.1 Petaurus breviceps papuanus | reverse complement strand
AGAGAGAGAGAGAGAGAGAGAGAGAGAGAGAGAGAGAACAGTGAAAGCATTCAGAGGTCCACATGGAAGGAACCCAATATGAATCTTTTCTTTTCAACTTTTCCAGTCAAATTAGGGTTACTGTAAAGTTGTGATTGATTAATGAATCAAACTGCAGGGAGCTTTGGTGGCAGCTTTTGATTCTCAAATTTCCACCTTAGAGAGAGAATCTGAGAATGTCAGAGGCAGAAGGAACTTAAGAAAGCATGAGTCCAACACCTCATCTCACAAGTGAGGAAACTGAGGTCCAAGTGACTTGACCAAGTCACAGAACTGCTTAAGGCAGAGCTGCAGTTAGAACACAGCCTGCCTGATGTTTCTTCCATAACTGTCCGTGGTAGCTTATTGTCCCCAGTAAGCACAGAGGCATTGCTCCCATTCACTTCTGATCCTGAAATTGTCAGTATCTGCTGGAAACTTCTTGTTGAGCCACCCAATCAAGGCTGATTGTGGCATGTGAGTTTCTGGTACATGGCAGGAAGGAATGCCTGTAATGTCAGGAGATAAGGGCTCCAAACTTGACTATAATAATACTAACCCTATGAGCAAGAGAAATACATACAAGCCTCAGTTTCTTCATCTGAATAGTAAGAATAGCAATATTTAAATTTTATGCCTCCCAGAGTTGCTATGAGGTAAGTATTTGTGGTATATTGTTTAGAAAGTCAAGAAGACCTAGAACCAAACTTTATTTCTTGTACATATTGGCTATATGAGTCTCCATATGCCAGGGGACTCCCTGTACCAATGGTGTCAGATTCAAATAGAAGCAGAGTAATTAACCTTTATGTAAAGATCTCTGCTTGTGGCATATTTATTTAGAAAATCATATATTCTATCAATTTTGTTGTTGTTGTTGAATATGTTCCACTTACATTATAATCTAGTTTGGGTCCTACTCAGAAGTGTTGCAGTCTTATTGTTTGACACCTCTATTCTAAACTCTAAATTATATAGCCCTTCAAAATCTCTATTGGTAGAGAGAGTATTTTACACCAAAGAAATTATAATCTGGACCTCCTAATCCCTCCTGACCTTCTCCTAAAAAAAGTACTATATAAATGTGAACTTATTTTTCAAAGATGTTAGCAAAGTTGTGTTAGTTTTGATCTTAGTTTTTCAGACATTTTTCAGTCATGTCTGATTCTTCATGACCTCATTTGGGATTTTCGTGTCAAATAGAATAAAATGGTTTACAATTTCCTTCTCCAGCTCATTTTACAAATGAAGAAACTGAGGCAAACAGGGTTAAGTGAATTACCCAGGGTCACATAGCTAGTTAGTGTCTGAGGCCAGATTTGAACTCAGGAAGATGAGTTTTTCTGACTCTAGGCCCAGCACCCTATCTACTGTGCCACCTAGCACCACCCTTGATCTTAGTTACCTTGGCTTAAAATCAGTCCTTGAATGAACTAACTCTGCTATTTCCTTACTTAGTATCTGGCCACATTCACCATGATACAATGAGGTAATCGAACTAGTTGACCTCTAGGGTCCTTTCCAGGTCTAGACCTATGGTCCCATGATCCTTAGTCACAAGATTACCCAATAACATTTTGTGGGTATTGTTCACCTACATGTTTTCTACTAGCTTACATCCTAGCAACTAAGTCTTAGAAAGTTCCCAAAAACCCAGAGAGGACCCGATTGGCCAATAGTTGCATTAGCTACATTCATAAATGACTTAGATGGTATATGAACCCAGGGATTCCTGACTATAGGCTTATTACTCTATCCATTTGCCAAGTTTCCTGTCTTATTCATATTTGCCATAGAATAAATTAAGCTTTAACTGCATAGGCAGCAGAATCAAAAAAGTGAGTAAAAGGGTTTCAAAATTAGTGGTTACCCTATAGCTATTTCAAAAAGGAGGCTAATTGCATATAGCCTGGCAAAATTCCTGCTTGTATGAGAGAGCTAACCCTGATGGCTGCCCTCCCAGCTGTCACTTCTAGCATGTATTTGAAGTTTTCTATTTATAGAATCAGATTCTTAGAATTAGAAGGGACCTTAGAATCCAAACCATCTATGTGACAGGTCAAAAACCTAAGACTCAGAGAAGATAAATTCTCTTCAATTCATGAAGCATTTCTGAGCAAGTACTAAGAGCTAGGTGTCATGCTGGGTGCTGGCACACAAAGACAAAAAACAAAACAAAAACACCACCAGTTGCTGCCCTCAAGGAGATTACATTCTATTGATGAGTTAATAGAAATAAAAACACCTATGGATATTTGGCACCTGAGGTGAGTCTTGTGGCAGCTAGTTATTCTAAGTACTAGGAAGTACAGGTATTCTAAGCCAATGCAAATTCACAGACGAAAGTGATAGGCAAGTAAGCCAGTCTGGCTCAAATGAAGAATATATGATGATAAATATGAGACTTCTGGAAAGAGAAAATGAATCTGGGTTGTGAAGGATTTTAACTACTAGAATGAGGACTTTGTATTTGTATTTCCTAGGGAGCCAATGAAATTTATTGAGTAGTGAAAGGAAATTATCAGACTGTGGGTAACGAATATCAATTTAGCAGCTGTTTAGAAGTCAGCACTCTGCGGGGTCTAATAGAAAGTGCTCTGGCAATGGAGCTAGATAACCTGGTTTTTCATCTTTGTTCTTTAACTTGCTACGTGTGTAACCTTTGAGTGAGTCATGTCAATTCCTAGGGCTTCACTTTCCTTACCTGTAACAAAGATCAAGAGTTGCAATACATCTGGGGTTCTTAGCCCTCTTTGTGTCCTCGACTCTTTTATCAATCTAGTGAAGCCTAGTGATACTTTCCCATAATAACATTTGTAAATGCATAAAATAAAATACTTTAAATTATCAAGAAAGCCAATTATATTGAAATAAAATTGTCCAAAAAATATCATGGTTCACGGTCAGCATGTTAATAACTCCAAGGCATCTTTGAGCTCCAAATCTGTGATCCTGACTGTGATCCCATGAGAAGAGTGAAACAGGAAACATGGAGATCCATTAGGAGGCTACTAGGGCCAGGACCAGACCTAGCCCTCCTGACTCTGGGTGCAGTGCTCTTAACTCTAAAAGACCATTGTAGACTACGAGATGGAGCCAAATGAATGTCTAATGATCCAGTGTCATCCAACAAAGTGGAAGCTGACATTTTATGACACTCTCAACAATTAGGGGTTGCAGTTGGCCACATCATTGATTCATTGAGCAAATAGATATTCAATGCTTACTGAGTTTAAGGTACTGTTTTAGTTATATAGAGAGATCAAAAATAAACAAGCCATATTCTGCAGGGAGTTTATCATTTTGTAAAAGAAATGAAATATGCATAAAATTATCTCTAATACAGAGGTTCTTAATTGTGTGTGTCTCTGTGTGTGTGTGTTGTGGTCCCCTTTGGAAGTCTGATAAAGCCTATGGATTCATTTTCATAATAATGACTCTAAATAGCTAAAGGAAATGCCAAGTTTTAGTTAGAAGTTCATGAATGTGTGTATATATATATATATGCACACATATACATTTATACATCTATACATATTATACATATATGTACATATGCACAAAATGATGCAAAGTAGAATACAATTAAATTCTAGAAGTCAGGCAGAACAAGGGTCATAGGAAGGAGAGTTCGCTTCTGGCTAGAATGATCAAGGATGACTCCCTGGAGAAGGAGACATTTAAGCTACGTCTTGATGGATCGATAAGTAGTCTCCTTTCTAAATTTCTTCTCCAACTTGAAATTATTCTTATAAGTTTGATCCCAGAAGTATTATTTGCAAACCTTGAAGTACTTTATAAATACTAGCTATTATTAGTTAATATTATTATAAATTCAGTAGAGCATAATAATGTTATTTCTATAGAACATATATCCTTAGGTGTCTAGGTTGGAAATAAGGAAGTAAACAGTCATTTATTACGCACCTACTATATGCCAGGACCTGTGCTAAGCATTTTACAAATATTTTCTCATTTGATTCTCATAACATTTATGGGAGGTAGGTGCTATTACTATATTATCCCTTTTGTAGATGAGGAAATGGAGGCAGACAGGAATTAAGTGATTTGACTAGGGTTACACAGCTAGTAAGTGTCTAAAGCTGGATTTCAACTCAGGTCATCTTGACTCTAAGCCCAGGGCTCTATTCGCTGTACCACCTATTTGCATCTAGGTCCAGGCATATTCCACAGTGCACTACCTAGTGATACATAACTCTATTTAATATATTCCATTCATTTAATAGCACAATACCTTACATAGTACATAGTAAGTGCTTAATAAATTCCTATTGAGGTAGCAGCTAGGTGGCACAGTGAATAGAGCACCAGCCCTGGAGTCAGGAGGATCTGAGTTCAAATCTGGCCTCAGACACTTAACACTTGCTGGCTGTGGGACCTTGGGCAAGTCACTTAGCCCCAATTGCCCTGCCTTTCCCCCTCCAAAAAGCAAAAAATAAAATAAAATAAACAAATAAATTCCTATTGGTTGGGATTAGAATAGAAGAAGCAATATACTGAGCCATTGACAGGTGGTATGGTCCTGTACTTGGGCCCTCAATCTGATATTCTATGTGAAGGTCATAGGACAACACATACAGACAACCAAGAAACAAATTCCTAAATTGTCAGGGAAGTGTGGCCTTCTGCTGAGTGAGAGAATTATAAATGTTATACTCCAGCAGAAGAAAAGAATGCCCATGATGAAACTCTTGAATTTGAGGGGAGAAAATTGGTCTGGCATCACAGTAGACATGAGTTCATTATTCATAATGCCAGTATCCATTCCATTTGTCAACAAATTAAACCATATTGTCCTAGTAGGTACAGTGGCAAATGAATTTGTCCTGGTGGAGTGCATGTGACTAGAGTAGACTAGAATTGCCTTAGATATTTCCCGGATGGTAGCAGGATAGGACAAGATTCCATGAAGAAATGGGAACATAGTTGGGAAAAATGAAGGCTACCCTTGCACAAAACTAAAGGAAATCAACTGGAACTTCAATTTTTCTTTTTCCTGTTCCTGAATAATGGTGCTGAAGGATTCCTGATCCATGCAACTACATTCCCAGGGGAAAGAGTGTCTTCTGGTTATGACTTCCTTGGTCCTTCAGACCTACCAATAATGACCAGAATAAATCTGGTCACTTCCTTTGGAAATCTTGAATGAGATAATTGATTCATCTTTTCCTGCTATAGAATTTGGTTTTGTTCAGTTATTTCAGTTGTGCCTGACTCTTTGTGAAGGCATTTGGGATTTTCTTGGCAGAGATGCTGGGATGGTTTGCCATTTCCTTCTCCAGCTCATTTGACAAATGAGAAAACTGAGGCAAACAGGTTTAAGTGACTTTCCATGTTCACACAGCCAGTAAGTGTCTAAGGTCTGATTTGAACTCAGATCTTCCTGACTCCAAGCCTGTATCCACTGTGCCACCTAGCTGCCCTCCCATAGCATAATTTTATGCAATTTCTAAGCCAGGGTTGAGGAGGCCCTGCCACTGAGCAATGTGGCAGAGCATTCGTTTTTCCATTGTGGTATGTGATTACCACCCATACATTTCAGTTACCTTATCACTCTTCATTCCATACTGCTTCCCTAGACTCTCTCATGCCATACTGCAACTTAACTATGCACCTATGACACTTCCCTAATACATTCTCACTTTTGCGTGGGTGCTAAACATGTAATTTGAGATCATATCGGATGCTAAGAAGTTACACCAACTGTCATGCTCCATGCCTTCTTTACCCTTATCTTGACCCAGCACCACAACTCAAAGTAATCCCAGCAACATGTTCTGAAACATATCTTTAAGATGTGGTCAAATTCGACTAGATGTCAAATCTGCTAGATAAGACAGTGAGCTTTTGAATTGTTTCAGTTTGTTGGGGAAAGAGAGAAATACAACCACAAGCGTCAAGGCTTATTGGGAGAGCAGGTCTTGGTGAAGGGAAGTCTATCTGGGAGAAGCATGCAAAGGTATCTAACTTTAAACTGAATGAAAGAGGTGGCCACCTTCCTCATCGCCTCCTGGATTATAAACATTTCTCTTTCTTCCCCTCCCACAGGGCCTGGAGCAGTCATTGATGGGGTAAGCTCTGCCTCCAGAGCACTGGCATGCCTTTGGCTATCGGGGACCCTCTTTGTCCACTTCTTCATCAAGTTTTGATGAGAAACCCTAGGGTCCTCTGAGCGACGCCTGGCTTCTCCATACCACAGACTTTACTCTTCTACACTGCGGAGGGCAAACCAGTTTTGTTTTGTTTTTGTTTTTCAGCTTGAATGAGTGGGGATGGGGGGGAGGGGGTGGGGAGGGTTCTGCAATGTGTAGGATAATCAATCATGGGTGTGTTCAAAAATTGAATCTGTTTCTTCTCCCTTAGCCCTACCTTCTTTTCTGCCCTTCTCCCCATTGTGTCCCCCATAACTTCTGTTTTGGCAAAAAGTCTGTTTCGGTTGAACCCATAAATGCCCCCAGAGATACACCTTGGTTCATGAAATAGCGCACGACAAGAATTACATCAGAGAGTCCTACTGTCTGTGTCTCTTAAGCTAACAAATCACCCTTTTTGTTATGCTGTACAAAAGACTCCTTGTTATGTGTCTGATGACATTGGGTTTGTCTCTCCCATCAGGGTGGATTTTGAATATATGTACACATATATATTGTTCTACCACTTCCTCTTGGCACTGTATTCTACCCATCACCTCAAATACCTGCAGCAAATAGAGGTGTGGGGCCAAGGGGCTTGTGAAACCCGATTAAAGTGGAAGTTCATCTGTAAAGAAGAAAGAAAACCTCTGGAGCGTGGGAAACTGGAGCTGAGTGTACAGGAAGAGGAAAGGTTGGGGGGCTGAGTTTCTTCGTTAACAATTCCTGGCTGGTCGATTTTTTAAAAAAAGGATTTGGTGGCTGATTCATTGGGTCTTATCTAGCTATCAATCAGAGCAATCCTATGACTATCCATCTGCTCAACTTGTCTGGTCTATCCATCCATCCAATTATCTGCCCACCTGTCTTTCTCTCTAACAATCTATTTATTCTATTTATCAATTTATCAATGTAATTATCTACGTTTCTCTCCAAGTCTCTCCCTCTCTACTCTTTCTCATCTATCACTATAATCATCTCTAATCAGCTTGTGTCTATCTTTCTCCCCATTTCTTTCAAAAATCAACCTACCCTAAAAAAAAATGCTTTCCTAGTTACATATCAACTTTGCATGTGAAAGCCAATTTTCTCAGATTAACCAGGAAGATAAACAATATCCAATCACATGGACATTTGAGAATGTGGCATCCCATTCACCAAAAGTAGGCTGTGATAGCCTATGAGATCTAGTAGGAATCCATCACTTACTACACACTAAAGCATTCTCTTCTCTAGACATAGATGAGTCCCATGAGTACCTTAACTAACTAGCATGATGTTTTCCTGTGAGATTTGAATGACCAAGATACCAGTCATCAGAAATACATGTGCTTTTCTACCTTTCAAGGATGCACACATTATGATCCTATTTGACCAAATCCAGGGCATATGTATTCCCATCAAAATTAAAAAAAAAAAACACAAAAAAACCACATATACCATATACACTGGTCTTCTGCAATGTGATCACATCATTCAACCAGTCTGAGCTTCTCAGTTAGTGTCTCCAATCTGCTCCAGTCTGGGTTTGGCCTGTTTAAAAACTATCAAGTTAAAAGCTGATAGAGTCCAATTACAGGGCTGGTGTGTTGACAGCGCTCACATTTGTTTCGGAAGCTCTTCTGAGCAGAGGGCACTTGAGCGACTGACTTAATTTCCAAGCACTTGATTAACCCAACACTGCAAACAGAAGGGGAAAATATGTACCACACACATTTCCTCTTTTGGTGGGGCTTCTCCCTTCAGTGGTTTTGAGGAAGCCTAGCACCATCTCCCTTTTCTCTCTATTGTAGCTGACCCAGATTCCACACAAGAGATGAACTTTCATGTCTGTACTTTCTTGGGGCATCTTCCAGGGCAATCAGGATTTGGCTATCCTGTGTGCCAGTGGACCAAAAATGATTGCAATAAAAATGACCCTGGGTTAGATCTCTCTTTACATTCTTAGGGTACTGCCAAGAGGGACATGCAAATCGCCAGCACTGGCATTCTCCCACTCTTTCCCTGACCTGGTATGCTATAAAATGCTAGCAGCCTAACTGAAAAGAAAAAAGTGTGGGGGGGGAATGTTGCTTTAAAGGCATAGTTTGTCAAATGCTCTTAATGTTTAATATTTATTCTTCTTTTCCCACCATCACAAGCTGCCTCTTTGTTTCTGTCTGTGTTAGTTCCTGAACATGACATACAAATCAAGAAAATCCATCCACACACCTTCCACCTCCTTAGGCGCTTTCAGCGCACAAAATGCCAGGCACTCTACTTAAGGTCAATTGTTGTGAATGGAATTTTAGTCCCCTCAAACAACAAGAAAAAGACAACTGCCAGGAGACAGATTCCAGGAACACGTAAGGTTTGCCAACAGTTTTCTATCTATTCTAAGTTCCCAGGGACAATCTAGTGAGCAAGTATGAAGTTGGAATTGAAGGTCAGACATAAGCATTTCAAATTGCTCAATACAGATATCTGAATAAGTGAGGTCACAGTAAGACATGTCTTATGAAGAATATCTGAGTGCCATATTGATAAACTAGAGACATTGCTTAGGAGCTAAGCATATATGTTGGGAGTAGGGCAAGAATAGAGAAGTAGTCCTTGATGGCATAGTTCTTGAATGTCCAAGCTGCATGTTTTCTATTGGACTTTCACTTTTCCTTCTAAAAGAAGGATTCTCTACTCCTCTTAGTGAAGGAGTACTTAAAGCATCCCCAGAAATATGATCTGGTATGATAATCTCCATGCCTTCTCCCTTTTACCACTTGATGGCCTGTCCTCTTGCTACACTTAAATTAAGGATCCATTAAATCATCTTTGTGAATTCTCCTTCCAATAATGTGAATCACATCCCATTCATACCTTGGTGGGTAGTCTTACGAGTTGCTGTGGGTTTAATATATATATATATATATATATATATATCAGCTGGTGGCCACTTCCTAGTGATAGTACTAGCCAAAAGATAAAACCACAGTAAGAACCCACCTTCTCCCTCCCATCCCAGGCACTGGGGGGCAAGGGGGGAAAGGGGAAGTTAGGAAACAGAATAAAACTGTTCTTTCTTATCATCATGGGAGAAAAGGTGAGGGAGGCTTGTGAAAATGGAGCATTGGGAAGGACAATGGTGTTCCTTCTAGGAGACACCTTAATGATTTTCTGCTTTGTTAATTTAACTTTGGTGGTGATGCCACCACTAGACAACAGATGTCTCAAAGATATGGTAAGACATAGAGGATAAGTGCTCCACTTGCCATGTTTTCACTAATAGAGCATTTTGCTACTTCTGTATGGCTTTTAGTTCTGCAGGAAGAATCCTTAAGCCTTTTGGGCAGATTTGGCCCAAGGTTGCAAATGGAAGAACAAGAGTATGCAGACACTTATATTAATGCAAGTTCTTGACCAGCCAGTAGCCCTTTCCCATTTTGTCAAGTAGGTGACAAAAAAAGATAAATAATGCAGATGAGGCCAAGTGGAATTCAGCAATGAATCTAAGAAGCTCTCATTCCCCTTTCCCAAAGCAAAGTTTAACACTTCCACCAAAGTAATGTCAAAGAAAGTGCTCGTGGTAAGGCTAATGCCAAGCTTGTTCTTCTGTAGTTTAATGTCAAGTGCCTGATACAGTCATCTGCAAGTCTAAGTGTGTTTTCTTTTTCTGGGTTTTCTTTGGGGGGGGAGGGGGAGGGAGGGTCCTAGAAACATGCACATATTTTAAGCTTAGAATATTGGGCATTATTGCTCTGATGTGTTAGTGTTCATCTAAACAAAAGGAAATGGCAGACTTTAGTATCTGAAAGATGCCTAAGTCTCTTTCCCTGCAGCCCTGGCCAAACCTTGGAAGACAGCACTTCACTGCTTGGGTGGTGGTTTCATCTCTGGAGTGGACCGGCACTGAACTTTGGGTGAGGGGCATGCTCCAGGACTCTAGGCAAAGCAGATCCATATCAGACCTAGAAAAGCTTGTTTCAGGAGCTGCCCAATCATCTTGTTCTTCACCTAAAGGAGGTTAGCACATTACCCCTGAGGTCAGAAGAAATTCCAAGCTGGAGAAGAGCAGAGGACACCAAGGAATACAGCTAACTCCATGGGGAGCATAGAATTGTCACTGCATCGAGTCTTTATATGCAAAATATGAAAGAGAGGAGTGATACTCCCAGTTGAAATGTCTTCTCTTCTGCAGCTGTTGTGTGGCCCTTGCCAACATTATTACAGGAAGGAGGGGGAGGAGTGGGTAAGAGTGGGGAAAAGCATCTTCCCCAATTTGACACTGAGCTGTCACCAGGGAGAAACTGGCTTTTAAATAGCTGAAACCAGCCAAACAAAAAAGTGAATCTCCCTATCTTTATGTATATATAATCAGGGGAAATAGCTAAAAGTTTTGCTTTTTGGTGAAATACATTTCCCCCTCCTTCTTTGTTTTTGTTCTTTGCGTAACTCCTAGTCCTGGGACTTGTCCAGTTTCATTGATCATAACACCACCCCTACCCCCACCGAACCTGTCTGCCACTTGCTGCCGCCCTCCCTCCAGCCTCTCCTCCAAGATACACAAACTGGAGGAAATGCTGAAAAACTTAACAGGTATGCAGTTTGGAAGGCAACATTTTCTAACATAAACCACATGATAAGAAGTCCTAATGATCACTAAAAACAGACAAATGAGCAAAAAAAAAAAAAAAGCCAGTCTCATTTTCTACATTGCTTGCTGAAAAGAAGAGAAGTAAATGAAAGGAGGAAGAATTACATTTGCAATTAAAAGATGGGGCAAAAAAAATATTGAAATAGTTCAGGATGGCTTTCAGGTGCAAAATATCCAGAATCTCAAGTAAAGTGAAGTGGACTTAATCAGGCACAATTGTCTCCATCCCAAAAGTAATAGTTGACTCTGCTCACTTCTTTTGAGGGCTTTTTAAAAGGACTTCTGTTTAAAGGACTTCTCTTTATTGGGCCCCAGCATTGTTCAGATGGCTGTCAATAGCCCTAAGTGAAGAGGGTAGGATCATGAACCCCTCAGAGTCCTCTTGAGCCACAGTCAACTTTATTTAGCAGAAGTAGAGTTGATGACAATGGTGATAAAAGTGATCATGGTGAAACAGGAATTGCTGCCCATTGTATCACTCATGGGGAGCATTTTTAAACATTCAAAAATTTTTGTGACATGTCAAGTGCAGTTGTGAGGAATGTGTGGGTGTATGAAAATGTATCTGTCCAGTTCTGAGTCCTTCTTTAGGTTTTAACAAAGTTCTCTATGACTTATCAATGGTGCAGTCCTAGCTGTCAGAATATGGGTGTGCACATTCTCACAATTATACTTAAAAACAAATCTATGTTCAAATGCTTTAAGAATTTATCGAACAGAAACAAGAATATAACTTTGTCAATCTTCTAGGGTTATTTTGAGTTTGTTTACTTTTTTATTTTAATTTTCCTAGTTTTTCTTATTTCAAAAAAAAGCAATGAAGTCTTTCTTCTTTTTTTTTTTTTGGTCAATAATTGTATTAAGGGTGAATATACTACCTGAATTTTTGTGCATGTTACATTGTAGTTGTAACCTTTTCTAATTCAGGATGAATAAGAGATGGTTGTGATTGTGCAGTGTATCAATAAAGTTCGAAGAAATTTGTACCTTTTGGGGGGTTATTTATTAGGCTTTGTTGGATGTTGGCAAGCATAGTGGAACATGTATGTTGGGCCAGGATGTAATTACCCACATATGTGCCAGTGACCTGAAAATTGCATCAAATATTTTCATGTCTCCCCATTTCTACCCATCCTCACCTCTGCGCATATATGCTAAATGGATCAATGTGGATAAAATCAATACCTTTCTGAAGATGGTCTATTCAAGCTTCTTTCAATTTACCCATGTGGAACATACCAACTACACACACATACATATGTATATTTAAATATGTACATACATATACATATTTACATATATACATGCACATATACATATGAGGTCGTGGACAAGAGAGAACTCTCACAAAATTATAAGGGTGATGCTCAGCATTGATACTTTACTCTGTATGATTCCTGTTGCTTGCAGCCAATGAATTGGAGATTACTATGCTGTTGTAAACATGGCAAGAGATATCTCATGGATTGATTCAAATAGAATTGTATGCTGATGATTAATTTTTCTCTAGCCTCTCTTTTATAGAAATATTTGTAAGACAGTGCAGTGCATGGGAGTGGGGTGGGGTGGGAGGCACTGGGCTAAGAATCAGGAGAGCTTTCCTCTTTCCTCTGGTTCTTTATTATCACATCATCATCATCTTTCTAGCTTCACTCAGCCCTACCTCCACACCACAGTTCTTCCTTATTTATCTGTTCCCACATTTTTCCTCCACCATCTAACCTCTCAGTTATCTCTAGACCAATATATTCCTTTTAACTCTGCTACTAGCTAGTTATATGATCTTGGGTGAGTCATTTAACTTATTTTGTCTTTCAGTTTCCTCATCTCGAAAATAATGGAACTATAAAAGGCAGTCTATAAGGTTCTGTCTAGCTCTGACATTCTACAATATATTTCCATGGCTTTTTTAACTCCTGGTTTTTCATTAAGACTACATCTAAATCAGAGCCTGTTATTACAAATGTGGCCTATGTTTTTGGAGCTGAGTTAAAATTATCCAACTTCTTTTCATAAATTCTTTGTAATTTGGTAATAAACCCCAAGAGGAATAAGAGGTTGGTTTTAGCCTCAGTACTGTCTTTGACTTCCCAGTTTGACCATGATCACTTTGTACCTCCCTGTGCTTTAGTTTCCGTCACCAGAGATAGGGTACAAATAAAAAAGAATAGGCCAATATGCTTTGAAAATAAGCGTCAAAAATATAATGCATAGATAGATGATTGTAGTTTCCAGGACAACTGATTTATTTTGAATGAGTTATTTACAGATGTAGCTGATTACCAATTTTCCTGATCAACCAATAACTTTGGTAATCATTTATTCTTCCTCTCCCTTTTCCTCTGCCCTTTCATCAGCTTCTTTCTGCCCACACCCAGTGCTCCTCTTTTCCCACTTATACCATAACGTTCACCCATCTATCTGTTCCCCTGCTAGGGTGGGCATTTATCCATCTCTTACTCCATCTAGGCACTCAGAGTACTATCAATCATCTATGTACCAATTTATTCCTCCATCAGCTAACCACTCACCTAGCCATTCACATATTATTTCCCCATTTATCTCCCCCTTATTCCATCTATCCACTCATCCACTTCCCTAATGCAACTATCCCCCATCTATTTATTTAAACCATCTATCCATTCCCCATCTGTCAATCCATCTACCTAGAATCCTCAAGCTAGCCTTTGGCAGACATACCTATTTACCAACCCACTTCAATGTAATGAAAATCTTTGCTGTTATCTCTCCATTCAGCAAGGGAGGCTTTATCTAGTTATTCTTAAGCACAGCAGTTAAAGGATCAGATGCATTTTCGTTATCTTTCCGCCAAATACATGCTATTAAAAACGTACACACAGAGAAATGCCTCCAGAGATGTATGATTGGTGTACCTATTCCTATCAAGATGTATTAAAGTGGATGGGGGATGGGAAAGCAGGGGTGGTTGGGAAACACCCAGATGAGCAGATGTTGATATTTAACTTTCTACCATGGCCATGCAAGGAACAGAAACCATAGCATTTGGAAATATGTTGAAGAAATTGGGCTATTTAGCCTGAGGAAGAGAACACTCAGGCTATCACTTACTTAAAATGTGTGGAAGGTTGTCATGTGAAAAGGAGATTCTAGTCTAAAAGCTAAAAATAGAACCAAGATCTGAAAGGTATACGAAAATAGATAGATTTTTGTCTCTTAAAAAAGAACTTCCTAATATTTACAGCAGTTTCAAATGTGAGTGGGCTGTCTTAAGGAGCAATGAGTTCTCATTTGCTTGAGGTGTTCAAATGGAAATTAAGAAACACCAGTTGGGATAGGATGTTTTAGAACATAATCAGAGAATGCATACTTTTGGAGGTCTGACTAGATACATTCAGGGTCTCTTCTAACTCTCAGATTCATTGATTACAAAAGACATTATTAGTAAAGACTGCATGAAAAAGAATGGCAATCAGTTTAAGATTGCATTCTCAATTGTATATACACTTTACTTGAACAGGAAAAAAAATATGCATGCATGTACACACACACACACACACAAGGGTTGGGGAGGGGATGGGGAGAGAAGGTGGGAATGATAGAGAAGGAGCCTATACCCTCCATTCAAATTTCTGAAAACTGGGTCCCCGAAGTCAAAGGGATGACATCTCCTTCTAAGACTGTTCAGATTTTCCTAAGGTTCATGGAATAATCCTCTTCCCTTTGCCAATTCAGTTTAAGCAAAGACTGAGGCTTTAGAGAGGATTAAGAGGTTTCTGGTTTCCTATTCCCCACTGAAAGGTAAAGAATTGAGGTCTGAATATGTAAAACAGGCATTTTGATAGAGTGCCTATACTTTTATTGTGGAAGAAACATGGCCAGAGCAAAAATCAGCCAACCTGTGTTGACTAACTGACTGAATGTATACTTGAGTGAATCAATGACTGAATTAATCAGTGAATTTAGTGAATTTGAAAGGATCCTAAACCACACTTGATTAGGGATGAACAATCCACAGATAGCTAGATAGCACTGGCTAGTGCTTCATTTTTAAGTTAGCTAGAATATCCAGTTTAAAGCTGAAATTAGTACCATGAACATTATGTTTGAATACCATGAACATTATGTTTCAAAACCCTCAAGCTGCTATATGGTTCTTTGATGAAGGAATAAAGAAAAACTGCTGGTAATGAGATACTAATTTTTTTAGGATTTGGCAGGCAAAGTTTGAAGTTTAATTATGTATATATAACATTCTAAATATTATGCATCTATATTTGTATTTCCATATGTATATTTCATACATGTATATCTCTTCATATACATAAAGTACAATATAGGTATGTGATGATTATGATTTTTACACAAGCATTACATGTTAACATGTATTGTGCACTTCTCTCTACACTGATAAATTTTAGGGCAGTATCTTGAGTTCTTTTTTTAAGTAAACACTAAAAGAAAGCATGTCGTTTTGGGTAAAACAAAACAAAATAAAACAGATAGTCTTTGCCCCTACTATTGGAGATATGATCTCTCCTTCAGATGTCCTTCTCCCTCTTTTTTTTTTTAGCCCCAACCCCTAGGCTAATGGTTTCTATTTCTGTGCCCCCAAATAGGAGTATATATGCAAGGTTTATTGGATTCAGTAATGAAAAGTTTATCGGATAGGTGACTTCTATCCTTGGGGGTTAGACAAAGGAAATAAACATTTCTCATTGCTGAGCCAAGGATTTGAACTTGCAGAGTTAGCAGCCATTTCTCTGTCCAAGGTGCTGAGTTCTGACATATGATTTGGGGAAACAAAAAATCATTTCCCAAGCAGAAAAAGTCTATAATTTGTAAGGTCATTATGAGAATCAGAGAAATCATATGGTTCTTTGTTTGTCTGGGAGGGCAGACCTTTTGAAGTACCATCAACATTTGCCTGATGGCATAAGGTAGAACTCACCTATAATACAAATTCCCCACCCCCAGGTCCATCAGGACAATATACTGTATATATCTGTTATGACTTAACTCCAAGTACCACAATTTTATACAATCTGTACTTGGAAAGGAATCTCAGAGGTTATCTAGTGCAACCCTCATCTGAACAATGATCCTGTCTACAACAATATAGGTCATCTAGCCTCTGCTTGGAAAACTCTAACAACTAGATGCTCACGGCCTATGAAGGCAGCAAATTCCATTTTTTTGATAGCTCTATTGATTTCAGAAGTACTGTTTCCTTTTGTCTAAGCTGAAATCACCTCACCTCTCTAATGTAATCAATGTATATTTCATCTTCCCCTCCCCCATTTCCTGAATCAAGATTCTATCTTAAACAACTTTTCTAAGTGCTATTCCTAAAGCTGGGTGGGGGAATGATTTTCTGATTAGGCAGTCAGAAGATCACAAATGATGCAAGAGAAAAGGAGGTGGGAGAGGGACAAAACACATACAACTGTAGCAGTCAACCAAATGGGATCTGACACTTTCCATGTCTAATAAGAGGGGTCATACCATTAATCACTAGGCGAAATGGGAATAACAGGGGAAAGTAAGGATATTTGAAAATAATTTATCATAATTTACCTGGTACATGAAAGCAATGGAAGTCCCCCTCATACTGGATAGTCACATGACCTTTCCCTACATTATTTCATATGTAGTATCTCAAAAAAAAAAGCTGCTAGAAACATACCTTGAGTTTGTCATCTTTGGATTGAACAGTCAGCTTCTAATGAAGTGGAAACAATCCCAGGTAAGTGGCTCTAGAAAGCAGATATTATCATGCCATCTCTCACCAGAGCAAAAGAAGATTGTAGCCTCCACTGAGTGACAAGAGAGTCCAGGTAAATCTCAGCAAGTGTGTCAATTCAGCACAATCAGTGATTCAGTGGGCATGTATTAAGCACTTATTATTGTGCCAGACATTGTCTTAGGGACACAAAGAAAGGCAAAAGTCTGGTTCCCATTCTCAAAGAACTTGCATTCTAACAGAGGAAACAATATGCAAATAATTATTTGTAAACAAGATACCTAAGAGTGCAAATGGAAGCTAATCTCAAAGGGAAAATTGCTGAAGGTGGGAGAAAGGTAACCAGAAAAGGCCTCCTGTACAAGCATGATTTGAGCTGAGTCATGTAGAAAGGCAGGATTCCAGATGTGGGGACAGCCAGTGAAAAGACACAGGGACGGGCAATGGAGTATTCTGTTCAAGGAACAGAAGGAGGACCAGTCTTCTTAGATTGCAGAAGAGTAAGTGGAGAGGAGTAAAGTGTTAGAAGACTGGAAAGTAAGAAAGTTACACAGTATGAACTTTGTTAAATACCAAAGAACTAGCTTTTTATTTTATCCTGAAGGTAATAGGAAGTCAATGGAGCTTATTTAGTAGGGTGATAACTGGACTTGTACTTTATGGAAATCACTGTCAGAATAATGAAAGATGGATTAGAGAGAGGAAGAATTTAAGGCAGGGAGATCAATTAAGAGACTATTGCATTAGTGCAAAAAGAGGTGATGAGGGCCTACACCAGGGTGGCATCTATGTGTATAGGGAGAAGGGGAAACAGGAGACTTCACAACAGATTAGATACCTGGGGGGAATGTGAGAAGTCAAGGATGATGCTGAAGATGAAAGCTTTTGGACTGGGAGGATGGTGATAGCCTCCATAGTAATAAGGAAATTCAGAAGAGAGGATGGTCTTAGGGAAAGTTCCACTGTCGACATGAGTAATTTGAGGTGTCTATGGAACATCCAGTCAAGATGTCCAAAAGGCAGTTGGTAAGGTGGGTAAGGTCTCTTTCAACAGAGAGCTTAGGGCTGAATATATAGATATCTACATAGAGAGGGTAACTGGATGCATAGGAGCTGATAAGATCACCAAATGAGATAGTACAGAGAGAGAAGAGGATTCAAGATAGATGCTTGGAGGATACTTTAAGTTAGTGGACATAACCTGGAGAATCCAACAAAGGAGACTGAGAAAGTGAAATAGAGCCTTAAATTGTTAGCGCCAGCCACCCTACTCCCTATTCCCCTTGTCCCCTCCCTTCTCTATGCTTCAGTGTATAGTGCAAACTGAAAGAACATCTAGTAAGTGTCTCATGCTTTTGCACTCCTTAGATCCCTTCAACTTGGAAGAGGAAAGCTTGAGATATTCCTACTTGGGAGAGAGAATCAGGCCTGATTATCCTTAGAGACCCTCCCTTCCTTTTCTCTTTCTCTTGTTCTCTGCACAATGATATGTGCAAGGATGGTTACTGTGGTTACATGACCAAACCACTTCTGTTTCTGTCTACTCATTGCTGAAAGTCAGGGCTCAGGGGATTCAGTTTATTAGAACAGTAGTAACTATAGTAGCTAAGTCAGTCCTGGGAATGGCAGAAGAGATTCTTTGGTGGTATTCAAATACAAAGGCTCTAGTTCTCTTCTATGGACACAGCCAGAGTCTAAATTTCACGTGGGTTATTTTATTTTATTTCTGCTTTGGCCTGTGATACTGAAGCATAGATGATTCTATATATGATTCCTCTCCCTTTCAGAAGATTTTCTCCCCTTTGTGATGGTGCCTTCAGTATCTGAGTCAGTCCACTCTTTTGAATGCCTCCTCTTTGATGTAAATTTCTTGTGGAGTTACTATCAGAATTTTCTTTTGTTATACCTTTGCTCTTCTGCACTGAACTCCATTCCATGAGCAAAACCTGGCTGGGAAATCTGGCAATTCTGCTCCCTTCCTTCCTCTTAGTTTACTTCATAAGGGAAGGCATCCACAGAATCTTCATTGGGGAAATAAGGAAGAGTGTAGAAATAGAGCCTAGGCTAGGAGTTGACAATGTTAGTAGCCACCTAAAGCACATTGTGAAACACATTCAAACATTATCTTTTAATCAGTTCATAGTTTTGATGCCAGAAAATACTATTCACCATAGCATATCAATAAGAAATGCTGAATCTAAAAAGAAAAAAAAAGCAATAACAAATGTAAAGTCCTGGTAAATAACTGCACGACTTTAGATGTGATGGAAAGGAAAACTTCCTAACAAGATGATATATTCAAAGATGGAATGGGCTACTTGCTTCAGAAAGTGGTAGTTTCCCCCTTATTGGAGGTCTTCAATCAAACACTAGATGACCACTTCTTGAGGATGTTTTAGATGAAATTCTCAATCAGAATACAGATTTGGACTCAGAGGCCTCTGAAGTCCCATCCAACTCTGATATTTTGTGCCTCTGTGAAGTATAGAATGGAATAGATCTTGAGGGAAGTGAAATCATGTGAAAAAGTTTAGTGAATTTAATGGACTCCAAGCTCTATATGATTTAGGAGTATGATATGTCAGTCAAAGAAGCAAATATTTTAGGCTGCATCCAGTAGGAGAAACAATAGCTGATAACAGCTGATGTTAGTGACTCTAGGCCCAGCATTCTGTCCATTGTTCCAACTAGCTCCCCTCTATCAGGAGCCTAGGAGGCAGTAGTCTAATTGTATTCTCAGAATCATAGATTTAGTTCTAGAAACTACCTTAGAGATTATTAAGTCTAACTCCCCTCATTTTATAAAACTGAGGACAAGAGAGATTAAGAACCTTGCCTAGGATAGCACAGCAAACAAGAGTCGAATCCACATTTTTCTGACTTCAAGTCCAGCGCTCTGTTCACTATACTATGATGCCCCTTGATTCTACTCAGTGAGACAGCATCTGAAATATCCCCAATATTCCAAGTACTGAGTGCCAAGCTGACACGTTTGGCAGAGGACAGTAACCAGGACAGTAAGAGAATGAGAAGCTGCCAAAGGAGGATGGGTTAAAGAAACTAGGAAGACTTGGGGGTTAGGGAGGAAAAGGCTGGTGAAAAGGAAGGAGAGTGAGGACAACCACTTTCAAATATGTGAAGAGACATCACATAGAGGAAAAAAATAAAATTTATTCTGGTTGTTCACAGAAGGTAGGAAAAGAATCAGTGGGTAGAAAGTGCAGATCTGCTTAATTTAAAACACCTTCCCAATTAGAACTGTCCAAATATGAAATGAGCTAACTTAAGAGGGAGTGAGCTTCCCCATCACAAGCTTTCAAGGAAAGCCTGCATGGTCATCTGTTCATGGATGTTGAATCTGTTATTGTACTTTTAGCTGATGTTGAAGTAGGTGACCTATGATATCCTGTCCAACTCTGTAATGCTGTAATTTACAGTGAACAAAACAATAACAACACCTCTGAATATAAAATCATGTTAGGAGGGACCCTTGCTGTTCCCCCCATGAGAGAGGTTTTCCTATCACATTTCACATCAAAGTGAGGGGCTTTGGAGTATTTAGGAATTTATAAAAAGGCATATATTAGCCAAAGACATATTTTGAAAATGGTTATAAGGAATGAGAAGGTGGTTTCACTCCTCCCCGGCCTGTCTTGCCTCTCTGGCTTCCCATTTCTGTGATTCCAGGACCCAGAGTTGCTGCTCACAGTACATAGAGTGAAACTTAACAATGTGCCTTCAGTTCATGATCAGTCATTTCTGCTGGAATCCCCAATTTGTCACCCTAGCTTGAATGGCCTTGATAAAGTGGTGGTGGGGCCCCAGCTTCTGAAGGACCAACCATTGGGCTCTTCAAAAGAGCTTTACAGAATTGTCAGGAGACATGTTGTGCTGATTGCTCAACACCTCACCCTTAACCCTCATCCACTTCCCTGCCATTACCTCTTCTCTTTTACCCTAGCCTCTTAACCACTCTTAGTAGCTTGGTTGGTCTCAGATTCATTACAAAGATAAGAACCCTGAAGGAGGTGGAATAGTATAGCAAAAAGTACCCCAGATTTGGAATCAGAGGGCCTGGCTACAATACTTATAAATGGTATGAGCTAGGACAAGTAACTTAGCTTCTCTAACCATAAACCTTCTCCTCTGTGACAGTAGGATGCTAACATTTGCAAAAATATCAATATGAGAGAGGCCCTGGTGTAGTAGATAGAAGTCTAGGGTCCAGGCCTGCTTCTAATATATATTGGCTATCAAGTCACAACCTTTCAAGGACCCCAGGCAACTCTATGATGGTAAATTACAGAAATGCATGGAATTATAGATGTTACTTTAAAAAAAATGCTTTTTGCTGCCTAAGTTAGAAAGTTATAGTAAAGAAACTCAAAATCTCAAGTATTAAATAAATGAATTATTGTTTTCCCAACAAATAGTAAATGAATATTGGATTGAAATAAAATATCCTACGAGAACTGGGAGGACTATTATTTTTCAGTTAATTATTCATTCATTGATCAGATATTTATGAATCCTGAGCATTCTTAGAGGGAGCAAAGAATGACAACAAAGGACAAGTCACGGGGTTGTTTTTGTTTGGTTTTTTGTTTTTTCTGACTGACATTATCACAAAGACCTTTGTGAAAGGAGAGGCAATCGAGCTAGGTAGCAGAATCACAGCATCTCAGAATTGGAAAGGTCCTCAAAACCATCTAGTTCAACCTTTGTCTGAGCAGAAATCTCTGCCATATGCTAATAAGTGGCCACCCAGATTTTCTTTGAACATATCTAGAGATGAAGAACCCCTTACCTCCCTAAACAGCCCATTTCTCTGTTGCATTTTTCTAGTTGTTAAGAAGTTGGTCTGTTAAGAAGTTTGTTTGCTTATTTTCCAATATCAAACCTAAATTTGGCTCTTTGCTATTTCCATCCATTGTCCCCATTGGCCTCTGGGGTCAAAGACCATGATTTTAATTATCTTTCTGTATGATGGCACTTTAAGTACTTGGATGTGGATATAATGTCTCCACTGAATCTTCTCTTCTCCATAATAAACACATCTCGATCCTTTAATTAAGCCTCATGTGTCATGGTCTCCAGTCCTCTCACCATGATGATCACCCTCGCCAGCACATCCTCCAGTTTATCAATGCCCTCATTAAAATGTGGTGCACAGACCTGAAAAAAAAGTGCCTCAAACATGATCTGACTAGGGCAGTACAGGGCAGAATTGCATGCTTTTTTTGTTCCACACACTACTCCTCTATTAGGACAGCCTAAAATCACATGAGCTTTCTTTTTTAAGAAAAGGATTTTTTTTTTACTACCACATCATATTCTTGATTCACTGAATGAGTAGTCCCATGATACTCCAAGTTACCTTTCATAGGAAATGCTATATCCTCCATCCAGTGCTTATACCAAAGCATAGATCTTTACATTTAGCAATTAGTCAGTCAACAAACACTTAGTAAGTACTTATCATGTACTAGGCACAGAGCAAATTCTGTGAATACCAAAAAAAAAATCCCTCCCTTCAACTTCAATGATATTACTTACATACACACATACTTATATTATGCATGTATATATACATACTTACATATGCATATGTGAAGATTAACAGATACATTAACATATACATATCTTTATATTTCATTTACATATTCATAGCTTTTATCTCTTATTAAAATGTAAAATTCTTGAGAGGGGAATTTTTTTTTTGCTTTTTCTTTATATTCCCAGAACTTAGACTAATGCCTGGAACTCATAAACACATATGTAACAGAGGCAAATTTATATACATGCATATACAAATACATATATAAATATACATATACGTATGCACACAGATATATTAGATAAATACAGAGTAGATGGAAGGTAGCATCAGCAACTGATAGAACTGGAAAAAGGTTGAGAGTTGAGCCAAAATTTCTATGGGGCACAGATTTGGAGGGAGAGCCTCTCAGGCAAATTTCATCTTACTATGTTTCTCCCTGCATTCTAGCCCATCAACATTTTTTCTTTGTTTATTTCTTGACTGTCTCTTATAACATAATTACTATCCCTCCCAGCTTTGTCACTTATCTATTTGTTAAACATGTCTGCATCCAAGTAATTGATAAAAATGTTGAACAGCACAGGTCAGAAAAGACATCCCTAAAGTACTCCACTAGAGGGCCTCACTAGACGTTGAAGTCAATCAAAATTCTTGGGATCTAGAAGATGGGAAAAATTTCAATATTTATAAATCATAGGATCACAGATCTAGTGATGAAAGGGATAGCTAAGGTCATTGAATCTAACCTTCTCATTTAATAGATAAGAAAATTGAGGCCCAAAGATGTTTAGTAACTGGCCTAAGGTCACATAGGTAGTTAATAGTAAAAATCAGCATTCAAATCTGAGCTCTCTGACATGAAATACAATACCCTTTCCTCTATACCAAACTGCTGAAATGAAGAATTGCTGATCCATTTGGCTAGTATTTTTCCCTGCATCTATTCTGATCATTAACTCTTTTTATTTCCTTCTCTGCCCTCATCTGCCCAAATGCTCAAGAATCTTGCCTGGGGAGTTGCTAGTGGATAGAAGTGTTTTCATAGATAGAGATGATGTCTCCATGCATTAAATTCATTCCACATAGAGCAATTGAATGAGCAAAGGTGTGAAAGTGGGAAAGAAGAAGGTACATTCAGGCAATAGCAAGTAGATCACTCTGGCTGGTTCTTTGGGTCTTCTGTAGGGGAGCAGTAAGAGATAAAAGCAGGCAAGGTATAGTTCTCCCTAATGTGATGCTAGACTAAGGAGCCTGGGCTTTACACAATAGATAATGAGGAAGCACTGAAGTGTTATGAGCAAGGTCAGAACTGTTCTTCATTTTTTTTTTTTCAAACTAGAGGAGTATATTGATAAACGTTAACAATCGACACATTGTCTGCATTATTTACATTTTTCTACCAATTTCCTCAGTCTAAGCAATCAACAGAACCATAAATTAAGCCATGATTTATAGTTTTTGCCAATTTCTGATGTATAAATGCACAAAATTTTAACAACTGACCCTCATGAGCTAGTTAAAGCCGGCTCTAGCACACCTCTGGTTATACAGCATTACATAAGAAGAGTGATTGAAAAGGGAAAAGATATTGGAGGTAGGAAAACTGGTTAAAAGTTTATTTCAAGAGAAGTAGGATTTGTGACTGTCAGAAAACCCAGATTCTAGTGTCAGTGGGCAAGTGTCTGAACCTTCTTTTCATCATCCTTAAAATGAGGATACTTACATTGTTCCTGTCCTTTTATAAGAATTGATTTGAGGAAAATGCTGAATAAACTGTAATGCCTTATATAAATATAAGCTTTAATTTTTAACACATGAAACCTGCCCTTAAGAAATTTATAATCTGATTAGTTAGACAAGATCATTGGACAATCAATATATCAAAGGGAGCTACCATGGTGGTGATCTAGTCTGACCCCACTCATTTTACTGGTGACCTGGAGAAACTTGACCAAAGTCAAATAGGTGAGTAGCAAAGCTGGGGTGTGAGGCTCTAAGCCCACAGTCAGCATTATTTCTGCTATGGTATTAAGTATAAAAAATATTTAATGAACTGTTAAACTTTCTAGTACATATACTAGATATCCCAGTTAAGCAGGAGAAACCAGTTGAGGGAGATCTACAAAAAAAAATAGATTCTTCCAAATTTCTTGACCAACCTCAGGAAAGGCAAAGGCACATCTATTTTTTACTGCCTAACTTCCTTGTTCAGAGGAGGCAGGAGAGACAGAAAGCCCCATCCCTTTGACCACCAGCTGCTCCTGTGGTACTTCCTATAAGCATCCCACTGCACATCTTCTTAAAGACCATTAGCACAGAGCCCTGTATGAATGCCAGCACAGGGGAGCTCTAGGCCACCACCGACGCAGACGTCTGCCGGATGGCACATCAGTAAACAGCTCCACGGCAATCAATTTGGCTTTTTTGATGAAGACAAAGCCATAGAGGAAAACCATTAGAACAGATAATAAAGGCCCTTCTTGTACAGTTAATAGAGAGACTCCTGGATGGAACAAGCCCAGCTGTTACTGCTGAAAATTTACTTCTGTTTTCAAGTTCAAATAGAGACTAAAACATTATCTTCTCGGGAATTGATTTTACGTCTTCCAAACACATATGCCACCTTAATTGTGATTTGTGTGATAGTTCAGCTGCTGAAAGCTTTCGTTTATCTCTACCTGGTTAAACAACTTTAAATAATAACAAGTCAATATATCTGTCTATTGACCAGAGCTCTCCTCTTCTCCCCAGAGCTTAATGTTGGGAGTGGAGAAATGAATTTAACCCTTCAGAGCTTGTCTCTTAGACTCATTATTTCCTGCTGTCAAGTCCTCCTGGGTGGGGCTGAGGTGTGATTATTGTTTACTTAAAGAAAGTAAAAATAAAATAAAAGCCTGCCAAGGTGGATGGGCTGACATCTAGGGCAGATCCATTCCTGGAACATGGTCTCACCCCATCAGGTCCTTTCCTAAAGAAAGGTTAGAGTTCCTTACTGTTTGATTAAATATGGAGGGTAGAGGAGGTCAAAGATTTGCTATTTCTCCCCTTTGTTTCTCTGCTCATAAAGGAGAGGCTATTTTGCTTAGAAAACCTGGTTGGGGGTAGGGATTGTATTTTCTTTTGTTGCAAGTGGCTTGGAGCATGAAAAAGATGACAGGTTTCTCAGGGACTAAAACTATATTTTTTATAAAACAAAGCAACACCACAGTCTAGATATATTGTTCCCTAGGAGACATACTTTTTCCTAATAATGCTTAATGTTTGCTGTGGCAGGGGGTGGGGTGGGTGGGAAGGAGTGGCTCCGTTCAGATGCCCTTAGGTCCAGAATTCTTTGTTGAAAGGGTTTTTGTTGTTTTTCTTTTAGAGATCCAATCATTTATCATTGGCTTTGGGACAGAGGGAAACTGAGAATCAAAGTAAGCAGAAATCTCAAGAAATGATCTTGTCAAGCCCATCTTGGGTTTTATTCTACTATATTCTGGGAGCAAGATTATACTGGATAAACCAGCTGAGGTTCTGTTTCAGATCTGCATTGTATTAGTTCATAATACTCTTTCCCCAAGTGAATCACTGCTCTTTCCTTGGGTTTTTCCTCCATACTCTTTCTTCCAGGCTTAAAGCCTGCCTCTCTCCTAGTATAGGAATATCATAGAACCACAGATCTAGAGTCGGATGGGACTATGGAGGTCATCTATTCTAATGCCCTCATTCTGGAAAACTGAGTCCCCAGGAAGGCAACTGACTTCCCATGGCCACACGATAAATAAAGAGCAAATTCAAAATTTGAACCCAGGGCCTCCCATACCTAATCCAGCATTCTTTCCACTGCATTGTCCTGCCTCCCCTCAAAAATCTATATGAATTACTATGGCTTGATAACATCTAGAGAAACTGACTATATATACTTAATATTTCTCAAGTCAGGATAGAAGAGAAAGTGGGGGGGGGGGCTCCTTAGCTTATTTAGTGATAAAGTCAGCATGGAGAAAAAAAAAATTGGAAGTCATAGAAAGGCCCCTTTTATGATCTAAATTCCCTATCCAGCTGTGTTTCATAATGAGCAGAATCTTTCAATTGGAAGGATTCTTCATGTAAGCCCTGGGTTGAGGCATCTGGATTCTAGACCTGACTGCCTCTAACCAGATGTGAAGCTTTAGGAAAATCATTTCTCTAAACCTCAGTTTCCTCATCTGCAAAATGAGTGGGTTGAGTATGAGGCTCCTTTTCTTCTTTTGAAGCAATGGATTTTACTCTAAATTGAATGGTTATTACAAAATTAAAATAACCTATTACTCCTTTTCTGTATCATGGTATCACGACATTGAATCACTGTCAAACATTTATCACTTGAGACGAACTCTTCAATACATGTCATGTGAAAAGTATGTTCTCAGTTGGCATCCTAGTTACTAAGTCACATATAAGACCTGTGAGAAGTCTTCTTAAATTGAAATTCTGGGATAGTCCAACCCCCCACCTGAAAGAAGAAGCACACCCAAACTGTTTCTGATTAATACCAGACTGCTAGGTCTAAACCACTCCATGTTGCTCATGAAGTGGACACACAGACCTGGTGTGAGAAAGACATGTGCTCACATCTGGCTTCAGACACGGCTTAGTTGTGTGACCAAGGGCAAATAGTTTAATTTCTGTTTGCCTCAGTTTCCTCGGTTGTCAAATAAGATAATAATTGCATCTACCTCCCAGGACTGTTATGAGAGTCAAATGAGATATTTATCAAGAACTTAGCACAGGGTCTGGAACATAGCAGGTGCTATATAGATGGTTATTCTTTTCTTTCCTTTGTCAAAATTATGTGCTATATAGATGGTTATTCTTTTCTTTCCTTTGTCAAAATTATCAGTAATAGAGATCCTAAAATTTCCCTTGTGAAACCCTTTCAGTTTTCAACCAGTCTTTCCTTAAGGAATTTTTTTCCCCTTTATGTTCAAATATTCCAAAGGATCTATTATCACGTCAATATGGGTATGCCCTTTAATAATTCAAATTATAACCAATGCCTAACCATCTCATATAACTCCTGTCTATGTCTTCCTTTAATTTGGACATAAAGCCTAACACAGAGCAGGGAGAAGGCTTTCTTGAGGAAGATTTTCTTAAAGATGGGTGTGTGAATGGGAAGCTGCCTGTCCAACTTTTACTTACCAACTCCAGCAAAACCAGACCAAATAATGATCTAGAAAAATAATAACAAACTATAATTACTTCTTCACTGCAGAACGGGACAATAAGTCAGCTAGAAACTGCTAGGCAGTAAAAAAGGAGACCAACTCCACCAGCAAAGTGAGTACCAGCACAACCAGAGATGGAACTTATATAGCCTATAAGGCTGTCAAAGGCAGCAAGAATGGAAGGGTCTGGGGCAGCCAGGTAGCACAGTGAGTAACAGCACCGGCCCCAGTGTCGGGATGACCTGGGGATCGAATCCTGGCTCATACACTTAGCACCACACCCAAAAATAACTGGCCGTGTAACCTTGAGCAAGTTACATAACCCCAATTGCTTTTAAAAAAAAGAAAAAGAATGGAGTGGTCCCCTAAGAAAGTTCCAGAGTGATCCGAAAACCCCAAGATGGGCAGAACGTCTCAGATGAGGGATCTTGGAAATCCTGAGGGAATGTTTAAGAGTTATTCAACCAGCCAGTCCAGTTTCACAGACTCTGAGATTCCTAATTCTTGTCTTCAAAGCTTAAAGAAGTCTCCATAGAGACAGTGCTCTGAACTCCAAAATGGGGAGGGCAGAAAGGTAGTAAGCACAAGAATACAAAAGATGCAAAGAAAAACCAAACAGGGCTGATCACCTCACCTAGATGTGAAGCAGGGGGTGGAGCCTTACCCAATATAGGAACTAAATCTGGAGAGATAAATAATCAAAGAAAACATCAAGCAATATAAAAAATTATGGGAAACTTAGAGATCTCAAAAAAAGGAGTAATTATATAATAGCTGAAATCAGAATCAAAGGATGGTAAGATAATTTTTCCATATGGACTACATGACCACATAGAAGTAAAGAAATATAATTTAAAATAAAAATTAAAGAGGAAAAAATAAGGAAAATATGTAGCTTAGATAAAAAGGTGATAAACCTTATCCAAGAATAGTATTTCCTGAAAACTAAGATGCAATCAGAAATCAACAAATTGGAAAGATAAAAATTATTATTATAACAAAATCAAAAGGTTAAAAGAGAAAAGAAATTCAATAAATCTGATATTTAAAGCTAAGTTGATATGAAATCTACATTGAATTTGAAAACAACTTGAGACATAACATAAGAATTGTTGGATTCCCTGAAAAACATGGTGAAAAAAAGAGTCTACATAACATATTATATGTCAAGAAATAATAGATCAAAACTGTCCTGTTCTATTAGGATAAGAGAACAAAGTAGAGAAGAGAAAGAATATTTATTAAGTATTTACTATATGTCAAATATTGGGCTAAGCACTTTACAAATATCACATTTGATCCTCACTATAAGCCTGTGAGTTAGGTGCTCTTATTTTCCTCAATTTACAGTTGAAGAAACTGAGGCAGTCATGGGTTGAGTGAGTTGTCCGGGATCACACAACTAGTGAGTATCAAAGGCTAGATTTAAACTCAGGTATTCCTGACTCCGGGCCCAGCACCCTTTCTACTCTACCACATAGCTACAAGTAAAGACAGAAAGAATTCAGGGACCGACTCTTAAATGGGATTCCAAAAGGAAACATCCCAAGACTGTTGTAGTCAAAATCCAAATCTCGTAAGCCAAAGAAAAACTGTTGCAAGCATCCAGATAGAAACAGTTCAAGTACACAAAACCTGGTAACTTCAAAATAATTAGAAAAAAAAGACAAAATTTTGTACTATAATATTCCAAAAGACAAAAGAGATAGACTTATAACCAAGAATAACTTACACTACAAAGCTGAGTACAATGCTACTAGGGGTTTGTGGGTTGGGGAGATTGACTCTGAAAAAAGGGGGACTTGAAAAAATCTGAAGAAGAGATTGTTAGGAACTTTGAAATACAAACACAAGAACACGTAGAAATATAAAAAGGTAAATTTATTTGAACAAGTGAAAAGGGCTATATAGTGATGTCATTCTAATTAGTGGTGGTGGTGGTCCTTTGTTCTGGAAGAGGACCAATGACATCAGGAGGGTGACATCCTGACTTGCAAGTGAATTGGATTTAAGTGGGTCAGGGCTATGCAAAGTCATAAGCTTCACTCTCTCCTCTAGCGTCATCTGAGTCCAGTGGCATGACCTATGTCAGGACAACTTGAGATGGCCCAGGATACAGTGGGAAACTCTTGAAGCTAAGGCCTTTTCCAGGTCTCAGTTTGTCTGAGTGATTTAAGTGATTTAAGGTTATGTAGGAATTGAGGCAAGAGAGGGCCTAGTCTGCATATGCAAAAACATCTATCTGGGAAGGGAAGACCCTCCAATTGTGGTTCTAACAGGAGAAGAAACAATGTTCCTTCAAATTATTCTCTCCCTTTATTTTCAGCCATTTCATCCCACCTAAGATTCTTTAAAATTTTATTTTGTTATTTCTTACTGCGGAGCCATATTCCATTACATGAATACATCACAATTTGTTCAGTCATACCCCAATTTTCAGAGACATTATAAGGTGCTCCCGCCTCCTCCCCCTACAGTGTGAAGGGTGTTAAATAACAACACACCAGAGGTTTGGGTATTAGATTGGCTCTATACTGAGGGTCTGAAGAAGAAAAGGAGAAAGGAAAGATGCATGAATGTAGCAAGAAGAAAGATGAAAATGGTACCTGCTCTTTCTTAAAAGGTGTTGTAAGAGAAAAGTACAAAAATTGTGGAAGTGTTGGGAGAGCAGGCATCAGATGAGACTCACCAATGTGAAATGGAACAATTCAAGTTGAATACACACACAGAAACAGTTTAGTGTAGAAATAAATCCAAAACAGGGAAACAAGCCGGCGTGAGAGATTGTTAAGAGGGAGGATAATGACAGAAAAGGAATATTCACCAACAAAACAAACCTGATGATCTTGAATGGGAGATTAAAAAACAGAACCAGAATGGAAGGGGATACCTTGAATTATCTCTACAAAAATTGGGGAGTGTTTGAACAAATTGTGATATATTAATGTAATGGAATATAATTTCACAGGAAGAAATAATAAAAGCTAATTTCAGAGAATCCTGGGTAGGATGAAATGACTGAAAGTGAAGTGAGCAGAACAATGAGAACAATTTGCATAGTCACTGCAACAATGTAAAGAAAGACAATTTTGAAAGAAGGAAGAACTCTGATAAATGAAATGACCAACCATTTCTTCAGAGGATCTGCAATGAAGTATACCATCCTCCTCTTATGAAGAAGTTCAAGACACATGTAAAATGACATACAGTTTTGGACATGGCCATTTTGTAATTCTGTTCTGCTTAACTATACTTCTTTTGTCACACGGTGTTGGGTTTCTCTCTCTCTCTCTCTCTCTCTCTCTCTCTCTCTCTCTCTCTCTCGGTTTTTAATGGAGGAAGGTGGATTGGGATGGCAATTTATTGATGTAGGAAAAAAAAAAGAGTAACATTGCAACATTTTTTGTTTGTTTTGGAGTGGGGAAGGCAAGGCAATTAGGGTTAAGTGACTTGCCCAAAGTCACGCAGCTAGTTAAGTATCAAGTGTGGAGCTCACATTTGAATTCAGGTCCTCCTGACTCCAGGGCCTCTAGAGATTCACTGTGCCACCTAGCTGCTACTTTTTCTTGTTTTATTTTTTTAGGGGGGGGGGCGGGGGTGGGTTTGGCAACATTTTTTAAAATGCCAGAACAGAACAGAAGGAAATTCCAAAAGAAGCAGAGCCAAGCAAAGCATTTTTTTTAAAAAGCAATCTGTAGAATTATTGCATATATTTTCTTATTTTTAAAAAAAGTAAGTGACATGTAATGAAGATTCATGGTTTCATATAGAATTTTCTTTTTTGTTTTCTGTTGTATATATGGAAATACTTTTTGGTGTTTAATTTTAAAATAAAAAGATTAAAATATATGCAAAAGTAAAAAAAAAAATAAGATGGAGAACACCAACTGTCCATCAGTTATACTTCACTATTGCTAAGGGACTGAACCATTGCTTTTTCTGGCTGTACATTTCTATGATGGCATCCTTTGTACCCCTTCTGCTATATCATTCTTCATTTGTGGTGTGTCGCCATTGGATTTTGCCCACTATGCCTCTGTGCATTACCATTGGCTAGTCTTCAAATTCAATTTGTCTAAGACTATAGTATATCACAACTTGCAACCATCAATTCTAAATCTCTCACAATTTCAACCTATTTCATTAATATATGATTACTATCCTCCTTTCCCATTCTTCACTAGCCTTCCTTCTTAAATTCCCCATCCTTCCAGTACATCAATTACTTAATCAGTATGGGTCAATGCTATATCACAGGCTATCTGGCACTTTTCAGCTGTCCTTGGAGAGTTGCTTTGGCCAAAAATATCTATCATCTCTACCCATGACTGAGCAAGTCTTGTCCTTCAATATGCTATTGATTATTAAACTGATATTTGAAGTGTTTCTAACTTGGTAGGGCTACATGACTCCCTGAATGGAGCACTGGGTTTGGAGTCAGGAAGAAATGAGTTCACATCTGGCCTCATACACCAGCTGTGTGATTCTGTACAAGTCACTGAACCTGTTTATCTTAATCCACTGGAGAAGGAAATGGCAAACCTCTCCAGTATCTTTGCCAAGAAAAGCCTATGGCCAGTGCTATGGTGTATAGGGTCACAAAGAGTTGGACATAACTGAACAATGATTTGCCAGAGCTGTCATGTCTCTATTATACCTTCAAGATTTCAGGTTTACCTCCACATCACTATGAGTGGATGAACGAATGCAAAACATTTATTAAGTGTTTTACTATATGAAAAAGTAGTGCTAAATGTTGAGATACAAGTAAAAAAGTAATACATTCCCTAATCTCAAAAAGCTTACATCCTAATTTCAAGAAACAACATATATAGAAATTTTCATCCATAAGTCAAATGGAAAGACTTATTTGGCTTTAGGTTGCAGTGATAAGGCAGATGGTAATATGTTTTCTTTAATGTCGTTTCCATTAAAAATATATCAGTTTCTACTGCTGAACAATGTTGACAGTGCCAAGGACTTTGTTGTCAAGAACTAATGATTTTGAATTTTCAGTAGTTGTGGTTGTCAATGAAGTATGAGAAGAGGAAAGCCATGAAGAAACCTACCTAGGACTCAGGCATTGAGTCCTACAGATACCAGTCACAATGTGTTGAATACTTGATTTTTTAAAAAATCAAATATTATTGATGCATTTTTTTTGCTTTGACTAAATTTTCCCCTGTATCTCTCTCCATCAAAAATAGAGATTTTTTTTAAAAAAAAGAAGAGAAAAATCAATCAGCAAAAGCATTCAATACATCAAAAAATTCTAAAAATGACTGCAGTTACACATTCATGCAAAGAAATAGGAGAAGATATCTTCCCATATATCTTCTTTGGGGTCGTACCTATTCTTTGTAATTTTGAAGCATTTGTTTTAGATTACTCTGTGGTGGTTTCGCTCTCATTTACATTGTAGTCATTGTCTGTATTATTTCATTGTGCCTTCTTATATTGCTTTGCATCAGCTCATATTAAACTTTTCCAGGTTTCTCTGTATTGATTGGTTACTATTTCAAAAGTTTGCCTGCTGTCCAAAGTGAAGAAGTCTTGAAGTTGTTGACTTAGAGAACCTCTATCCTGGGTTGCTGTCATTCTAATTCAACAAGAACAGTTCTGAAATATGTGGCTTCAAGGAAGGGTCCCATATTTCAAGATGGAGAGCCAACTTGCAGCCTCTAGTGTTTGTGGGATGTTTGGTGTGTTCCTGTGTATTTCACTGAGGGAAGAAGATATTTTCTATGAGTGATCCTTAAACTTGTCGTGGTATTTCATAGTTTTGCAAATAATGGCTTGAGACAATAAGCATAAATGAATCTCAAATAGCCTCTGCGTTGCAGAGGGAGCCATGCAAAGGACTGGGGAGGACCTCCAACCCTCTATCAATTTTAGATAGCTTTATTTTGTAGCTCCACAGAATAAGCAAACTTTTTCTGAAATTTTGATTTAAGGACCCAGAATTTAAACATGGTTTTGAGTGCAAGTGCTCACCCCCTCATTTAGTTCAGTACTCCATTTTTGCATAGAATACTAGGAATACACCAGAAGTTTCAATAAACTAGCCAAAGTAATTTCTAGGAAGTCCTCTTCTTTATTCTCACTGCCTCATGAGAATAGCTCCTAAGAGAATATGAGGCCATCTTTCCAGAGAATTGAATTGCTGAATTGAAAATAACTTCCTACATGACTTCTTTCCTGATCCATCCTATGAACTCTTCTCACTCTTTGGATCTTTTGTCCTCCCGATCTATTTGTACTCAGTTGACCCTTTATCAATTTGCATTCAATATGTTGCTTTATAAGTGTTTGCTATTTCTTATATGGCTCTGAACTATTTTATATTTCTGAAAGGGAGAGATCATTTCTCTTATCTCTCCCTACAAATCAGATAGAGTTGTGCCCGTAATACTCACCAAATTGATGATGCCAGCTAACCCACACAATGCCTTATACCTATTTGTTCTGTCTAATCAAATCAAGTCAATAAGCTTTTACTGAATACCTACTATGTGCTAGGCACTTTGCTGAGAACTGGAGATATAAGAAAAGTAAAAAAAAAGTACAACAAAAAACACAAAAACAAACCCAGCAACAAACAGTCCATGCTATCAAGGAATTTATAGTATAATAACATAACAGACTACTGGATTAAAGGGGAGAAATAATTATGATGATGCCTAACACTTTAAAATTTGTATAACATTCATCTCTATTATCTATCTGATCCTTACAACAACCTTTTGAGGTAAGCAGGGCATGTGTTAGTATTTCATTTTACAGGTAAGGAAAATGAATCTCAGAGAAATTAAGCTCAAATTTTCAACTATACCACCTTTGTTCCATTTAATGATCTACATAGACCTTACAAATAATCAAGGTTCACAACTTGCCTTCTGAAAGATTGTCTTTTACTGGTTTAATATTTTAGGCTAGGGAATGATAGAAGAAAAAATCTGAGCAGGAAATTTACATTGCCAGGCTGAAGAGGGTGTTAATGAAAAGATCAACAGTGAAAAAATCTTACTCTAAGGTCTCTTTCATGATGTATCCTATCCTTGAGGGGGTTAAGATTGCACAGCAAGTCCTAAAGAGGTCATTTTGTTCTGCCCAGCTCTCCATTTTTTCATCCTAGACTTGCTTTTTTATCAGTAAAACTAAGAAAACAGGGATGTAGTCTTTTTCCTTCCCCAGTGTTTTCCACATTAAAAAAAAATGGAACAAAAACATTGAATCCATTTTAAAAAATATAAACAATGCAAAATCAAATGGAGCAAGTGAAGAAAGCAAATTCTCATTATAATGTGCATGCCTTAAATAAAAACCAAACTTCTCATAAAGCTTTATTTCTAGCTATTTGCTTTCTTTATCTATGGGCTACTACAAGTCATTTTTGTGACTTTAGTCTAATTTATCAGTCACTCACTGAGCCAAATTCATCACTTCTCTCTTCCAGAGCAACCTATATCTCTTAATTTCTCAGAATTTTTCTTCTTTCTTTGACCTTATTTTCAGGGATATCTTTAAATGTATGGCACCATTGTGTTTGCCCCCAGCCCCTATGTCTAAGCAACTGACATTTTTTTTATTGTCTGAATTTTTAAATTATCAAAATCACTTATAGGGGCAGCTAAGTGGTGCAGTGAATAGAGCACTGGCCCTGGAGTCAGGAGGACCTGAGTTCAAATTTGGCTTCAGATACTAGACACACTTACTAGCTGTGTGACCTTGGGCAAGTCACTTAACCCCTATTGCCTTGCCTTCCCCCCCCTCCAAAAAAAATCACTTATAACAAAAGTAAAAACAGTATGCACACAATTACATCTTCAAATTCTACTTTTAATAGCTCTTCATTGCCTACAGGACAAAAATAAAAATTCTTAAACTAACATCCAAGGCCCTCAGCTTTCTAAAGTTTATGTACTTTTCCACCTTCATCAACCACTACTCCTCTACATGGATCTTTGCTTCAGACAAACTTCTCTGAATTACCAAGCCTTGTGTTTTCTCTGGCCTTTTTTATTTCTATGTTTGCTCACGCTGTGTCTTCCCATTGGAATGAATATTCTCCCCAATATCTGTTTACCTGAAGCCTATCCATTCTTCTTGGTTCTATTCAACATCAACATTCTTTTTTTAAATTCCTATGATACTATGCTACTATGCTTTGTAGGTATTTATGTCTATCTTTACCTTCGGGGCAGCCAGGTGGAACAGTGAGTGCAGGGCCTGGAGTCTCAAAGACATGCCTTCCTGAGTTCAAATCTGGCCTCGAATACTCACTCGTTGTGAGACACTGCACAAGTCAGTTAACCCTATTTGCCTCAGTTTCCTTATCTGTAAAATGAGCTGGAAAAGGAATGGAAAACCACTCCAGTATCTTTGCCAAGAAAACCCCTAATGGGGTCAGAAAAAGTTGGGCACAACTAAAAACAACTTAACAACAATGAATATGTATAAATTAATCACTTCAATTAAAATTTTTTGTGCTCCCAGAAGGCAGAGCCTATGCTTAAGACTCTTTTATCTTTCTAATAGGTAATAGGGATGGCATATATTATGACATTGGTATTAAAGTTAGGTGCTGAGGAAAACCCCCCCCAAAATATATAATTATATATAATATACATATTATATATGTGTGTATGTGTGTGTGCATGTGTATTCATACACACATGCACACACACACATTTTTTCCTGAAAGAATATATATGTCGGATAAACAGAAACAAGACATTTTCCCTATCCTCCCATAGAAATTATTCCCTGAACAAGACCATGGAGCTCTCTCTTCAGCGTTCACCATGTCATCTTTTAAGCCAGTATTCATGAACACAAAAGGCTTCTTATACATTGGTTCATTAAGCTAGCAGTCCAGGTACTAGAGCAGAGAGCATTCATGCTAGAAAGGGCCTTAGAGATCACCTGGTCCAAATCTCTCACTTAGCAGATGAGGCAATGAAGGCCCCAGTAGTGACTTAAAACCATGACATACTAGTGCTGTGAGGGACTTGGAAGATCATTTAGTCAAATTTGTATATGGAGAAACAGGCCAACAGAGTCTAAACAATTTTCCCAGGGCCACATTGCTAGTTAAGGGAGGAACTTGGGACTCAACCCAAAGTATCCTACCTCTCAGTTCAATACATCTCAATACATAATGGCCAATACTGACATTATCCAGAGCTATCTGGAAGAAAAGAGTGACAGAGAAGGCAGGTCATTAGAGCTCATAATAATTATCTCATTTGGTCATAGAACTCCAGAGATCAGTGATTATGCTGTTTACAAACAGGGCTTAACTAAACAAGAATAGAAAGATGAACTTAGTCTCAACAATTTCCAGTGCCATAGATTTCATGTTTTCTTTTGATGGCATAGGTGAGTGCTTTCTCTCTCTGTATGTATTTGTTTGCATGTCTCGCCCACTGGGTTATAAGCTCCATGAGACATAAATATTTGTTCATTGATTGTTATTATTATCCCCATTTTACAGATAATGAGGCTGAAACTTAAATGATTCACACACACATATGGAGCAGATAATTTAACCTTTCTCAGTTTCAGTTTCCTTGTCTGTAAAATACATACATACATATGTTTATATACATACACACATACACCCCCCCCACACACACACATACACACACTAGCTAGGAAGCATCACATGTGAACTTTGAAAACAGGTTTTTTCCTGATTTCAAGACCAACACGCTATCTACTGCTCTACCTGGCTAATGCAGTTGCTTTATTTTCTGAGGGGTTATGACTTCAGGGACAATGGTAAACACTATTCTCCACATGATATCCCTTCATTGACTATTTATAATAGGGGGTTTCCACCTCCTGCATATAAATGTCTCTCCTAAATTGAATTTATTAAACCAAATTAGGCACCATATTCTTAAAAGGCTGTATCCATGGCAGAGGAAGCTTTCACAGGTCATGTTCACATGAGTGTCCATATAGTGCGTGATGTCAAGTGAACATCTTTCCTTCTGGTGCTCTATTCAGAGTGGGAAGCACTGGCATTTAACATTCCCCTTCTCTTGCTAGCTCAGCGATAGTAGCTTGGCCCTGGGAGTCGAACAGAGAGAAGGAGTATTGTGGCCAAAACAATGGGGTATGGCATGAAAGTTTCACATCCTGACCCTGCCACTTTTCCCCTCATATGACTTCCAGTAAGTTAAGCTACCTCATGGGTTTCAGTTTTCTAATCTATAAGCTGGGGCAGTTAGTTGGTACAGTGGGTAGAGTGCCAGGCCTGGAATCAGGAAGACTTCCTGAATTCAAATAAGGCCTCAGACACTTAGTAGTGTGTGACCCTGTACTAGTCACTTAACCCTGTTTGCCTTAGGTTTCTCATCTGTAAAATGAGCTGTAGACGGAAATGGCAAACCTTTTGTGATAGTAATGGCAATTAAAGATTCCCCTGTATTGGCTTGGTTTTCAAATTGATTGTGTTAAAACCCAGAGCTTGTTAATCCCACCTGTGGGATGGACTTGTTGATGTGAAAAGAAAGTCCTGAACTGGGAGGAGCTGGTGACATAGATTTGGAGAGACAAGAGAGAGGTGGAAGATCTTTTTGGAAGCAGCACCTCGTGGAGAGAGAGAGACTAAGAGAATTGCTGGTGGCCGCTTTGAATTGCCCTGGACTTT
>NW_027187419.1:47825902-47841215 GCF_028583685.1 Petaurus breviceps papuanus | reverse complement strand
TGAATACTGTCCACTGGTGAAGGACAGTGCTGTTGTTGCAGGGGTCTGGAGACTGTCCTGCAGACAGAATGAATACTGTCCACTGGTGAAGGACAGTGCTGTTGTTGCAGGGGTCTGGAGGCTGTCCTGCAGACAGAGTGAATACTGTCCACTGGTGAAGGACAGTGCTGTTGTTGCAGGGGTCTGGGAGCCTTTCTGTTGGGTCAGAAGCCCTGAAGAAGGATTTTCTTGTTGTATGTTTACAGAAATCCTGGGAGAGGGCTTTGCTAATGTGTTCAGGGGTTCTAGGACTGTTCTACAGACAGAGGATAAATTCATGAAGGGATTGGCAATGTATCTTATGGCCTTGCTAAGCCTTGTCTCCCCAGGAACTAAGATTGCTGAGAACTTGCCTCCTGTCAAGATGAAGAAAAGACCTCCATTTGGGTATTAAGTGCTGTGTTTAAACTTGATGTAACTCTGGGGTAGATTCAATTGTGATCCAGGGGTGGGGAACTTTTGACCTTATGTTTGGAAACTAATCTCCATTTGAGAAGAGGGGCGTTGTGGTGGACTTAATTAAGGTATAGCCTAGGGGTGGAGAAGTATTTAGAACAGAGGCTTTGTAATTGATTGAATGATTGGAAGGTCCTGGGGTGGGGTAGTCCTTGGAGATTATTTAATCACATTTAGTAAATGCTGTATTTGGAATGATGTCATGTTTTGATCTTCTCTGTTCTTGGCTGGTCACTGAATAAAACGGAGAGCACCTATGCTGGTATTCTGAACCTTGGGAAGTTGCCTTTCCTTGGCATTATATTACACCTTTGCTAAGAAAACCCCAAATGGAATCACAGAGTTGGTCATGATTGAACAACAGTGACAAATCTATAAACTGAGAAGTGGGGATAGAAGGCTCTAAGTCCTATGAAGGAGTGGACAAAGATTTTGATATCTTAGGACCTTTATAGAACAGTAAGTAGGACATTGGATTTGGAGTGTGAACCACCTGAAATTCAAATCTTGCCTTGGATACTTACTGGATTGTGACCTAGTCCGAATCACTTAACTTCTCTCTGCCTCAGTTTCCTTGTCTGTAATATGGGGATAATAATTGCACCCCATAGGGTTGTGGAGAGGATCAAATGAGACAATGTAGCTAAAGTAATTTGTAAAGCTTAAATCACTATACAAATGCAAGATATTATTATTATTTAACTGGCAGCCCCCAACTAAAGGAATAGGCTGCTTTCCAAAAATCCATTTATAAATCTGTTATTTAGATTGACGAATACATTTTCCCCATAGAAACAATGTTATAAATGGTGAATATATTTCTAAGTCAACAAATACTTTGGAGAGAAAAAAGCATATTTAACCCATAATGCAACTGAACTATCCTTGTACTAGGACTTGAGAATAAGGATATGGAAGATCTCCTTAGGGAACAAGAATGGCCCTAGGTACATCTGAAAAATAAGCTAAATCTGTCTGACATTCTCCTGATTCCCTTTATTATCTCTTATTATTAACCCCTTCTTATCTCTTAATGCCCTTCTCCCAAAGCCCAACAGATTTCCCTACAGATCCCAGCCCTCCACCCAGGTCTGCCTCTCCTTTAAAGGATTCATTTCTCCAAAAATTATCTATATCACTTCCCCTGCCTCCATCGAAATTTCTTTTCCCTCAGTGCTGCTAGATAATAGTAGGAAAGTGATTTGATTAAATTAATCCAAACCAAGGTGAGAATTACTATAGTCCCTTAGTCCTCTCACAGGTATTATTCTTAATAGGGAATAGTGTATCAACCCAAATTTATCCCCAATTGCTGACATTTCAGCCCATTGAAAAAGCAAGGTAAAAAAAGGGGGGAGATGGATAATAAGCTACCTTGGGACAGAAAGATACCTCCCATATATTCTTTAAATATTTTGAATTTGTCTATAAAGGCTCTGATAGTGGCATAAGCTTTATAGTCTGTAGTTGTTAGTGGATTGGAACAAAAGTGAGGGAGAGAGGTGGTCACTAAGCATTTAAATTTGTATAAATATTTAAATTTGTATTAATGAAATTTTGTAAACCAGGGAAGGGGACAATCCTATTTTTTATGTGAATGTTAATAGTAAAATCTTAGTGATATACACAGGTCGAATGATTATAAAGCCAGATTTATAATGGCTTATCCAAATCATCCATGTTTCCTCATCATTTTCCTCCTTCTCCTTCTCCTGCTCCTTAATGTCAACATTCAGTGTTAGCATAATCCCGATGGAGGCCATGAGGGAGAAATGGAAATTTTAGGGACTGTAACCATATTTTTCTCCTTCCTTTTTATAGTGTTCTTTATCTATAGTGAAAAACAAACGTAATACATTTTTTGCCTATAGGTGGCAACACTGTACTCTTTCCTTTCTGGCAAGATCCTTGATTATACTAGGGAACCAATAATTTAGAAACAGAAGAGAAATAAATTGCACTCAGAAATAATATCCTTATACAAACTGAATAATTAAAAAAAATCATTTAAAGAATACATCTAATTTGTAAGGTAAACTCTTACAAGTATTAAAAACTGAAAGCTAGAACAGTGGTCTCCAAAGTGGGGGCCAGTTTTTGACTGGAAAGGACATGTGGTCAACCCAATCAGAGGGTGGTAAGATAGATGAATCCTACTTACCCTGTAATAGCTAATCCTGGGCTTGCTCCAAACCTAATCACACCTACCTTTTTCCTGCTATACTTCCCCAATCTGTCCCTTCCCACCATCTTTTCAAACTCCCCAGCTTCCCATTCTGAGCCAAGCATTGAATTTAAGGTATAATATATGCTAGTTCATCATCCAGAGTGGTAGGGGTTGCGTCCTCTCCCCACCCACATATGACCTTGTAGTTTTGGTAGGCATTCTTCAGAGGCTCTGAAGTCTAGGCCAGTGACCTGTAAGAAAAAAAAATCTGTATGAAAGAAAATTAATCACACAGTATAAGCAGGCAAAGATGGGTTGGGATAGATTAGATCTCATTACATTATCTTTCTACCAACCCAACTTCTTTAGAAGAGATTCTAAAATACCTGAGATAGTTTACTTCGGGTAAGTTAGCCCCACATTGACAACACCAGCATACTTCCAGTTACCTAGGTCCACAAACTCAGCCTCATCTTTGATGCCTAACCTTGCCTCACTCCCACAAATGGCCTGCTAGTTAGTCTGCCTGCCTCAATTTCTCTGAATTCCAATCTTCTGCCACTAAAATGGAATTCAAAGCCCTCATAACCTAGCCCTCTCCTGCATTTCTTAGACTCTACTCTCTAACACATACTCTTTAATCCAGAGACATTGGCCTTCTGATGGTTCCATGAACAAGACCCTCCATCTCTCAGCTCCAGACATTTTCTCTGGCTGTCCCCTTTCCTGGAATGCTCTCCTTCCTCCACTCCAACTATTTGGCTTTCATTAAGTTACATCTAAAACCCAACCTCCTACAGGAATCCTTCCCTAATCGCTCTTAATTCCATTGTATTCCTTCTTTTAATTATTTCCTATTTATCCTACATATAACTTGTATTTATTTTTTGCATTTACCTCCCCCACTAGATTATAAACTCCCTGAGGGCACAGACTGTCTTTTACTTCTTTTTGTATCTCCAGTGCTTATTTAGCACAATGCCTGGTACATACTAGGCATTTAATGTTTTGTTATTCATCCTTCATTCTGGAAGAGGTCCATAACATCAGGAAAGAGATGTCATGACTTGCAAATGAATTGGATTTAAGTGAGGGAGGACTGTGCAAAGTCTCCAGCCTCACTCTCTCCTCTGGAACCATCGTTATCCAGAGGCAAAATATAGATCAAGATAACTAGAGATAGCCCCTAGGCACTTCATGTTTATTAAATGAATAAATGAATTATCATATAACTCTAAATTTTTCTCATCTGGATTCTTCTCTGTTGTTGCACTGCTACCACCCTAGTTGAAGCCCTCATGTCCTCACACCTAGGATACAACAATAGTCTCCTAATTGGTCTCCCTGTCCCAAGTCTCTCATCTCTCTAATCCACATTTCTTCCACAAGTATTCAAGTGATTTTCCAAAAGCTTAGGTCTGACTATACCCTCACCTTCTTACATAAACTACCCTATTGACTGTAGGATCACATACTATTTCATCTTTCTCACCCTGTTTTGTGTGTTTTATTATGTTCATAATCATTGGTGTGTATGCATATACCTGTACATATATGTGTATATACACATATGCACATATACATATAATGCATGTATGTGTATACAAATCAAAATACACTGAATATACATATATACACACATGTGTTAGATATAAATAGATGTAGGTGTGTGTATGTGTGTGAGAGAGATGGTGGGGGGTGATTAAAAATGTTTGGAGACCACTGCCATAGACAGCAGTTGTGAATGCTGGACAGCTCCTTGGGGGACCTAGTCAATGTAGTTTTTTCTCTTTGTCTCATTCTAAGGGCCTGCTCTCTGCTACCAATTAAAGCAAGAGAGCAATCCTTTTTGCTGCATCACTTCTGCTCTGACCATGTATAATTGGGGGCTAACTAACTGGGGTCATAAGGTCACTGCCTCAGTCTGGATCTGATTTCTTCTCCCTATGTGATGGCTTCCCTTGACTGGAATGGGACTATTGCTCACCCTGACCTCTTTCTTCTCTAATCTAAACCACTATTCCCACTCACCAGGCAGTACCAGTAGCTGACAAAAAAACAAAAAAAAAAAAAAAAAAAAAAAAGAAAAGTGCTCTCTGAAATGCCTCCTAATATGGTTAATTTTAACAATCACCACCACCATCTTCATCCTCTAGGCTCTTGACCTTGGAGGATAATAATATCAATAATGATAATAGCTAAAATTTTTATAGCTCTATGTGCCAAGGACTGTGCTGAGTGCTACAAATATTACTTCCTTTTATTCTAACAACAACTCCGGGTGGAGGGGTTAAGTAATATTATTATGCTATTTTATAGATAAGGAAACTGAGGAAAACAGAGGTTAAATAACTTGCCCAGGGTCACACAGCAATTGTCTGAGACTGGATTCAAACTCAGGTTTTCCAAGCTATCGAATTACAATGTGAGTAGACACAAACAAACCCACTTCCAAGTCTAGCTGCAGAAATAATTGGATGATCATCCCTATGTTAGAGATAAGGAAACTAAGGCCCAAATTAGCACGCAGAATTGTAGCCATTCGGCAATATCAATTTCAGAACTCAGATTCCTTAAATCCTAGGCATGAGTCATAATTCAAACTCCTTAAGAATAGGAATTGTTTCATTATTTCTATTGGTTTTCATAGCATTTGGTTCAGTGATAAGGCACACAGAAAATGCTTTGAAAGTGTTTATTGATTGATGATCCATATCCAATAGTCACATTACCTCTTTGTTTATTTCTTATACTAAGAAACCAAGGGCTTTATAGTGGCAAGGCAAAAAAACAAAAACAAAAAAAACACAACATTCCAACTATGATTTCTTCCCTCTCTCTTTTCTCTCTTGCAAGCCTTAGATAATGCTTGAGATATGTATAACCTGCACATTCAAGGCAAGACTCCCCTAGAGAGCAATGGAGTCCTTCATTGACTAGGGACCTCTGGAGTAAGATTGCCCTTTTTGCATTTCTCTAGGAAAGAGCAGCAGTGGCCTGAGGCCCTAGAAACTCTGCTTGGGGATTTGCAGCTTAGAGGTTATGTAAGCTTGATCTAAGAATGAACTTAGTTCCCTCCTGGGCTCTTGGCCATAATAGTCATCTCTAGAAAAAAAAACAAACCAACAAATTGTGAAGGGATGAGACCACATGTCAAAGAAGAGCTGAGTATGAGCTTTTACAACTTCAGAAATACTGGAAATATTCAGTTGCATGAAATGCATTTATCTTTGAAAATAACCCAAAGGGTGGAAAAATATATTCTCTCTGACCTTAATCTGTGACCACTTTGCTTAAAAAGCATGAAATTACCACTTACCTCTCTAAAGCACTAGTTACTGATCAAATGATGATAATTATTTCAAGACCAACAAGCTTGAACAAGGCCAGATGCACATCAGAGATTCAGAAGCCTGCCAAGTTTGGCAATGGGAGAGAATAAGAAGGGTGATGAGCTTCTTGAGGGCAGGGACCATGTCTTATACAACTTGGTATATCACCAATTCCTCCTTGCCCCCAGTGCCTCGGAAAACATACAAGTAGGTCTCAATTAGTGTGAACATGAATACCCTAAAGTAATCATTATTTTAATTCATACTGCATATTTCCATTGGACTGAAAACAATTATCATATTTTACATAATTATAACTTCAAATGATACAATTTTAATAAGTGACCACATCACTGGATTTATTATTCGCACTAATCTAGACCTATCTCTATTGTACATTTCAGGTATTTAATAAATACTTGTAGGTCGGATGATGGTCCCTTTGATGGTAGCTTTCATTAGGTTCCCCTTCTTCTTTCCCTTACTTGGACTTCCTTATAGAAGATGCTCTTCTGGTTCCTATAGTAGAAGAGAAAGCCCATAACTTCTCTCTCAGCTATGCATCTTAACCTAGAAATCTTTATTTTTTTCTCCTACTGGTTTTCCTGCCTGCTCAGCACAGAATTCTGGGAAATACTTTCCATCTTCCCTAAAGTGCTTCCTAGTCAGATGACCCTGGTCCTGTCTGCTATTTGCCTCTATTTCCTCATCTGTAAATGTGGGATAATAATAGCAAGCTTGTTTTGAGAATAAAATGAGATAATATTTATAAAGCATTTTAAAGTACTATATATAAATAGTATTTATTTATTAATATTAGTATAGGAGTAAATAGGTGGTAGAGAGTTCAGTTAGGTATCAGGAAGAAACTCCATCATGTAAGGATAGTTAGGCTTTTGAAAGGACTATTAAGAGATAATTTGACATGTTATAATAATATGTAATACTTAATTATAATAATATATGTATAATAATAATTGCCATTATTATCATACCTAGGGGAAACTGGGTAGCACAGGGAATAGAGTGCTGGAACTGTAATCAGAAAGACCTGAATTCAGATCTGACATCAGACACTTATTATTTAGTGGGCAAGTCACAACCTCTGTTTGCCTCAATCTCCTCACCTGTAAAATGAGGATAACATTAGCACTTGCCTCCCAAGATTGTTTCAAGGATGCTTTTAGATGATATCTCTCAAGCACGTTTTAAACCTTAAAATGCTGCATAAATATTACTATTATTTGGCCCTCTGAATTGCCTCCCAATATGGTAAATTTTGATAATCACCACCCCCACCTTTTTACCTTTGCGAATGGCATCAAAGTACAATGCTGACTCCTTGCTCCCAACAAGGAATGTTTTACACTTGTCTGTCTGTAGAAATAATGGAATAATCACCTGTGTTTTAAAAATGAGGCCCCAATGCATGAGGCACTCTATCATGGGAATCAATCAACAAGTACTTATGAAGGAGTCGCTATGGGCCAGGCACTGATAAGTACTAGAAATATAATTAGAAAGAATAATAGTTCTCTATCCTGTCTAGAGGGCCAGCTTCGAAGTCAGAGATGCCTGGGTTCTAATCAAGTCCCTTTTCTGTCTCTGTGACCTGGGTAAGTCATGGCTAGGTGACCCCTAACTGTCCCACTCAGCTCTTTTGGAAGTTGCAGAACAAGTGCTCATCTTTGATTGAGAGTGTTTCCTCTTTGGCCATTTCTTACACCAATGAAATCATAAGTCCAGACAAAATAAATTACCAAAGACATTTAGCTTTCTGATGGGGCTCACCTGTCATATGGCCTGGGGGGGGGGAAGAATTACATGACCTCTCTAATTCCTTTGTAGACTGATTCTATGACTAAAAACAGGCAGTGTGTGGAAAGTCATCATTTTAAAACATTATAGGTCTAGATATAAATCAGCATGTGATCCAACTGAGCTCAGAGCTCCATTGAAAGATTCCTATTAATAGATGTTTGTTGAACACCAACAATGCAAGAGGCATTGTGCAGAATATTGAATTAGATAAGGTCTCTGCTAAAACATGGACTCTGCCCAGGAAGCTCAGACTCTGAATTTTGTTAGATGGGGAAAAAACCACAGGTACAGATCAAGAATGCAGTCAGGGCCCTGACCTTGGGAGAATTTTCTTTTTTCAGCTTTGCTGTACATAAGATGATTAAATTTGCAAGATGGACAAAGAGAACATATTGTTACCATAGACAGATGCTTGAGATGTTGCCCTGAAGCCTTCCCAGATGAGAAAATCCCACCCAGTTATGACATTTGGTCACTGTGGCCCTGGAGATGTTCATACAAAGACTGCCATTTAAAAATGTAATATATGAACTCCCTAGTGAGTAACAAAGGCAGAGAAGACAAAAAAAAGATGGAATTTATTTCTGCTCTTCAGGCAGAACTGGCCTTCTCAATAGGCACCAAACTATACAGAGCAATTTTAGCAGCAAAGGAGAGGCTACCACCTACCCAAAGTGACAAATATCTGAGCTCCACCTCCCCCAAGAAAATAATCTACTCTTTTCAATTAATACTGAAAATTCTATTATTTGGTATTTATTCTTAATGCACTGTATTAGCTAAAATTCAACTATCTTCTTAAAAAGTAATAATATAAGCTGTTGTCAGCCATTTAATCCTTAGTATAATTGAATATGTAAAATCCAAGGATCACAGATTTAGAGTTCGAAGATGCTTTGAGAGTTATCTAGTACAACTTCTTCATTTTATAGATATGAACATTGTGGACCACAGAGGGAATGTAATCACCCAAGATCACCCAGGCTGCAGTGAGTAGCATCCCCAAGATTTGAATAGGTATGTTCCAAGTGGATTCCAATACTCTCTCCACCATACCAAGCTACTTCATTTACTGAGGCAGGAGAGAAGGGAAGCCTTGAGGATCCAGGATTCCTGAGGAGGGCTGTAGTGTGCAGAATCTTTAGGGGTAAAGATTATAGTTGGTGAAACTAGAGGTTATGTATAGTCAAAATTTATAAAGCCCTTGCAGGTTTGTAAAGTGCTTTTCATTTGTTAACTCATTCGATTCTTGATTCAACAGCTTTCTTGAGATAAGTGCTATTATCTCTCCCCTCCCCATTTTACAGATGAAGGAACTGAGGCTCAAAAAGGTTAAGGGGTGTTGCACAAGGATTTGAATTCTAGAGTCAACCTGGTTAAAAGGACTTTACAGCCTAAAGTAGACAAACATATAAACATAGGCTTATGTTTCAAATGAAAAGTTCTCAAATTCTTCCATTGTCCCCCCTATATTCCTCTAAGCTTGGAGGATAGTAAAGCACCCATTTGAGGAAGGGTGGAATATTTAAATGACATGCTAAATGTAAAATCTCCACATTCTTCTCATTTAAAAGTGAAGTAGACATCTATTGGGAAATGACTAAACAAGTTATGGGACATGAATGTAATGGGTTATTATTGTATGTGATTTAGAAATTATGTATGTGATGAGTACAGAGAACCATGGAAAGATCTACATGAACTGATATGGAGCAAAGTATACAGAGCCAAGAAAACAATATACACAATGACTACAACACTCTAAATGGAAAGAACAACCATACATTAAAAAAATCTGAAGTGAATATAACAAAATCATAAAGAACAAGCCTGACTTGAGTGAAGGAGCTATGAGAAAACAGTCCCAACCCACCCATTCATGGGGATGGAAGGTCCACAAGTGTTATACATTTTCATATATTTTCAGGCTTTAATGGATAGAAGTTATATGATAGTAACTAAGTATTATAGTGGATAGAGCATTGGACTTGGGAGTCAGCAAGACCTGAGTTCAAATCTTGCCTCAAATACTTCCTAGCTCTGTGAGCCAGGGCAAATCACCCTAATCTCTCCTTAGTTTCCTTTTCCATAAAACTGAGGTATTGATAGCACAGACTTCACAGGGTTGTAAGGATCAAAGAAGGCAGAAATTTTTTTCATAAAAATTAGAGTACTATAATGGCTACCTATTATTATGTTACAGAGACAGTTTTTAGGTTGGTACAAGTATATGGAATGTATCTTTGCAGATTTGGCATTTTCACAAGGACTACCAGTCCTGGGAAATTTTCCAATTGACTTTAGTGCCAGAATGGTCTGATTGTAAATGACTTGAGATTATGACATGACACTCAGGAGCAGCAGAGATCTTGAGGGATAAAGTAAACAAAAAGAAATGGCAGGAAAAGCCCTAACATAGCTTCGCCAATCTTGCCAATTTGTCAACATCAGACTTATGACAGTCATGTCATAATGCCCTATAGAAATGTCCCATGGAGCATTTGAGCAGTTCTGGGCTTGCAGAGATAGGAAGGACCATGAACCAAATGAATGCAACTCAGAAATTCCAGGATCCAAGAGCCTAGGACTATGGAATCAGACAATATGCTGCCCAATTCATCTGTGCAGCTGCAACCAAGAGACTCAACAAAAGTATTCCCCAATCACAGTGTAGATAATCTGTTGTGAGATAATTACCTCTTGTTTTACTGAGAGATGGTAAGTTTAATATAAAACACTGGACCTCTGAGTTGTCTTTCTTTCACAGCATGAGAGATGGAAGAAAGAGAAAAATTAAAAAAAGTCAAAAATGATGGCTAGAACTGGGAAGTTACTAAGGGTCCTATGGCTCATTTGTCTAATGTTTTTTTGATTTTACCATTGCTCTTAGTAATCTAATTAAACTACTTAACTATGTACTTTAGGATGAGGGGTTTTCTGTGTGAATAACATGCATGGTGTAAGAGGAAATGGAGATTGATCAATGAAATGGTGGCATATGAATTGATGAGATTATATAGCCCAGAAATAATAGGAGCTAAACACAATCTTCCACCCAACAGAATTTATGTTAGAGAGGAAGGAGCCACCTCTTCCATTAAAAACAGGGCTTCCTAGAAATGAGAACCCTTTACAAGAAGAAAGCTGTTTCAGAAGACAATGAATTCCCCTCCATGAAGAAGAATCTTCAAGAAGAATATGGATGACAACTTGTCAGGGATGTTCTGGAGGGCTCTCCAGTGCAGATGGACATTGGACTATTTGGCCTCTGAAGTACCTTCCTACTTTGTAATTCTACCATCATTCCATGTACATTTCTGCTTTTGCTTCATTTGTTTTATGTTCCAGAAGGCCTTTTGTTCCCATTTCCTACTCTCAAATTCTACTCTTTCTTCAAGGTCTAACACAAATCATGCCTGTCCATGAGACCTTCCATGATCCTTCTGAACCATCAGTGATTTCCTGTTGCCTCATCTCTCTATAGCACTTAGAGTCTTGAGCACTAATTCTATTGTCTCATATTCTTTACTTTTATTTCATAAATTTTAAATCATAGAAAATCTCCTATGGGAAACATATCTAAGGAACAAGGAGGATTTTCATTGCCCCAAAGCAGATTATAATATCCTTAAATTCTGGGGTCAGAAATATTTCTTCTGCCTGGCATAATATTGAACAAAAAAAAAGTGTGTGTGTGTGTGGGGGGGCTCAATAAAGACTTGTGTATTATTCCCATCCCAGGATCTGAATAAAAATCCCTTTGTAAATGTATGTTAGATCTCCCTGCCCTTGTTTATCTAAGATCATAAAGAGTTCCTAGCCAGGTCCCAGACCACCTCCTTCCTACGTTTCTGTTTCTTTGACTGAGTTTGTCAGTGTTGGTTAAGGTTCCTGGACCATATGGACAGTGCTCTGAGCATGTGTCCAGTGTGCAATGGTACATGAAGGTCCCTAAATTTCAGAGTGATCCTGCAGATTTTTCTGAGCACTGAAGTAAATGCAATCAAAGTTTGCTCAACCATCATCATTTTCCATAACTGATTCTCATGCCCCCCACTGCTGGAGAAATGCACATCTTGGGGAGCAGTGTTTTCCTATGCTTATTGCCTTTTCAATATTAGATGAATGGAACTCTAACCCCACCAAAGCAGCTTAAAGCCGATAGGAGTTCTCATGTCAATTTCAGTTTAACCAGGTGTTGCTTTTACTTCCTCAGTTGCCTTGGTGAGACTTCCTTTGCTTAGCAACAACCTCAGCTTTTCATAATAACAGCTTCTCCCTAAGACTTGGCAGTAACTCAGGGGCTGCCAGCAGGGTGAAAGCCTCTTGGATTTAAATGGAATCGAAGGTAAGAACTCCCAGAGGTTCTGGACTCCTGGAGGGTCTTAATGCCTCTGGCATTACAGATCTGTTTAATGGCTAGACGGCTAATCCGGCTTAATATACAGGGCTGGTGCCCACCTAGGGTTGATATATTTTATTCACCTGTTCCTTTTCAGCCAGTTCCAGGTAAACAGCAGAGCATGCATTTAGGGGATGAAATGGATAGAGTTTTAAATCTGGGGATCAGAGAGCTCTGAGTTCAAATTCTGCCTGAAAGACTTTGAGCCTGGACAAATCACTTAAATTTCCAGCCTCAGTTTCCTCATCTGTAAAATACAGGTAGCAATAGTCCCTGCTTGGCAGGATCAGATCAGATAAAATGAAGTATTTTAAAAACCACAAAGTGTTATATCAATACAAGCTATGATGATGATGATGGTGATTATACATCATCTTAGGTATTTTCAGAAGAAAATCTTACTTTTGAATTAGTTACCAGGAGGGAAGGTCTGAGTAAAGTGGGAAAGGTACAGTAAGATGGAAGGTCCTTAGGAACTTTCTGAAATCCCAGATTTGGATGGGAGTTCTTAAGGAGGTGATGGCATTCTTGAAAGGTACCTGATTGTGAATGCAAGTGAAAACCCCAGGTCCCTAGCCTGATGGAGAGCAAGTAGGAATCAATCAGAAGGGTTAACCTGTTCCACATTTCCTATGACCCCATGAAATCTGACATAGAAAGAGAGGGTTGCTGGAGCTTTTATTCCTGTATTAGTAGTGCTTCAACACAGCACCCCTTGGGTTTTCCAAAATTTTTTCTTGGTCTTGGCCAGTTCCAAGATTTTGTACTTTTAGGGTTTGATGGTGTAGTAGAGAGAATGGTTGCAGGTTTCTGCCAGCTATGGTATGGGAACACAGGTCATTGTCTTTTAGCCAAAAACTTTATGACTATATGCTTTCAGGTAAACTGGTCCAATATTAAGCACATTCAGTCATAGACTGGTAGATGTATGAACAGATAAGTAAATGAGTGATGAATGGATGGATATATAGATAAATGATAGATAAAGATATGGATAAATAGACATAACAAAAATACACAAATGAATGCCAAATGTCTTTTTGTTGTTGTCTGGTCATTTTAAGTTGTGCCTGACTCTTCCTGACTCCATTTTGGGGTTTCCTTGGCAAAGATACTGGAGTGGTTTGCCATTTCCTTTTCCAGTTCATTTTTACAGATGAGGAACTGAGGCAAACAGGATTAAGCGACTTGCCCAGGGTCACAGAACTAGTAAATGTTTGAAGCCAGATTTGAACTCATGAAGATGAGTCTTCCTGATTCCAAGCCCAGTACTCTATCCACTGCACCACCTAGCTGCCCTCACCAAATAGCTTGTATCTTGTAAAAAAAAGAAAAGAAGAAGAAAAAAGAGTGCTCTTCATATAGAGGTGATAGATGCTAATTACAATCTGAGCTATCAAACAGTCCCAAAGTGTTGATAAAGTTTTGCTTAACTGTTTCTTTGTTACAAGGAAAAGTTTTGTTGGGAGGATGGTTCACCAGAAAGTGTGATGAATATATATGTGTATGTATAAATATGTGTATATACACAATATACATATACAAATATTATATATGTATGTATATATGTATACACAGACACACACATTACCTATATACACACACATAAATACATACACACATAATATATGTGTAGATATGTAGATATGTATAGATAGATACTTAGATAAGGAGAGAGAGAGAGAGAGAGAGAGAGAGAGAGAGAGAGAGAGAGAGAGATGGCATCAGCAACAGAGACAACACGGTGCAGTGGAAAATGTGGTGAACTTGGAACAGAGGACCAAGTTCAAATCTTTCTTCTGGCTCTTATCACCAATATTCCAACAAGTAAATTGCTTAACTTCTCTTGGTCTCAATTTACTCATCTGTAAAATGAGAATATTGGACTAAGATAATGTCTAAGGTCCCTTCCAGTTCTTGACCCTATATATAAAAAGGATTGCTAAATAAAAAGGATTGCTCTCTAGCCTCATTTGGATTAGTGCTTCTAACCCAAGAGGGATTCGAGATAGGCTCAGATATTTCACCATGGGTCATAGGGGAAGAAAAATTATGGCAATAATCCTAATATTAGAAAGAGCTAACTCAGGTCACTTTAGTATATTGCTACACTGGATGGTTTCACATATGGTAGTTGTGCATTCAGAGGCAGGGTTTAAATCCCACTTGTATGACCTTACAAAAGTCAGTTAACTTTCATGAAACTTATTTTCCTCATCTGTAAAATTAAGTGTTGGACTAAATGACTTCCAAGGTCACTTGCAGCTCTAAATCACTAAATAATATATGATCCCATGATCATAAACACATGACAGAACTCCAGGGAATAATTATCACAATGATCGATTATGATAATTAACTTGATCTGTAAGCTTGGACTATTTAAACAAGTGAAGTTATAAAGCAAAGATGGCAACAAAAGTTATTCTTGACATATCACTTTTATTTATCTTTTTCAGAGTGATTAATACAAACATAGTTGCTCTTCCAAGAGCATGACTGCCCTGGAAGCCAAAGGCAATGTCTGATGTTGATCCTAAAGCAGGATTGAAAACTTTTATGAAGTTAGAGAATGTTGATATATTTTTTCATTTTGGAGACTTGCTCAAACTATAAAGCATGTATGTATTAGAAATCCATTGGTATAGAGAAACCTCCCCTCCCACCCACCCCCCTCCCCAATAAAGCATCTCTGTCTGCCCATGCAGGTTGGCATCTTTTCTGCAATGTCTAGTCTTAGAAAGCTTCTAGGACATCTTTTCCAGGCTTACATAGCCAGGATGTGTCATGGGCAGGGCTTGAACCCAGGTCACCCTGGTGCCTCTCTATCCAGAGGGAGAAGAAAGGGAAAATATATTTTTTCACAAACTGAATGAGTAATTTTGATTAAGTCACTCAGAGACTCTGAGCAGTCCAAGCAGTTCTCTAAGTAATTCTCCAATTTTCTGAGTTGCATTTGTAACAGGCAGTTTCCTCATCCAAGAACTTTCCTCTACTAATGATATAATAGGTCACATGTATGATCCCTATCTATCCATTTCCTTCCTTCCTTCCTTCCTTCCTTCCTTCCTTCCTTCCTTCCTTCCTTCCTTCCTC
>NW_027187419.1:47803833-47825802 GCF_028583685.1 Petaurus breviceps papuanus | reverse complement strand
TCCTTCCTTCCTTCCTTCCTTCCTTCCTTCCTTCCTTCCTTCCTTTCTTCCTTCTTTCCAACATCTTTAATCTGTCTGTCTGCCTGTTGACCTATCTGTCTCTCTGTCTGTCTTCTCTGACAGCATGGTACAGAGCAAAGAGGTACCTCTAATGTCAACTACTTATGTAGCCTCAGGTAAGATACTCAACCTCCTTTAATCTTATAACATTCATGGGCATCTATCTGGTGGTGCACTTGATTGAGAAGCGAATCTGGAGGACTGAGTTCAAATCTGTCCTCAGACATTTACTAGTCATGTGATCCTGGGCAAGTCACTTAATTGTTGACTGTCTCAGTTTTCTCAAATGTAAAATGTGGATAATAATAACACCTACTTTGTACAGTTGTTGTGAGAATCAAATAAGATAATATATATATAAAAAGCACTTAGCACAAGGGCTGGCACATAGTTGATACTAATGAATGCTTATTCCCTTTCCCTCCCCTACAAGAGAAGTGCATAAACCTGTCAATCTCTGTTATGTATTGCTTGCCCTTCTCTTTAAGTAAATAAGGAAGGAAACACGGATTTATTAAGTCTCTACTCTGTGCCAGGCACAATGATAAACACTTTATAAATTTTATATACACACAAATACATACATATACATACACATACATATATATGCATACACACTATATATATATATATTTGATCTTTAAATCCCCAGGAGGTAGGTGCTATTATTATCATCACCATTTTATAGATTAAGGAAACTGAGGCAGACACAGTTTAAGTGACTTGCCCAGGGTCATACAGCTACTAAGTGTCTGAAGCCAGATTTGCAAGCAGCTGAACACAGCTAGGTTGCACAGGGGGTTGAGCAGAGCACTTGGACTCAGAAAGATATTACTTCAAATCCTCCTTAGCTGAATGATTCTGGGCCAGGGATTCTCTTAGTTTCTGAAAAATGGGGATAATAATAGCACTGCCTCTCAGAGCTGTTGCAAGGATCAAAGGAGTAAAGTGCTTTGCAAACCTTAAAGTGCTATGTAAATGTTAGCCATTATTATGAATGATTAATTTGATTTAGCTATCATAACATATATTTCATAGGGATGATGAAGATGATTATGAGGATGCTAAATAAATGAGATGGTTGGACTAGATGTCCTCTAAGATCCCTGCTAACTCTCTGATCATTTATGATCCTCTATATACGCATGTGAGTATGAGAGAGTATTTGAGGGCAAGCCGACTCCACCACTAAGGTTCTTTCCCAGTCCTTCACTGTGGTCTGCAAGTGACTTGAGGCTCTCCAAAGCTAGGCCAGCAAACAACGAACTGTACCAGGTTAACTTTTCAGTGCATGTCTTTTATCTGAAAATGCTAGACACTAGATTTAGAGAGACCTCTTAGTAAAATATTGCTAGAATTTTGTGCTAGAAAAGTTTTGTAATATGTAATGGAAAGAGATTTGCATTTGTAATCAAAGGGGTTTGAAATCTAACTCTGTTCCTCACTGTCTATGATACCTTATCCCAATCACTATTCCTCTGTGCTTAAGTTTCTTCATCTGCATTTTGAGGGATTTGAATTACATAGCCTCTAAGATTCATTCTACCTTAGCACTATGATCCTTAATTTCATGGAGAAAGAAATTGAGCCCTATAGAGGGGTATTGCCAGAAATCACAAAGGCAGGAAATAACTGAATCAGCATCTGAACTGTCATTCTCTGACTCACCTTCCAGTGTTCTTTCTGACACACCACACTGTCCTCATTAAGGTGACTGTGGAGGAAGTTCCCACCCTCAAGAAATCAAAGAAGTTTTCAAGTATATAAAAAAAGTAGTAATAAAGTCATTATCATATGTCATCAGTGATGCCTATTGGGAAGAGGGAGGTTCTGAAATAGTGATAATCATAATAAACCTCAATATTAGAGTGGAAAGGTTGGAGATGGAGATTAGGAGTTTGTAATAAAATTTCTCCTTCCTTTTTTGTGTTGTTCCTTATCTGAATCATGGGAAACAAATGTAATTCCTTTTCTGCATGTAGGTAGCAACATTTACTCAGTTGCCTTTCTGTTGAGATACTTGATTGCACTTGAAAAACAAGATGAAGAAGAGACTGCAATTTGGAGATAAATGGAGAGAATGGAACTGTTCCAAAAGAAATATTCCAAAATGCAAAAATTCATGAGCATAGAAATATGGGGCAAGAGAGGAATGTGATGATTTCACAAAAACACCTCAGACTGAACCTCATGTGTAAATAATTCCCTAGCACCCTAGGAAACTTCTGTAGAATTCTAATATTCCTTGGAAGGAAATTTTAAAAACCCTATAGTGAACATAGACTTGAATAAAGTTATTTTTTTTTAATTTGGTCAGCCTGAGTTACCAAGCAGAGGTGATACAATGGGATTGTCCCTCCCTAAGACCATATTCATCAACATTTCTGAGCACATCTAAACTATTCACACAATAGAATTGTGATAGTTAACTAGCTTTGACTTCCTTCCCTTTCTTTTTTTTCTCCCTTCCTTCTCTTTCCTCTCCTCACTCCTCCCCTCACTTCCTCTCCTCCTCTCCCATCCTCTCCTCTGCTCTCCTGTCCTGTCCTTTCCTCTCCTCTCTTCTCCTCTCCTGTCCTTCCTCCTCTCTCTTCCCTCCCCTCCTCTTATCTGTCTGTTATTCCCTCTAGTCCTTTGCCTCTTGGTGTGTTTCTCTTTCTTTCCAGTTCTTTCTCTGTCTCTTCATCTTTGCTTCTTTCTCTGTCTCCCCCCTACCCACTCACTTTCTCTCACTATATTTGGTTTAACTTCTTTTTAATGTCTAGGATCTAGACCAACTAAAATGTCCAACATTATGCAGATTAGAAAGTTAAACTTTTTTTCCTCCCAGATCTTACTTGTAACACTGCATTTTCCTAATATTTTCCTAGTTCAATAAAACTTACCATACTTTACTCGTTTAAGAAAAAGAAGAGTAGTAAGATTATTTTAAAAGTGCCTACTAAAGCACAGTGTAAATAGGAAAAAAATTAAGGTGAATAGTTTCAAATACTGCTTTTGAGATTTTTGCCCTTTTCATTGAGATAATAATGGGATGAACTATGGGGAGGGAAGAATGGTGATGATTAAAGGAGAAATTAAAAAAAGAGAAAGATTAAGAACTATTCCCAATGAAGAGATGGGGATGTAGATTTGAATGGAGAAACTCATGTCAATGCTGGTTCATAGATTTACCACAAAAAACCAATTAATTTGGTTGTTAAACCAAAAGACTGCAGGTTCGTGCTGTAGTCAATTGCAGTTTGGTCCATACTAGTCTGTAGCCCAAACCAGTTTCACTGGACAAAGAGACTGACCTGTCATTTGACAGGGGTAATGTGACATTCATGTGGATGCTCCTGGTGTGCCAGTATCTGAGGGGGTAATTCTATACATGGCTGGACAAAAAGACAAGTATTGATACACAAATGATCAGCAGCCTAGGGCTTCTCCAGTATTTGTAAAACTCAAGCATTTAGATCCAAGGAAAGAAAGTGGCAGCAAAAGCATTGTAATGAATTTACTGCCCTTGTGTGCTGCTGTGATGGAGGGTGATTACTTCTGACTAGTGAATTACACTGTGGAATATTGATTTCCTTGTTCAGAAACAGGGCTGGGCAAATGGTTTGCCTGACCCTCTTATACACATGCTGTGTTAGTGTTGACTCAATTGAATCCTTAGCTGATGAGAAAACTTTTCACCACTGGGGGCCACTTCCACACAAAATGGGGAAGAAAAATATGGGAAAGGGTCAGGCACTTTCATTGCTGTGGAATTCTAGTGGGAGAATGTGTCATTAGTTATGTTTAATTTAAAGAAATTTCAAAGAACAAACAAAACCTCTCAATTTAAAAGGCTATCTATCATATAAACTATTTGGTTGATTAGAGTTGACTGGCAAAACTCAACAAGAGTCTTATAGGGGAAAGAGATAAGGGGGAAACAGGGGAAAAAGATGTACAATTAGGAGGACAAAGGGAGGGAGGAGAGGCAGAGGAAGGAGAAGGAGAATGAGGAAGATGAAAGAAGGGCAAAAGGAAGATGAGGAGAAGAAAGAAGAAAGGAAAATGGGAGGGAAGGAAGGGAAAAAGGAAGGAAGGAAAGATGGATGGACTAGATGCAGGAGTGGGGAAGCTGTGACCTCAAGGTCACATGTGGTCTTCTAGGTCCTTTGGTATGACCTTTTGACTGAGTTTAAGTTTTATACAACAAATCCTTTTATTTTTTTTTAAAGCAATTAGGGTTAAGTAACTTGCTCAAGGTTACACGGCCAGTTATTTCTGGGTGTGGTGCTAAGTATCCGAGCCCAGATTTGATCCCGACTCTGGGGCCAGTGCTCTTACTCGCTGAGCCACCTGGCCACCCCTAAGCAATTGGAGTTAAGTAACTTGCTCAAGTTTACATGGCCAGGTGTTTCTGGGTGGGTGCTAAGTGTCTGAGCTTGGATTCGATCCCAGGTCATCCCGACTCTGGGGCCGGTGCTCTTACTCATTGTGCTACCTGGCTGCCCCCTTTTTATTAAGGGGATTTATTGTATGAAGTTTGGATTCAGTCAAAGGGCTACACTTGAAGACCTAGAGGGCCACATGTTGCCTTGAGGATGCAGGTTTCTCACCCCTGAGGGAGGGAGGAAGGAAGGAGGGAAGGGAGAGAGGGAAGAAGGAAGAATGATAGGAAAGTAATTAAAAAAAAAATTATTGCAGGTGGTGCAGATGATAGAGCACTGGGCTTGGAATCAAGAAGACTCATCTTCATGAGTTCAAATCTGGCCTCAGACACTTACTTGCTGTGTGATCCCAGGCAAGTCACTTTACACTGTTTGCCTCAGTGTCTAATCTGTAAAATGAGCTGAAAAAGGAAATAAAAAAACACATCTTTCCCAAGAAAACCCCAAAAATTGGGTCATGAAGTGTAGGACATGATTAAAAAGACTGAATAACAGCAAAGCAAGTAGTGCATCTTACAATGTTCCATTGTAAAACAGAAGTCCAACTGGAGAAAAGAACTCAGTTTAGGAAAAGATCCTCTGGAAAAGAGTCTAAAAAAGATTGCACAAGTAAAACAGTATATGTTTCTATTTCTGATGTGATGTGCTACTTAAAAAAATCAGTATGGAGCTTATTATACCATGCAAGAATATAGTGTGCTTATTTTTGGTCCATTTACTTAAAAAGCACAAAAGTATAAGACACCAACTGGAGGGGCAGCAATTATCTGGTGCATTTGAGCAGGGTAGGTGGCCAACACGGACAATTAGGCCATAACCTGACGGGGTTTTCAGGCCTGAGTCATCTAGACAATTTTAGCTGTTGGTACCTGGCCAAAGAAAAAAATTCTGTCAATTGAAGTGTCGGTGCCCATCACCTTAAAATGCCCTCATCAAGAGAAGCCCTCAGTTAACAATGCTGCTGCCTTGAACAAAACATTGGACTTCTTCCTGTGAGAACCTTTTTCTCTATGGTAGCCCCCTCAAGGTCTGACAAATAAAATTAAGATGGTAAAATGAAAAGGAAAATCCCAAGACCAACTGCCTTTTTTTTTTGAGGATAGAAAAGTCATACATCGGTCATATGTGTGTTTACACGTATATGTATATGTGCATGTGTGTATGTGTGATATCAGTTGTACTTCCAGATCCTGTAGAATGTATATTCAGAGACAGTAGGGGCAGGGTCTTTAGTTCTCTACAAATACCACTGCAAGAAGTGGCAAGGAGAATGGAGAAGGCATGGAGAAGTGGCAAGGCAGAATGTGAGGGGAAGAGGAAGAAGGTTTTAGCATGTAAAAGTCAGTGAGTACATGTCTTGCCTCACTCTAGTAAGATTTGGAGATGATACAAAACTAGAAAAGGTAATAACCACACTAGATGTTAGGATCTGAAAATATCTCAAAAGAACAATGCAGGGGCTGAACCTCATGAGACGAAATTCAGTAGGGATAAATGTAAAAGCTTATAGTTGGGTACAAAAAAATCTATTTCACCAGTCTGTGACGAGGGAGACATGGTTAGGCAGAAACTTTTTGAAAGAAAAAAAAAGATCCAGGGTTTTATAGTGTACTGCAATGGTAATATGTCATCAGTGTGATGCAGCAGCCAAAAAAAAGTGAATACAACAATGTTGGTCTACATTAGGAGAGTCATAGCTTTCAGGAATAGGAATGCAATAGTTTACTGTACTCTGACCTTGTCAGATCTCATCAAGAGTATTGTGTTTGGTTACTTAATATTATTATTATTATTATTATTTTGGAGGGCAATTGGAGTTGTGACTTGTCCAAGGTCACACAGCTAGTTTTTGTATTAAGTGTCTGAGGTCAGATTTGAACTCAGGTCATCCTGAGTCTAGGGCCAGTGCTCTATTCATGGGTTGCTTATTATTATTATTAACAACAACAATAAGAAAAATATAATAGCTAGCATATATCAACATTGCGCTAAGTCCTATTATCTCATTCTAGGTGCCTAGGTGAAAGACTGTGAGTTCATGATATATGGGAATATGTTGAAGACACTGGGAAAGTTCAGTTTGGAGAAGAGAGGCAGCAGAAAGCAAGAACTGTGTTGAAGTGTTTGGATGCCTGTTGTAGGAAGGACAGATTAGGATTGTTCTATTAGGTCCCAGAAGGCAGGATCAGAAGCAGTGGGTAGAAGTTGGAAATATGAAATTAGGTTAGAAAAGATCAGAAAGGACTTTGTAAAAATCTAAACTTTCCAGAAGTGAAAGGCCTTCCTTAGAGGTCTTTAAGTAGATCTAGATGACCATTTGGCTACTTCTCAGATATGTCATAGTGGGGAATTCCTTTAGCAGGAATTGGATGCTGGAGCTGCTCAGATCATTCCCAGCTCTCAAATTTAGTGTCTAACACAATATCTGGAACATAGGAATCAATTAATAAATGCTTATTAAAAATAATTTATGTGTTTTTTTTCTTTTTTCTATATTAAGGATTGTCAATATAAGTGAAGAAGATGGGCACCAATAAAATAACTTGGATAGAGGAAAGTCACAGTCTCTTCTGACTTGTATCTATCCATGCAAGATAGACCCTCCTCTCCCCGAAAAACATTCGCACAGACAACAGAAACCCTGTGTAAAGCAGTAGGAGCTTGCTAACATCTAAGATCTTTCTGGTAGCCATTTTTTTTCTGTAGGTAAAGAAAGAGGAAATGAGAAATAAGCCCTTTGGGCCATGACTAACAGGAGGAATTCAATACGTATCTTCTCTTCTGTTCAGGTCAAGCCCTGCACACGGGGGTTTTAAAAACTATATATTGGATCATGGAACAGGGTAGGGAACTTTGATGGAAATGTTCACCTTTGACTTAACACACTGTTCATGTGGGTGCCAAGAGAGACATGAAAAAATGTCTCAGAGTTTTAAGGAGGAAAACAATAAACAAATTGTAAAATATAATTAATTCATTAAAGTCCATATCTAAGTATCCTGCTTTCCCAAATTAGTCCATTGCTTTAAATTCCAAGCTTGGGAATTGACAAGTGCCATCTCTACTAAACAACTAATTAATTGAATCCCCCACACACTTCCCTAGTGAGAGCTCTGAATATCTCCAATCACCTGCAGTTCCTCTTTGCCTCAGCTAAACTTGGTGACATTTGATATTTTCCTCCTCCTGATATGGTATGTGGGTGTTTCATAGAGAAGGTGGCTGTCTGACCACCTAGGGACTCCATTAATTACTTGTTACCAAGAAAAGTTACTATCATTTATCAGTGGGTCCTCCCTCCCCCTCAATGGGATACAATAGCCATCCCAGAGGATCCCTGGGCTTCTCTTTATGGATGTACCTTGAATAGGTAGAGAAGGAGAAGTTACTTTATATGCCATTTTCCCTGCTGGGAGCCATCCTAGCACCACAACCTGTCCAAGAATTCCCAGCTCCCCCCTGTCAGGTAGAACACAGTATTTGACCTTTAATTATCCTTTCCCCAAAATATTCTCTTTCTAAGGAGCCTACTAAAAATCCCCTTAGTCAGCAGTAACTATTTGAACCACTGCCTCTTCTACATGTAGAGTCAGTGACAGAATCACATAATTTTAGAGGAAAGAGGGACCTTAGAAGGGCTCTAGTACAACCTACTCATTTTACAAATGAGAGATGTCTTCCTTATATGATATTGTATTTTATGTCCCTTGTGAACGTATATCCTAGTTTACATTCTATGAATCTATCAACAAATTTTGTCTCTACCTCTCCCTCCCTCCCCCCCATCAAGAACACATGCTAGAGTACTCCTTGAGGGAGAATGCCATATCATATGTGCTTTTAGATATTCACCAGGACTGACACAGTGGATTGCAATAGGCACTTAATAAATGTTTCTTGAATGCATAAAGGAACTGAGTCAAAGGTTAAGAGATGGACCCATGGTCATAGGATCATAAATAATAGAACTGGAACAGATCTCAGAGGTTAACTAGTCTACGCTCTTCATTTTATAAGTGAGGAAACTGAATCCCAGAAAGTCTAAATGACTTGCCTCTGGTCCCCTAGGTATTGTCAGAGATGATATTTGAACCCAAGTCCTCTGACTACGGAACCAGTATACTGTCTGTTGTGCAAAGCTCCTTTATTCTTCTCATGGCTCCACTTTTAAATTTTTAGTCATCTTTCTCCATGATACCCCCAAAGCCTTCTTCTCACCATAGAAAATGACTTTTCCACCATGCTCCAGAAGCCTTCTCACTATGAAAGATCCTTTCATCCCTATGGCCTTTTCATCATGAAATATTTCTCTATTCCTGTGACCCCTTCCTCTGACTGCTCAGTTCCTCTGGGAATCTCTATTTTAAAGAAGGACCCAGGCCACCCATGCTCATTCCTTCTTTCCTCTAGACTTCACTCCTGACTCTTTAAGCTTCTGGAATTGGGTTCACCACTATACTTTTCTCCACCATACCTCCTTGTGCGTACTTCCTCCTGACCTGCCCTCCCTTCACTTTTTGGCTTCTTTTTTCTCTCTGGTATTTCACCCTTTAGAATGTAGGCTTGGGGTGGCCAGGTAGCACAGCCCCAGAGTCAGGATGACCTGGGATTGAAGCCGGGCTCAGACACTTAGCACCCACTCAGAAACACCTGGCCGTGTAACCTTGAGCAAGTTACTTAACCCTAATTGCTTAGAGGTGGCCAGGTGGCTCAGTGAATAGGAGCACCAGCTCCAGTGTTGGGATGGCCTGGGCATCAAGTCTGGGCTCAGATACTCAGCACCACACCCAGACATAACTGGACATGTAACCTTGAGCAAGTTACTTAACCCCAATTGTTTTAAAAAATAATAATAATAAAAATAATAAATAATAGAATGTAGGCTTTCTGGGGGCAGGAGCTATCCTTTTTGCTTCTTTCTCTACTCTCATTAGTGCAGTGCCTGGCACAGAGTATATGTTTAATAAAAAATTGCTGACTTTATACAGAAAGTTAATGGCAAAGTCTGGACTAGAAGAACCTAGAACCCAGGCCTCCTGATTCCCAGTCAATACCCTTTCCACATTCTACTTTATCTCCAAATAATAACAAAAAATATTTTCACCTCAGATTGTGCAACACTATCATTTACATGCAACTTCCACCTACATGATCATCTGATCTTCCCCAAGAGATTGCTAGAAAGAAGCAAACTTAACAAAATACTTCATTTTTTTTCTCAGTAAAACACAGGTTTGATGGGAGCACTTCTTAGCCTGAGCAAAAAAACCCAAAAAACCAAAACCATGGAAAGATCCATACCACCATCATGGCTTTCTAGTAACAGAAGTCTAGAATACTTAAAGTCAAGGGTGGTGGGCAGGAGAAAACTCCAGTCAAAAAGGCATCTAGTGATATTTGCTAAAATTTATCAGCTATGGATTATAGACAGGTCTAACTCAGTACAAGATACTTGGCACAGAAGACTTATATGAAGACACAAAGACAAGAGTGAGAGCAGTATCTTTATTTGTAGAATGGAGTTGGGGGTTATCTCTATTGAATGGGGATCATGAGGATCAAATGAGTTAATAAAATGTAAAGTGGTTTGTAAACCTTAATGTATTATGGACATATCAGCTATTGTGATTTTAGTATATGAAAAGAACTAGATAAACTAGGCTGTATTTTTTTTTTTTTGGAAAAGAAGAAACAATCGTAGCTCATTTTTAAGGTTCAAAGGAGCATAGCTTTTGAGCTGGAAAAGACATTAGAGTTCTGTAGCCCAGGTGTTCTTAACCAGGGGTCTGTGAATTTTAAAAAAATGTATCCCAATAACTGTGTTTCAATCTAATTGATTTATTTGTAGTCATATATATATGTATATATACATACATACATATATATATATATATATATATATATATATATATATATTTCTGTGCAATGAGGTCTGGTGCATACACAGTGTCTCTGATGATATATAACCATGAGGAGACCCTGGGGAGCAAAGGTGGCCTGGAAAATGTTTAACAATTGTCTCTCTAGAAAAAAAGAATAAAGAAAAAACATATGTAGGACACACTCTGAAGTTTAATCTGAAGTATTAACAATTTCTTTAGACAACCAACAAAACAATAAATCAAGTTCTGATTTGTAGTATTTGCCCATTTCCAAGGTGTAAATATTCACACTGAAAATTTAACAATTTGCAAGAGCTGGTTCAAGTTGGCTTCAGAACCCCTGCTGTGGAGCATAATTCCTGATGATGGGAGAGTGGAAATGATGGGGAATGAAAGTTCCTTGGAGATAATACCGTCTGTCTGTGACTAGTTCTGGTTGATTAACCACATGATGAATGGGAGGGTTTTGGTTTTTTTTTTTCATTGACTATGGTGTTCTCTGGCTTCACTTAACCACCAAAACGGTCCATGAAACAAACAAACCAAAAAATGGTAAGAACTCCTTATCTAGTCAACTCTCTTCATTTTACAGTTGAGGAAACTAAGACCTGGAAAAATTAAGTGACTTGCCCAATGCAATAAATGTAGCAAGTGGCAGAGCCAGCCTTTGAACCCAATCCTCTGACTCCCAAGTCCAGAACATTTTACATTATACCTCACTGTATGAGATAAGTGTTACAAGTGTTATTATTTCCATTTTACAGATGAGGAAAGAGACTCAATATTACATAGCTGAAACCTGGCAGAACCAGGACTCATGTATATCCTCTGACTCAAAATTCAGTATACTTTCTCTGTCACTATATCTAACAGATTAACAAGAGACTTACTTCACTGGGAATACTTGGAAAAAATTAGAAGTATAAAGAAGCTATATAAAGTGTCTAATTTCCAAACAAGGAGGCAAGAATGGAAATTTAAGAATTGGTATTGAAGACATTTATCTTATGTTTGGTCATATTTCTTTTTTTTTTTTTTGCCTTTTGGAGGGCAATTGGGGTTAAGTAACTTGCCCAAGGTTACACAACTAGTTTTTTTTATGTTTAGTTGTCTGAGACCGGAACCGAACTCAGGTCCTCCCAACTCTGGGGCCAGCACTTTACTCATTACGCCACCTAGCCGCCTCTGGATATATTTCTTTAAGGTGGCATAGGGAATGCAGTGGCATGGGGAGAAATCAACATATTGTCTAAAGAAACAGCTGTTTTTTGGACAGAAAAGTTATGGCATTTGGTTTTCCCTCCCCCTCAGGAAAAAAAAAGACAAATTTTTTCCTTATGTGATTGTTTTAAACAACAAAGGAATTGAACACGATCTGAAATAGGAGTTAGGCATATGTGCTGAATCTGTACAGAGTGTGGTGCACAGAACCTCATGTTCTGACCTCTTAAAAGGAAGAAGGGGCTGTCTTCTTGAATTCTATTCTCCCCACCCCTCACCCCAGGATTTAGGGCTTGAGGGCATCTCAAGAATCATGTAATCTGACCTTCACATATCGCAGATGAGAGAACAGAAGAGGAATGATTGCCCCACTGTAAGTAGCCAAGTCTAGACATACACTCAGGTTACTTCACTGTGAATCTGGTGTTCTTTCCAGTATTTTATGCTGCCTCTTACATTCCTACTCTTCCCCCAAAAGAAAGTTATTCTATTTCTTCAACCTTTGATGAAAATAGAAAACTGCTTATTCCACAACTGATAAATGATCAAAGGATATGAACAGGCAGCTTTGAGAGAAAGAAATTAAAGCTATCTATAGTCATATAAAAAAATGCTCTAAATCACTATTGATTACAGAGATGCAAATCAAAACAACTCTGAGGTACCGCATCACACCTATAAGATTGACTAACATGGCAAAACAGGGAAATGATAAATGTTGGAGAAGACGTGGGAAAGTTGCAACATTAATTCATTCTTGGTGGAACTATGAGCTGATCCAACCATTCTGGAGAGCAATTTGGAACTATGCCCAAAGGGCTATAAAAATGTGCATACCTTTTGACACAGAAATACCACTTCTAGGGCTGTATCCCAAAGAGATCATACAAGTGGGAAAAGGACCCACATGTACAAAAATATTTATAGCAGCTTTTTTTGTGGTGGCCAAGAACTGGAAATTGAGAGGATGCCCATCAATTGGGGAATGGCTAAACAAGTTGTGGTTTATGAATGTAGTGGAATACTATTGTGCTATTAGAAATGATGAACAGGTAGACTTTAGAGAAATGTGGAAAGACATATATGAACTGATGCTGAGTCAGGGAAGCAGAACCAAGAGAATAGTGTATGGAGTAACAGACAAGTGTGTGAGGACTGATTTTGATTGCCTTAACCCTTCTCAGCAATGCAAGGACCTAAAACAATTCCAAAGAACACGTGATGGAAAATGTCAGTCACATCCAGAGAAAGAATCATGGAGTCAGAATGCAGAATAAAGCAGACTATTTCCTTTTTTATTTTGTTTTTTTCCCCCTTTCTCATTGTTTTTTCCTATTCATCATAATTCTTCTATGCAACATGACTAATGTGGAAATGTGTCTAATAGTAATGCATGTGTAGAGCCTATATCACATTGCAAGTCATCTTGGGGAGGGAGGGGGAGAAAGTTTAAAACTTACAGAAGTGAATGTTGAAAACTAAAAATAAATATATTTTTTTAAAGCAATCGGGGTTAAGTAACTTGCTCAAGGTTACACGGCCAGTTATTTCTGGGTGTGGTGCTGAGTATCTGAGCCCGGGATTTGATTCAGGTCATCCCGACACTGGAGCCAATGCTCTTACTTGCTGAGCCACCTGGCTGCCCCTAAGCAATTGGGGTTAAGTAACTTGCTCAAGGTTACACGGCCAGGTGTTTCTGGGTGGGTGCTAAGTGTCTGAGCCCGGGATTCGATCTCCAGGTCATTCCAACACTGGAGCCGGTGCTCTTACTCGCTGTGCTACCTGGCCACCTTTAAAAATAAATAATTTAATAAAAAAACAAAAGGAAATGGAAAATGTCCCTCTCATTAGTTCCCATACAATATTTAGCACAATGCCTGGCACATCATAGAGGCTTAATAAATGCTTATTGATTGACTGACAGACTTATTTATGTACATACATATATCTGAAATCCAGGCATGGTCATACAATGACTGGCTGGTGCTTTTACTTTTTTTATTCTGAGTCTTGTGCTATTGAGAGACAATCTTATCTGAGTAAAGTCAGGAAGCAGAGGTGAAGAAAAGGCTGGACAATCATGGCAAGCCATGATATCTTTGAAGACAATTTGTAGAGCCTCTAAAGGTGAGCACTGCTCCTGATGATAAACAATCCTTGTTTAATATTGACCCACTTGTTAACTTACCTCCAGCCTTAGAACCAAAATACTTGGTATTCATTAGCATCAGCATAAAAAAATAAGCATTTATTGAAAACCTACTATGTGCCCAAATCCCAGTGAAGCCTGTAGCCATTTGTGGAGTAAGGACTCTTCTGCTAGTTTTGCCTAGCTATGTTTCATAGGAGTTTAGGGTAATGAGTACAGAGAAGAGCTGGTCTTCAGATGAAATCATAGGTGATTTACACAAGAGATTTTGGTTCAATGCTTGTATCTATCCACCAGACAGAGGAGCCAAATTTGGAAATCTGGTAATAGCCAACACAATACCACTCTAAGGGCTAGGTGATTTCATAGTGGTTCAATCTAACATGGTGGCAGCATGCTGCACTTAGATACCCAAGATATGAAATCTTAATTCCATCAAGAAATAAATTTTGGAACTGAAAACTTTGTACTTATAATGACAAAATTGGACCGTGGAGAAGAGATGAGAAAATGCACATTCCTCCCTTAATTTTGAAGGTGGGAGGCTATGAGTACAGAGTAGTGTATACATTGTTAGATTAAGTCAATATTCTGATTTATTCTGCTTAACTATTACATTTCCTTCCCTTCCTTCCTTCCTTTCTCCCTCCTCCCTCCCTCCCTCTCTCTCTTCCTTCCTTCCATCCTTTCTTTCTTTCTTCCTTTCTTTCTCTTTCTTTCTTTCTTTCTTTCTTTCTTTCTTTCTTTCTTTCTTTCTTTCTTTCTTTCTTTCTTTCTTTCTTTCTTTCTTTCTTTCTTTTTCTTTCTTTCTTTCTTTCTTTCTCTTTCTTTCTTTCTTTCTTTCTTTTCTTTCTCTTTCTTTCTTTCTTTCTTTCTTTCTTTCTTTCTTTCTTATAAAGGATGGCTCACTGGGAAGGGGAGGGATGATATATTTGAAAATGAAGGTGATGTGAAAACAAAAGATGCTATTTTTTAATTAAAAGAGCTCAGTTTTAGTAAGTATGTAAAGGAAAATTCCCTATTATGACAGGAAACTTCTTTGTAGTGAAAATTTTATTGATAAATTTGCAGCTTTTCCTTAAAATGACTATGAATCTTCCCTAGCATCTCTACCACCTAGGTTATTGAGAATGGACAGTATTTTTGCTTGTGGTGTTCACTTGAAGGGGTGGAGGAAAGATTCTATTTCCTTCTGGAACTGCAGTAGCCCCCTTCAGAGACTGGAGACTTGAGGGATGGGAAAGCAGAAGCCTGGAAGGAAGCCAAGTCCATCTGTGGGAGTGAGGCCTCCTGTTGAATGAGCCATGGTAACATCAGCTTTGGGAGTGTTCATCCATCCAATAATGATTCTTCTTACTTCTATTTTTGGGGAACTTAAGGGTAAGTAGTACCCTTGGGAGGCCTCCCTAGGATAGAAACAAAATGCAGCAAAATCTCAGGCCATCAGAGAAGCCCTATAAAATCAGTCCATTCCTTGAGTGTCCTGGACTGAAACCAACAGCTCCTGGAAGGTGAGCCATGGATTCAACAATGACCTGCTTTTCTATACACGTGTATAACATTCGAACACAGCCAGTGAAGTGGTAGAGAGAAAGTTAAGCAGTCTACATAGGAAGCTCAATGTTCCTAAGTTCAGTTCCTAAGTTCAATGAATAGCTGAGCTTGAAAAAGACCTTTTCTTACCAGTAGCCTCATTTTCTCCCCTTGGGGAAACATGGTTTGATTAGAGAAATAGAAATTATACCAGTCCTTTCTTCTTTCCCTTCTCAGCAACTTCTGTCAGCCATGGAACCCAAGGGGAAGTCCATTGGCTATTGGTCATTTTCCATTCTCAGGCTCTGGGTTCTGGTGAGAACTAATTTAAATTTTGAGCCCAGGGACTGTCACTGGCGGAGACTTAATGAATTGTAAAAAATAGTAATGGATTACCTGACCATAACTCATTTATAGCTAGAAGGGAATTCCAGTAAAAGAAATAAAGAACAAGGTCAAGGTTGGGGTTGTGGGATATGGGATGGAGAGTCAAGCACTGAACACTATGGAAGTTCCTTGAAGGCAATGGCTGTTTCATTTTTGCATTCCCAGTAGGTGACTCATAGTAGGCACTTAATACTTATTGAAGATACTTGAATGAAACAAGACTTTCTCAGTTGCATATATCTGAACTTCTCAAGGCCTTCTCTCAGACAGGATCTGAATTTTATGTCATAGGCACACCAAGGTTTGAGCACTTATAACTGCCCTCATTTCCAACTCTCAAGGGAGATGAATGAATCTTCAATTGTTTGATACCTGGAGGCCAACCCTAGCAATTTAGTTCTTTGTGAGTTCTCTTTCAAATGACTTTAGAATAATTCTTAAATCCCTTTCCTCTTCTTTGGGACTGGGGAGAAAAACGAATAGAATGAAACTCTACTCTGTATGAGCAAGAAAAGATGCTTTCTGGGGATTGGTAATGGGATGAGGTGTAGGAAAAGGGACCCTCTAGAATAGAAGTTTCAGTTTTTAAAAAGTTCACACCCATTTCAGGGGAAGGAGGGAGGAAAGGAGAGAGGGAAGGAGGAAAGAAGGGAGAGGAGAGAGAGAGAATCCCTTGTGTATGTTTATTTTCTTATTTATAAAGGAGTGATAAGACAAGTTCTAGGAAATCACAAGAGAACAGTTTTCACAACATTGCTATTTCCTGGTTCTTATTCTACTTGACTGCCAGCGCTTTCTCATTCGCCTTTGCTGGATCTTTATCCAGCATACCCGCATATCTGTCTGTCCCCCACAGCTCTTTCCTAGGCCCTCTATGCTCTTAATCCTCAGACCAAGGACTACTATCTCATTTAGTGATCATCCATCAGTTCCCATGGATTCAGTTGTCATTTTTAAGTAGGCAATTCCCAGATCTATATATCCATCCCTAAGCTCTTTTCTACCTCCAGTCTTGTATTACTTCTTGGAATTCTCAATCTTGATGTCCCATAGACATCCCAAACTCAAAATATCAAAAATAGAACTCATTTATTCCCCCCCAAACTCTCCCATCTTCCCAATATCACTATTAGTGCTGAGGATATGACCATTCTTCCAGTCATCCAGGCTCGTAATCTCTGTGCTATCTTCCACTATTCACATTCACCCATATATCCAATCAAATGCCAAGTATTATCACTTCTTCCTTCTCTCATACAGTTGCCATGCTGGTGCAAAGCCTCATAATGCCATGCCTTGGCAGTTAGAATAATCTTCTCATTGGTTTCCTTTCCTCAGTTCTCACCTCTCTCCAACCCAGCCTCCACTACTGTGCTGAAGAGATTCTCCTAAACACAGGTTTAACATTGTTATTCCCCTCTTCATTAAATTCCAGTGACTCCCGAATACCTCTCAGATCAAATATAAAAGCCTCCACATGGCTTTTAAAGTATTTTAACCACCTAGTCCCCTCTTAATTTTTCATTTTTTAAAATATTTCATTGTCCTTTACATTCCAGCATTCCATCTCTCATCTCCACTGACTGTCCCCCAGAACCAGCATACTCTCTCTACTCAGCTCCACTTCCTGGCTTATCTGACTAGCCTCAGCTCAAATCCCACTTTCTGGAAGGGGCTTTTCCCAGGCCATTCCTTCCTTCTTCTTACCCCTCCCCCCACACACTTTTAGTGCTTACTTTCTAAAATAATCTTCTATTTACACTGTATATATTCTAGATGTGTATATATTTTTTCTTTTTGTAAGCTGTCTCCCTGATGGATTTGGTTTTCAGTGCTGTGAATGTTGTGTTGGCACTACGCTGCCCCAATAGACTGTGAGAAGCTTGAGGGCAGGGATTATGTTTTGGGCTTCCTTTGGATCCCCAGCACTTCACACAGAGCCTGGAACATAATGTGAATGTAATATGTGCTTGTTGACTTACTGCCTGACTGATTTTATATCTAATAAATAAGTACAACACAAAACATGTTAAAAATAACAAAATGAAATGATATTTGATACTATAATCAATAGGCAGCCACTGGTGATTATTATGTAGGGAAGTAGCATTCCTTCTTTTTAGGAATATAGTTTATCAGTTGTACAGAGGATGGATTGGAGATAGGACAGACTCCAATCAGGGACCCTTTTACAATAGTGCAATATATATAAGGTGGTGAGGGCCTAAAGTGGTCCTCTCCACGTGACTGGAGAATAAGGGTCATATTTCAGAGACATTATAACTATAGCCTTGACAAGACTTGCCAATTAGATATACAGGGTAAAGAAGTGAAAGGAATCTAGAAGACCTGAGTTGGTGAAGCTGGGTGGTTAGAATGTTGGTGATACTATCAATAGTGAAACAATAATAGGTAAATTTAAGTAAGAGGTGAATTTTGAGGAAAAGATAAAATGAGATCTATCATGCAGATTGCGGCTCATTCATGCTTCAAGACTCATCATGTACCATCAAAATGAAAGGAGGGCACTGCCCCATTATGTAGAACCTGTCCAGGGATGCCTGCTATAGCCACAAAGTATAAGAAATGATTGACAGAAGGAATTTTGTCTGCCATAGAAGCCAGGATGTGTGTGTGTGTGCACGCGTGTGTGCACACACATGTGCATGTGTAGTAGCAGGGGGGAGGAGTGGTGTTTGTTGTAATCTTCTACATTGGCTTCAGAAGTGGCAGGGTTTGGACTTTGAAAAACCACAGGAGTCCACCAGATTGTATGTGTATATGTGTGGGGGAAAGGTGTCTAGTAGGGGGTGGGGGGAGGGTGGTGTTACTAGAGACAAGTTACATGATTGGCTACACGATGATGGGATGGAATCAATCTATCTACTCTCTAATTGGCTAATTAATACTCACAGTTGAAGGGAGGCCCCTGTTTTGGAGGCTGCTGCTCTAGAGTGGTGGATGAAGGGAATATAAGGAAAAGATTCCAATTTGAAGATTTGGTTGTTTTGGTAATCATGCTGTGCTTCCTTTATATCTAGATCCCTATAGCCACAGAAAGATTGGAACACCAAGGCACTGTGGCCCTGGTCACTGCACCTTTGGCTTGACCTTTGACCCTTTGCAAGGGTCTCATCTCCAGGGAGGTTGCTTGGAGGCACCCTCAGAGATGCTCCATGTCATTTACCTCACTGCTTATGCAGCCCTTTCCCATCAACAGCATCAAAAAGACCCACAAATCCCACAACTTACCGAATCTCTGCCAAGTTTCTTCCTGGCACTCTTGTCAGTGGAGCCTTATACCAAAGCTTTTTAAGCCCAACTAGGAGGATGCTAGACAAGCCAGCATCTATACCTCACCCCTCCCTTGCCCAAATTCAAAACTGTTTCACCCCCCTGAGACTCCCTCCCCCAGCTTTAGAAAGAGGTACCACACCAAGCTGAAGAGGGACATGGAACACTTTTTAATGTCAAGTCAGAGACAACCCCCTCCCTCCCCCAGCCCCGAATCCCACCTTCCCTTATCACATCCAGGACCCCTCCCAGAGGCCTCTCTGCTTTCCAAGCTCCCAGAAAAAAGGTGACCTAAAAATGTCATTTTCTTCCATTTCATCCACAAAAAAAGGAAATAAAAATTAAATTAAATGAACCAAGAGAGTTTAAATTCTCCAGTGGCCACAAGGGTATAACAGATTCATTCCCACACAGGGCTAAAGCAAGTGGTTACTTTTTTTCTTTCTCTGTCTCTCTCTTTTTGTCCCATTGGTTGGTTCTTGTCAGTACCCTAGCGGGTAATGGGAAGCATGCCACCTGTGATGGCTTTCACCTCACAGACCCATACCCAGAAAGAGGTGTTGCATCTGGTTAATTTTCTTTTTCGTTTGCTTTTTTTTTTTACTTTCTATAAATGTCTCCGACATGTAATAACCCAAGAAAATAAAAAAGGCAGGAATTGATTACACAATTACCAGTAAACTCTATCATCTCTTAGAAGACCAACACACAGCTAACGCCATATACAGCATGCAGTAATGTCTGAGAAAGGACCCTGCAGAGAAAGAAAATGACTAGTACTCTAATAACAAAAAAAGTGTGTGAATATATATGCATATACATATGTAACATATATGCATATATATGTATATGTATCATTAAAAGAAGCATAGCTGACAAACTCATCATACAATGGAGATCACTCTTTCCATTTCTAAACAGTTTGTAGATAGCATAGTTACTGTATGCGTTAAACGCCGAAGTAAGGATGAGAAATCTGTAGCGCTGGTAGAGATGTTGGTTAAATCACTTTTTGGTGGATGTGCAGAATCCTCACCAGTTGGCTAATGCCCGGTGCTATGCTCCACCACTTGTAAACCTAGTTAAGAACACTATTTATCTTTAATGTTTAATAAACATACTTTCTCTTTCACCTCTTTTTGCATGTTTTTGTAAAGTTTTCTTTTGTTTTTGCACTAACAGTTCTAGGTTCATATCAGAAAATATAATTAATAAAATTAATAATGAATCGGAATCCCTTATTATCCATGATGTCCATGTAGTAAAATGAAAAACATGTAACAATATATTTCTTGTTGTTGTGTTTTGCGGGATCATTGTGGTCAATGGGTTGTTTTGCAGATTTTTTCTTTTGCTTTTTCATCACACATAATGTCTGTGAAGAGGTCCTCCATAGGAACATCTGGGTCTGCACATCTGGATCTACCAGTGGAGTTTAGGATAGCCAACTCAGAAGTCTTCTGTGGTGGATGGGGGACATCAGAATGGGAAGAGCAGCTGACCCTTTGCCCACCATGGAAACAAAGAGGCCACACAATGCAGCGTGCAGGTGGGTCCAAAGCCGGGTATGCACTCATAATTTGGGGCTAAAGAAAAGAAGCAGTTGTGCCTAAATATCTCCAAGGCAATTTCCTTCCCTCCCCATGCCCAGTTGCCCTTTCCTTAGATTTTTTTTTATCACATTAGGCTTGGTTTATCTTAATTTCATTTAATTCTTAAAAGAAAAAAAAAACTCGTATGCTCTTTTTGCTGCTGTTGAGTTGGTGGTTGCAGGTGGTAGAGGCTGCTCCCCAGTGGGGAAGTGACACTCACATCAAAATTTAAGCAACAGATGTAAGATGAGAAGGGGTAAGAGCCAAATGCAACCAGCTCTCCTTGACGTCCCATTGTTCACTTCGCTGACTGCGCCAGGGGCTGTGGGAAAAACAGAGAGTGTTTTTAGAAGCTTAATTTGAACTGAGGAGGAAATGCCATCACAGACCCACACCTGAGTTGGGAGCTCATGCTTGGACATCAGCACTCCCAAATGACCTTTGGAGTCACCTGTTAACCCTATCTGAGACAAACTTCCCATGAGTCCCACTGTTCTGTGGGTTGCAGGGGCTGGCCTGAATTGGAATGGCAATTCTTAGGACTGTAGGGTTTAGACATGAGAAGGAACTTAAAGATCATCTTGTCTTCCCCCAAACCCTTAATTTCAAGATGAGAAAGCTATGTCAAATTTGGTTGTGCTAACTTGCATTGCTCCTGAGAAATGCTGTCACTGAAAGCTAAAGGTGTGGGGTTTAGGGAAATTAGAATGAGAATGTGGTGTCACCTAAAGTCTTAGTATGGTGTCTCTAGTGAAAAAGGAACTAGATTACCTTTAAACTTATGTTTCAGAACATTCCTGAACAATTAATGATAAACATCAGAGCCCATGCATGGCCCCATAGCTATTTTCATCGTTTCTGATAACTCAGGCCATCTTAAATGTTCACTTAACCGTGCAGCGTCCAACCTGTTGTCTAGAGGAAGACCTGTTGAAAAGCCAATCTGTCTTCCTGATGTTGCTGCTGCCACAGTCTGCTCTGAAGGCACACTGTCAATCACCTTTTCACAGACCAGGCCACAGAGCTCCACCAGGAACATTTGGCTGCTTCTCCATCTGGAGAAAGCAATGCTGACAGGAAGGCCAGGGCTAACCCATATAGAGAATAAATGGGCCCAAGTCAGCAGAACAGTCAAGACTTGCTGCACGTTGAAATAACCACCCAAGATGTATTTGGAACAAGGAACAAAAAGTTTGCGATTATAATTTAGGTTCAGCACTGAAAAGGATCAAGTTCTTACTTTCAGTTCCTAAGATGAAAACAAGGCTTCGACCCCACAGAAGCCCCATTGAGAGAGTGTCAAGGGAGGGAGGGGAAAGGACTTACAGTGTAAACCTTAAGGTCACCTGATTCTTTCTTCCACCTTTCTCCTTCACACACACACACACACACACACACACACACACACACACACACACACACAC
>NW_027187419.1:47728834-47803823 GCF_028583685.1 Petaurus breviceps papuanus | reverse complement strand
CACACACACACACACACACACACACACACACACACACACACACACACCCCCTAGCAACTCAGAAACATAAACTTGCCAACTGCTTAACCTGTTATACCAAGGATGCCCATGATAGGATTCCCATACATCTATATCAGTCTGAGAATCTAGATAACTGAATAGATTTTTACTCACCAGGGTAACCTGTTTAGACAGGGACTTTTGCAGTACTTCTATTTTACTGGAATAAAATCATTCTCCCAAAAACAAGGACCAAAGACCAAGCTAGTGATCAGGTAAGATATCAAAGGAATGAATAAGATGAAGGTCCTACTGTTCTCAGCATCTGGGACATGTGCTATGGTCAGTGTTGGCCAGACCAGGACCAAGCTGCATATCTGAGTGACTAAGCTTGGAGATTTTTAAGCTATGGACCAGTGACTGTCAATCTGACCTCACTTCCAACCTTATTCTTTATAGTAAACCTTCAATCCTTTGGGGAAATTCCATACCCAACAAAGAATAACAGCCTTACACTACTCCAGGGTCTTATTTGGGATAGTCCAGAAACCAAGGACTTTGCAACTGGAGAGTCTTCTTGTTGAAATCAACATATAATAATAATATAATAATAATAATTACTATTAATATAATTAAAAATAATATAATAATCCCATTTGATAATCATAGTATCAAACAAAGAAAGCTAATTATTTTAATTTTACAGATTAAAATAATAAGGCCTGATATGGTTAAGTGATTTATTCAGATTGACTTTGCTATTAAGTAATTGAACTGACCACAAGCCAATCAATTGATCAATTAATAAATATTTATTAAGTACCTACTATGGCACCAAACACTGTGCTAAGTGCGGGGTTCACAAAAAGAGGCAAAAGACCACCCCTGTACTCAAGGAGCTTCCGATCTAATGGAAATCCATTCTTTCCATCACAACACAGCTGGCTGTACCTTGGGTTCTCCATTCTGCAGAAGGGACAGCATGAAGTATTTTTCACAAAATTCCTATAGATATAGATATATATTGTCCCCCCAGCAGGCAACTGATTTTATGTGGACCTGCTGTTTCAGTGCTGTGGGAAACTACTACTTTGTAAAGACTTCAAAAAAGATGAATAATTCTTCTGTAATGTATAGTCTTTTTAAAAATTTTTTTTGCTTTTTGGAGGGGGGAGGGTAGGGCAACTGGGGTTAAAGTGACTTGCCCAAGGTCACATGGCTAGTTTATTTTTGTGTCAAGTGTCTGAGGCTGGATTTGAACTCAGGTTCTCTTGACTCCAGGGCCAGTGCTCTATTTCTACTCACTGTACCACCTAGCCACCCCTGTAATGTATAGTCTTAAAGAATTGTTGAGGTGTACTGTTCAGTGACTTGCCCATGATCACTTAGCTTTTATGTATCAGAAGCAGGACCTGAAGCAAGGTCTTCCTAACACCAAGACCAGCCTTCTATCTCCTGTGCCACATGGCCCTCAGATATTTTCTGGAAACACTGCCCAGAAATCAAATCCCAATTTACTTACATTGTAACATTGTCGTTTTGGTGATGTAGTGATCATCAATTTTGCTTAATCCTCACCTGGTAGTGGCTCTTAATGCTTGAATGACCCAGGGATTTCTATTTTAGAACTTCTGTATAACTTTAGAACAGAATTGTATACATCTTCCTACATCTTTGTAGAATACATTTGGATCATCATATATCCATTGTAGCTCTGAGGCAACTCTATTCTACTAAAATAAGGTCCACTTTACATGCTCAGAAAAGAATGCCTGGAAATTAGATCCTGAAGTGAAGTTTTCTGAATTCTGCATGTTTAGGAAACCAGTCTAATGAGATTGAGGACAGATTTCAACCATCAGGACATAAATCAGAGTTCTTGTTCTGATGAAAACAGAACCAATGATACATTTTTGAGTTATCAATAATTTTATTCTCCAACAGGTAGAGTAGAAACTAAGAGAAATACTACTTAGGATGTGATTCCTACAAACAAAAAGGAACTATTTGCTGAAATATATTAGTGGTGGTAATCTTGAGAAAAAGTTGATCAAGTCATCTTAGAATTGGAACGCTGGGACACATCCTTTGTGGAGAATGGATTTCAAAGAATTCAGTGAAAGGCTTACTAATATCATAGGACCTAGAATTCTGCACAAAAAAAAGTTGACTCAAGATGGGTGGTATTCCCTCAAGAACAAAATCCCAGTGATGAAAATGATTCAAATAAAGAAGGAAAGTGGAAGCTACCTAAAAAGCTTTACATTTCAAAAAACACATTTACAGAATATGAAAGGTAGGGAAGCCAACAGATGAAGAATTCAGAAGAGTATCATTGCTCTCTAATCTTTAGGAATGGCTAAAGAGGAGAATGAGCTAAGACTTAAAATAAATGCTAACCACACTAAACAAAAGGGGTTGTTTCTGTTGTTTTGGCAAACTCAGATGGAGGCAAAAGGAAAAAAAAAAGGATCTAACTTTCCAGAGATATAAAGGGGATTCCTGTACAGTTAGAGATGGGACTATATAGCATTTGGGCTCCCTTCCACATGTGAATTTCTCAGATACGACCACTGTTTGGAGTAGATGGGATGATGATGATACATATTATAGAGAGAAGGCACAACTGCTCAATTTTTAACTTTGTTTTTTTTCTTTATCAAAGAGAGTGATCTTTTGATCAGAAAATACAGCAAAAAAGTGTCTTAACAGGGAGTTGAATTCATGTTAAATGAGAAAATGTTTTTTAAAAAATGTTCCAATCACCAGACAATGGGAAATATTCATACTCTTAACTGGTAAACCTAAAAAATTCCTCACAAAATTTTAGAATGATTAAAGGGCTGGTTTCTGAACATTCAGAAAGGGAAGCAATGATCAACAGCAGACAGCATGGGTTCTTCAAAAGCAGGCTGTATCAGAATAAATGCATTTTTTAACAGTTACTAGACTGGTGGATCGGGGCATGGAGCAGCTAGGTCATGCAATAGCTAAATCACCAGGCCTAGAGTCAGGAAGACCTGAATTCAAATTTGACTTTAGGCACTCACTACCTGTATGTAACCCTTGGCAATCCATTTATCCCCTATTTGCCTAAGTTTTTTCATCTGTAAAATGAGCTAGAGAAGGAAATAACAAATCATCTAGTATCTTTGTCAAGAAAACCCTGAATGGGGTCAAGAAAAGTCATATATGAGGGCAATTAGGTGGTGCAGTGAGTAAAGCTCTGGCCCTGGAGTCAGGAGGACCTGAGTTCGGTTCCGGCCTCAGACACTTAACACGCACGCGCATACACACACACACACACACACACACACACACACACACACACACACACAAACTAGCTGTGTAACCTTGGGCAAGTTACTTAACCCCAATTTCCCTAAAAACAAGTGTCAGACATGACAGAAACAAATGAACAACAGATCAGGGCACTAGCATAAAATAATAATAATAATGATAATAAATCTAGATTTCAGGACAATATTTGACAAAATCTCTCACTGTATCATTGTGGGAAAGATAAATACACATACACATACATATATACATGCATACATACATATGTATGTGTGTGGATGTGTGTATATGTATTACAGTCAAGAGAATTCTGAAAACAGTGGTGTTTAATGTAACCTAGAGATATCTATCATTTCCATGGCCTTCTTCTTATCAGTGACTCGGATGAAGATCTACCTGACATATTTATGAAATTTGTCTATGACAAAAAGCTGGAGAAACAACTAATCTACTGTATGGCAGAGTCACGATCCTAAAATATCTGGACACCATTCAATGGATCAAATCTACTAACATGAAATTTGGTACGGATAAATGTAATGTCTTACTGTTAGATTTTTTAAACTAACTGCACATGGTAGATACAAAATTTCTATACCACAGTTCACAAAAATAATCCAGGAGTTTTATTTAAAGTTGCAAATTTAGCACGAGACAACTATGTGACATGGTAGTCAAAATCTAATACAATTGGAGGCTACATTAATAGAAGCAAAGCGTCTATAACAAGGCAGGTGATAGTACTATTGTGTTCTGAGAGAGATTATGCTGTTCTGCACATACTTTTTAAGAAAGATTCTGACAAGCTGGATTGTATCCATAAGAGGGCAACAGGATGGTGAGAAGACTATCAACCATGTCACTTGTAACTCAGCTGAAAAAAAACTGTCAGTGTTTAGTCTGGAAAAGAGGAGACTTAGAGGGTGTATGATAACTGTCTTTAAGTATTTTAAAGATTGTCATGTGCAAGAGGAATAAATAAACTTGTTTTGTTTGCCAGAGTATGTAGGCAGAACTAGAAATAATGAAGGTCTAAAGTCAATATAAGGGAGAAAGCAATTTCCTAATAGAATTGTCTGAAAGTAAATTGGTCTTCCTTAGGAAGACTAGAGAGCTCCTAATAACCAAAGATCTTCGGTTGGAAGTCGTATGCCCACATGTCAGGCATTGTTGAGGAAGGGATTACTCTTCAGGAGCACATTGGATTGATGACCTCTGGATCTCTTCTGGAACTAATAGTCTCTGATTCTATAGACTAGTAATTTATGCGTCCTATTGGAAGATCCACTGAGGGACCAGGAGGATTGGTTTGTTTTCCCTAGTTAGATGACACCATGAATGTCTCTGGATTCACATCCAGGATCCTTGCCCAGGCCTGAGGCTGAGAACCATTTCTGAGTCCATATGAACACAGAATATATGGGAGTTTGGATTCCATGTCTGCTTCTGACGAAAGCTATTGATCAAGTCTAAAATTATTCCATGTACAATTGGACAAATTAGGTTTTAAATATGCCCCCACGAAGCAGAATGGCTTAATGGATTGAATTGCTGAGCTACATTGGTAAAGGGAGTTTCTTTTCTAGTAGATCACCATACCTATAAACTCATAGACCAAAAAGAAAAACAAAACAAACAAAAACCTTGAAAATAAAAATTAAATTCCTACAAATGCATATTTAGAAGTCATGCCATTGGCAGGGTTGAGCTTCTGTCAATACCTTTCTTTTCGTATCTTTTTTTGTCTTTCTCACACACAAATGCACATACAGACACATGCATCCACATAAGCACATAATCAGTTCTGAGGTGAAGCTTAAGTCTCCTGGTCCTTGGCAGTGACAGCTCTTACAACAATGCATGGACATAAGGAAATCTATAAAATGAGAAGAAAATAAATGGTAACTTCCAATGCTCTGGATCCTGCTGCTTCCTCTTGGAGGATTGGCCATCCTGATGAAACCCTCTTTGGGGAAATCCCCCAGCTGCTTGTGCAACACAGGAGGGGGAAGCTTGGTTATCATGTAAAGAAGGCCTGAAAACCATGTTTTCAGGCCAGGGAGTCTAACATTGTGGGAGTCAGTTCTTAGGCTGGCAAATGCCCCCCACCAGAGGCATACAATGGCCCAGTGGGAGGTTGCCAGGTGTGCACTCTGGGCTGCTGTTTGCCTTCTATGTTCTCTTTCATTATTATGTCTATCAATGCTCCTTATGGCTCCACTCCCCACTGGGATATGCCACAAAGAGTCTGCATGGAAGAATCTTGACCTGTTGTGTTAAAAAAAAAAACTGTCATAAAGGGAAAAATTTCAGTGTTATAAAGAAGAAAAAATAATAATTTTCTCCAAATCCCCTTAAAATTCTTCATTTCTATACCAGTTTCCCTAAACTACATTTATCCTGGGCCATCAACACAGTCACCTCTACTCCAACCTTTTTCATTTATCTATAGTTGAAGGGATGCAACAAGGAAAGAGAAAAGGATGTAGAAGGGTCATGGTTAAAGTGGAGGACAGAAGATGAGGTTGGGATGGAGATGGTCATTGTCTTCTTAGTATCTGAAGAATCATCATAGGAAAGAGAAATTAGATTCATTCTATTTGATCCCAAAGAAAATGATCAGGAATAATGGGAGAAAGTGGCAGAGAGGCAGAGATCATCTCTACTTAAAGAAAACCTCCTGAGAGTTAGGGTTGTCTAAAAGAGGGAAGGAACTGTTTCCTTAGTCACTGAGTTTTCCATCACTGGCCATCCTTCAAGCAGAGACAGGATACTTTCTAGTTAGGAGTGCTATAGAAAGAATTTGTTTTTAGATGGACATTGGATTTTTTGCCACTCTAAGACTCTGGGTCTGTGATAGACCTTTTTCTTTCTAGGTAAAATAATTCTATATATTTTCTTGAGGTCATTTCAATATAATTTGCAAACTACCACATTATTTTCCATCAGGAAAAGAGTACAGACTTCACATAACAAGCAAGAAGGGTGAAAGTATACTAGATGATGGTGGATATCTGGGTGTTCAGAAAATAAGATAAAAAAAAACACAAAGAGTTTGGCAGGCTATTCCATCCTTTATTTATGTGGCCATTATCAAAGAAATTAATGACTGCAGTTAGCACCATCAAATTTTATCTTTGAAAATAATCAGACTAAAGACAAGGAAGCCAAATTTTAAGCATACTTGGTTGGTACCTTGGATAGTTCCATGAGGAGGAATTGCCACAAAGTTCTATGAATCTCTGAAACTGGAGCAGTCTCTAATGGTAGCTAGAACATTAACTCAAACCTTTTTGAGATGATAAAGATATCCTTGATGAAAAATGTATGCTCCTCCCTCTTTACTCCTCTTCTTGGGTGTTTGTCTAGAAGCCATTGCCCTTGCAGATGTAGGGCAATCCCAGGAGACTGACTTTGTACCAACCCAAGGCCTTATAACAAAGTGCTCCATATACATGGTGTTCCACATAAAGCCAGTTGCCAAAAGGTAGGATCTTTCCAGAAGGCAAACTGCTATGTGCCAAGTGACCTTTGCGACTTTCTCACATTTTCAAAAAACAAGGTGTTGGGGGTAGGGACAAAAATAAGAGGGGAGCAATAGTAGCCTTGAAGCTACCTAGTATTTTGTACTGTGAGAACATGACCCACCGAAGTTCTTCTTTGCCAGACTTGCAAAATGTATGGCACTTTCCCGAGGTCTATTATCCAAGAATTCAAACCTTGTACAATAATATTGTGGTTCTAGAAGCCTCACGTACCTTCTGCTGGATGCAGCTGATGAGGCATTTGATCTGCCCAGTAGCAGGAAGCTATGATTCTTCATCCAACCTTGCCTCCTGCCCTGCATAACTATGAGTGTTGCTAATATTATGTTAAATGTAGCAGCTCACAGATTTTCACTACCAGACCAGTCAGAATTCTTTACAATGATTATGAACATCAGTAACCAACAGGAACATCTGCTAATTATGAGGACTTTAGAAAAGATGTGTTTTAGCCAAGTGACTCACATAAGAAACTCCCTCTTTTTTTTATCCCATTCCAATGCCACCCTCCCTCCCCACCATCCTTAGATGTGAAAAGAAAGAGGAAAAAGAAGGGGAATCACTGAGAAGCAGCATGCAAAGATAAGTTTGAGCGGTTTGCTCCAAAGCACTCAGGATGAAGAAAAGAGGGGGATCTGTTATGTAGATAAGATAGGAAGGTGCTCTGGGAACAGACAGGATGACTGTAGTACAGCAAGATCAGTTAGACATCTGTGAGAAAGCTGAGGTCAGTCATGGAGTTGGGGAAAGGCTGCAGGCATTCCTGAGGAACAAAGAATCCAGAAGTCTATAGGAGGATTAGTCTATATGATTGCATGAAACGTTGAGGTTCTAGGAAGTGTTTCCACCAGGATTAGCTTCCAGGATTAGCTCAGGCACAGAAAAGAAGAAAGAAAGTTGTGCAGAGAAGAGGTTGGAGATAGTTGAAAAGATTTCCCATAACCCCTTCTCCCGAGGCAAGGACTGCCTAAGAAAGAAGCATACTAACCTTTCCAAGGTGTCATGGTTGTAGTTTTCTCTTCTAAAAAAATTAAAAACAATCCACTGTTATGGTAGAAAGAGATCATTTTGCCCTCAGATGACTTCTTTGGGGAAAAGCTTTCCTAAGTCAGACCAGCCTTCATTTCTCTTTCTTGCCTCAAATGCATAGGTAATGAATGGTTAACAACATGGCTCTTTTGCACACTCTCCTCAGATTTCTTAGGGGTAGCCAGATGTTTGGGGGAATAGAGAAGTGATGTTAGATGAAAGAGCTTTCATATTAGACTACTGCAGACATCCTATAACATCTCTTTATAGTATGGTAATGGTAGAAGTATGTGTGACTATCCTTTAGTGAAGAATATTAGTGGGAGATGGTGAGTTGTTACTGAGAATATACAGAAGAAATTCTTTGGAGAAGCAAAGGCTCTTTGCTTAGGCTGTGAAGAACCTTTGTGATCCAGACTTAATGTGTGAGGAGAGCCAGGGTGGTTGCATAACCAATGGCTTCAGTGGGGTCAGTACCTGCAGAACTACCTGCTGGCCTAAAGTTGCCCTGTAACAGTACACTTGTAACCTTATAATTTTGAAGCTGCTAACCTGGAGGGGAGAAACAGAAGTTTATAGAAACAACTCTCCCAAGCTTAATCCCTAGGACACAGGGTAAATAGAGATTTTTGGACTGTGTGGGCAAGATATGAGTGTATGGTAAGAAAGAGGAGTTTCTTTTTTCTTTTTGATCATATTGGAAATGTGGCAAAAATGTGTAGGAGAGAATCTTCCCTCTGTTTACTTCTAGTGTAATAGTCACTGAGTCCATAGGAAGCACCCGAAAGGTATGCATTTTGAAGCAGGTAGGTGGTATAGAGGAGTAAACATTGGAATCAGAGGCAGAAAAACCTGGGTTTGAATTCTGCCTCAGGATTGCAAGCTTTGGGATCCAGGGCAAGGCAGCCTTTCCGTGCTTTCATTCCTCATCTGAAAATATGAGGGATTTGGATTTGTTGGCCTTTAAGGACCTTTCTAGTTCTCAATGTATGAAAGCACTTAAAAACAAAAACAAATCAAAGCAAAACAAAACAAAACAAAAACCAGGTTAATATTGCACTCCAGACTCGAGAAGTAGAGTGGAATTGGGGAAGAGACCTACAAGAAATTTGGGTTCTTCTTATTCAGGTTTTTCCCCCAAAAAAGCTCTAGCTTGAGAGACCACTCAAGAGAAAGGTAAAATTCTTCAGGGTCTGCTGAGATGGGAAAACATGAAATATTTTTGCCTCTGACTTTCCCTCTAATTGTACTTGGGTTAGTTTAAGTAACAATATTATAACTCCATCAGTTAAAAAGAGTTTTCTTCAGGAAAAAATTAAACTGTTGCCAGAAAATTCTTCCTTATATCTAACCTAACCTCCTCATACTATAGTTGTCTGTTTCTTTTGGTTGAGACTTCACAAAGAGGAATGATAAATGACGGTTACCAAAAACTAGATAATATAAGCCCGAATTATGTTGGAATGCCTCAGGCTCTAGAAATGTTAGGATCTCTGGAGGCTTCTGAGCCAGCTCTGGTCATCTGCAAAGGCTATGAATGACATTTTGGCTACTAAGGAGACTTGAGGCTGGCAGTTCAAACATGCATTCTGTTGCCAAGAATGTGAATGAATTATAATTGCAGCCTTCTCATTAACTACAGGATGAAGCCAAGCTGGGGGTTGGGAGGAAGACACAGGCAAACACACACACACACACACACACACACACGCAATTCCAAAATAAAACTCTCCCCTAGAATACTGCTGAATTGGATGACCAACATGCTTTCACAGAGGGATCTCTTTCTAATCCTAGAAGGTCATGTCCAATTTAAAGTTTAACTCAAGGATGGTTGCAGACATGAAAAACCCCAAAGTCTTTCTTCATGTCAAGATATCCAAACCTCTAGGAAAAGAACCAACTTGTGTACTGTTAACACGTGTGCCAAAGAAATGCTAACTGCCAAGAGTGCCAGATCCAATTAACTCTCCTCACTCCTCCTAAGGGAGGCCCTGATAATAACTCCCTGCTGTAATTGTGTCCACGAGACATACGGAGTTTACTCTGGTTCCAGATTCTCTAATAAATTGGTTTGATGGTCACCGCAAGATTCATAGGCATTAATCAGGAGACCTTTCTCTGCCTGCTAATACCATCAAAGCTGACTTAATGCCTTGGGGAGAAGGGACAAAGGACAATAAGATGGTGAATGAATACTGAGGACCCCCGAAAACTTACCTGCTAGAGGAAGTGAATGGTAAGTGGCCCTATTTCAGAATTTCTTACATAATGCTCAAGAAATTTTGTACCATCAAATACTAATGTAAGTGTATGGCTCACAATCTGTTGCACTTGTGTAAGGGACAGTGAAGAATGAGAAGCTGAGGAGTTGAATACTCTTGTCAAGAATATCCTAGCTCACTAGGGCATTGAGCTGTAAAACCACCTGGAGCTTCACATACAAAGCTATGTCTTCTGGGAGTCTCTCTGATTCATATTCAATAAATCCATGTCATAGTTCACAAATGAGATGAGCATAATTTGAAGATATCCTTGAAGAGAACCATGATTCCCTAGTGTATTTCAAGCTTACCAAAAATAACCAATAAGGCAAATTCTACAGCATAGAAAGCTGGTTGAAAAATGGGATGTAGTAGGCAGAGTATTGAACTTGTGGATAGGTAGACCTGACTTCAAGACAGAAAGGGAAGGGAAGAAATTATTGAGTACCTATCATATGCCAGATACTGTGGTAAGTGTTTATTAAAAAAAATACCTCATTTCCTACTTGTGTATGCATGAGCAAACCACTTAAACATTCCTATACCTCAGTTTCCCCATTTTTAAGTGGGGATAACAATACCAGTAGTATTTATCTCACATGGTTGTTGAAAGGATCAGACAAGAAAATGTATGTCAGGGGGGGGGGTTTGGGGGCAAGTGGTGGTGAGCCTTAAAGTGCTATATAAAGTTTTTATCCCTCTCTTCAAGGAGCCCTGTGGTCCAGAAGAAAATCCAAGTCACAAAACAGATAAAAGTCAACCTTGCTAAGGAGAAGAATAGATTTGGATTCACATCCAGGTTTTGCTATTTAGTAGTGTGGTCATTAATAAGTTACTTTAACCTCTCTGAAATCTAATTTGCTCATTTGTAAAATGTAGAAAATAGTTTTTGTGGTACTTGTCTCATGAAACTGTCATGTAAAAAGCCCTTTGTAAACTTTAGAATGCTAAGAGAAATGGGAGTTTCTTGACAACTTTTTTCCAGTCTTGTTTCTAGAGTTATTATTACCCATTCCCCATTCACAGGAAGGATTTTGGAGGTGGAAAGGGGAAGAGATATTTAAAAGATAATAGAACTTTGAAGTTGAGAGGTACTGAAATTTAATTGATCAATTTCCGTCATTTATACAGACAAGGAAACTGAGGTCAAGTTAAATTATTTACCCACATTCACTCAGTTAATGAGTTAGTGGTAGGGTCAAGAATAGAAACAAGGTGCTCTCACTCCAGTACTGGGTTCACTATATAATGTTTTATTTTGAGACAGCTTTGACAGAAAATACTCCTTCAGTATGGCTGAGGCCATACTGGATCTGAATATTATCTTTCTAGAAACCATGGTCTTTAAAGGGATTTTCAAAACTTCCAGATAATGAGTTTAGGGTGTGAGCTATTTGCTCAGAATTAACTTTTTTTTTTTTTACCTTGGACAAACTCCAAACCTCTACAGGAGCAAAACTAGCAGTATATCTGCTTGCCTGAGTTCATCTCTTCAACACAATTCTATCTGGGTCCATCTCCAATCATCCTGATCTACATCTGGACCCTGGACCCAGATGGCTCCGGAGGAGAAAGTGAGGCTGATGATTTTGCACAACCCTACCTCACTTAAATCCAATTCATTTGCAAGTCATGGAAAAATCTTCCTGTCATGGTCCTCTTCAAGAATGAAGGACAAATAACAACAATATGATTCTATGTATAACCTTTGCCCCCTGAAAGCCTCTTTTCCATAAATTTTACTTTTTTATCTTTTCTTTTTCTATTTCAGCTTTCCATCTGTGCACCAGTCTACATGTGACTGCAATATATACAAAGATCTACCCCAACCCTATATTATATCAATTTCCCTCTTTTTCTATTACACTTTTTCCTCTATCTAGTTTCTTCCTCTGATTCCTCACTTTTTTCTGCTTGATCTCTCTGGCCTGTAAGTCACTTGGGATGCTGTGGGTTTTTTTTGTTTTTGTTTTTAATTTTGGTTTATTTTGTTTTTTCACCAAGATAAAAAGGTGAGTGAAGGAGCAAGTTGGAAAAGGAGACCAGATTCTTTCTACTTCGTCCCCTTATAAAGCAGCCTTTCTTCATAGCTGTGGCCATCAGTACCATCCCCTTGAACAGAGAATTTAATATGCATGCACATAAACACACACAAACACACATACACCCAACTCCTCACATTCTTCTCATCACAGCATATATTCCCTATGTGTTCATTGTAGATCCAATGTGTAGTTGAAGTTAATGGTCACCTACCATCAGAGATTATGGGGCCAAGCAAGAGTTCAAGCAGGACTTAGATGACAGAGAGGAGGGGGAGAGAGATGCAAGAGTCATGCAAGAAGGAAAGTGGAAAGAAAAGGAGGGGGGAAAGGAGATGATAAAATGAGTTAATATACCCCTTAAAACCTCAGGAGGAGGGGAACTTTACCTCTCAGCTGACATCTTGAGAGGAATAGAGACAAACCACAATGCCTGTATCTTATTGATTTGGAGGTTTTTGTTTTTTTTAGAATTCAATTGAGTAACGACTTTTTTTCCTCACCTTTCCTTGGAGGACCTGGGTGTGAACAAACCACTGAGGCTGATGTGTTTGTCTGAGGTCAAGAGCCCTTGTGGAATTTTTTGACTCTTCCATATACACTGTGTTTCTGACCCTGCTGGTGAGATGCTGTCAGCAGTCTCCTGTCCAGCAATTGCTTAGTTCTCTATTTCAGAACTGTCAAGTGCCTCACTATCCCCTACTGTTTCACACTTATTCCTCCTTTTTTCCTCAGGTTCATTTTTTTTTTTTTGGACCTGAGAAGAGAAGCCTATTTCTTCCTTTTCCTGTTCCCCTTCCTGTGGCTGTGCTGGCACCAAATAATAAATAAAAAACAAACAAATAAATAAATGATCCTGGAAATGGACCTTTCCTGGGATTCCCACCAAGCTCCCTGTAAATCCATCTGATGACCTTCCATCATCCTCCATGCAATCTCAAATATGGGGATCCCAGGTTATGGCAGGGTGGGGAAATGGGAGCTTAGGGAAGAGGAACAGGAGAGAAAGGGACAACATAGAGCAAGTGCAATACTGACCTTGGAACAAAGCTGAGCTTGTGGGCTCATTAATTTCTAAACCAGGTGAGGGAAAGATGGAAGAGAAAAATGAAAACACAATATATATTTATATACAGTACCTATATATTGATTATATATAGTTTGTATACTGCCTCACAAACATGTTGAATAAAAAAAAAGGAATGGCATGGTGTGAGGTAAGGGGACATAGCAAGGATATGAAAAATGAATATAATGCAGCATGAGAAACAGTGAGCATATCACACAAAGTTGGAGCTTGGCATTCATTCCTGCTGAAAGTGACCACTCTCCACTCTTTGCCACATCCCACTCCCCATGAGTGCAGATGGGTTTGCCCTTGGTTTTTGCTGGGCTGGTGATGATGATTTGGTGGCAAAGGGTCATGGCCCCTGTGTTGCTTCCCTTCCTACCTCTACATAACTCCCCACCGCAAGCTGTGACCTAACTTTAGGAATCCACAGTCCTCTTATTCCAAATTCTCATGACAAGAATGTTTCCTAACATTGAAGTCCACTGTCTTGGGAACAGATCTCCAGAATTGCCTTACAAAATCCCTGGGAACTAAATTGGCTCATGTATTCAGAAACCACCCCCTTCACAGGACAGGTGGGACACATTCTAGGTTCATGGCCATAAAGGGAGGCTACACAGCAACGGTGCCCCTTTGCAGTTTACTGGGAAGCATGCTACTGTCCAAATCAGGTAGGAAGAGGCTTTGGTTTATGAAAGAATTGATGGTGAGATGACTGTAACCTGGCTGGCTTGCTGGGATGCTGCAGGGGGACAAAAAAATCACACACACACACACACAAAAACAACTCCATAAAGAGGTTACTACATTTTCCTGAAATGAGATACTGCTTCCCAAGCTTACATCCATTCACTTGATGATACAGAACTAAGGGCTCTTTTGGAGGTAGTAAGTGATATAGGAATTTCCCAGGCATGTCTATACTATGATATTTCCTTGAACTAAGACTGTGTGTTTCCTAAACAGGTCAAGATCCAACCATAACACTAAAGCTTTGGTGCAGAACACCACACACAGTCATCAAACAATATAGCATAAAATCACATTGAAGACACAATGGAAACAGAGTACTTTTGAAAAGTCATCAAGGACATGTCTGAAAAGTATAGGCCCCTTGGAGCAGCCAGGTGGCTCAGCGAGTAAGAGCACTGGCTCCAGTGTCGGGATGACCTGGAGATTGAATCCCGGGCTCAGACACTCAGCACCACACCCAGAAATAACTGGCCATGTTACCTTGAGCAAGTTACTTAACCCCGATTGCTTTAAAAAAAGTATAGGCCCCATATGTAAATATGGGTTGGGTGGTTGTAGGGGGAGGGGTGGCAAAGTTGGTAAGAGTTTTAAAAAGAAAGCAGACATCTTTGTGAATGTTGGAGAAATTTTGTTTTCTATGATCATGTCCCCAGAATTAGGAAGGATGTTACCTAGCAAGCTGCTGATTACATTTCAAAGTCTTGCTTTTTTTTTTTTATTTGGAGGACTTTCCAACTTGAAGGGGTCACCTTTTAGGGGAACCTTGCAACCTTAAAGCCCAGTAAAATAAAGAGTGTAGACATGAGTACTGTACTTCTGGGGCTTGGAGAGGTGAAGACTAAACTGCCACTTTCCTCAAGTGAGACAATAGCCTGCATTAGAGATTATTAAATTTCATCTTCCTGACCATGGTGAAAGGAAGATTTGTTCTTGGAATCTACATATTCATCTCATTGATTGATAGAGGAATTGGAGATTCTTAGGAAAATAGACATTATCTAGCATGGCCTGGAGAGAATCATTGCTAAGCATTTCTCCTTTCTTTGTCTTGATGGACTCATTCTAGAAATCCTTCACAAGTAAATACTCTTGTTCAAACTCAAGGCAGCTCAAGTGTGGGATATGGTAAGGGGAAAGAGATAATTTGGCTTCATAGGGGCAGCATTTAGCTCAAATATAGGATATGATAAGGGAAAAAAACTAATATGCCTCCATAGTAGCAGCATTTAGCCTTGGGGATCTCCAGAGGTAGGATAAGGACCTGTGGAAGGAGGGATCCAACCATGCTCAGCCAAAGGGCAGGTCTGAGAGCTTTGTGGATTATGCTAATTCCCTGTTGCTGCCTTAGAATAGAATCCTTTACACATGGGTCTTCTGGAAAAAAGAAAAGCAGACTTAAATATGGATCTCAATATTCCCATTTTCTCTCCCTACCAGATTTTCTTTGTTCCATTTATTTTTCAAAAATCATTTACTCCCTGTTTTGAAAGAAGCCTATTCATTGAGGAGATATCAGAAAGCTCATCAAAGTAGTACTGCATACATCCTACTCAAAATGTCCAGAGGACTTGGGAGGATGAAGACAGGCCAATAGGTGGAAATAGCAATGGAAATATTTTGGGGAAGAGACTGGGGGACAACTCCAAGAGGAGGAGAAAATAGCTCAGATCTTGGCCCCTTTGGTTATGCCAATATCCACCTGCTTACAAAAAAAAAAAGGCTTGACAGAAGTGTTGTGCAGTTGCAGCTATCCTGTCGTGGGTGGAGATTCCCATCAGAATGGATTGTCACTGCATCAGAGCTGTTCCTAATCCTGTCCTGGAGATTCCCATCAGAATGGATTGTCACTGCATCAGAGCTGTTCCTAATACTCTCATGGAGATTCATCAGAATGGATTGTCACTGCATCAGAGCTGTTCCTATTCTGATAAACCCACTCTGGGATTAAAGGTGGGTCTCTCACTATTCCCACTTACTTTATAACCCCATTAAATGGATTTTCTTTATATTTGGAGTAAGGGGTAAACTGATTCAAATATGGTTTCTAATCTGAGATGTGTGGATGCCGTAGGGTTGTCTACTTGTCTTTCACAAGCAAAGTGCAGCTTGCTTTGGTAAGCAGAAAGGAGAGCTTTTTCCAAGGTATGGAATTGTTGTCAATTCTTAACAGAAAGTTGATTTTAATAGAATCATAGAATCCCAGAGCTGGGAAGCAACTTGAAAATGACTAACCAAACATCTACTTGAGTACGAGTCAGAAACAACACCCTTGAGAAGTATATGGTCATCCAACCTCTGCTTAAAGACTTCCAGTCTCTACCCAAACTAAGTACCTCCCAAGGCAGCCCATTGCACTTATGGACAGCATTAATTACTAGACAGAATTTTTCTTATACTGAGCCAAAAGCTGCCTCTTCAAGTTTCACCCATTACTCCTTGCTCTGTCCTATGGAGTCAAGCTAACAAATCTAATCCCTCTTCCAAATATCAGCCCTTAAGAGATTTAAAGGCAGCTATCATGACTCCCTACATATTCTCTTTGCTAGACTAAATATCCCCAGTTCCCCTAACTAATCTTTTAGCATGGTCTCTAATCCTCTTACCATTTTTCCAACCTCTTCTGGTTGCACTCTAACCTGAAAATGTCCTTTCTAAAATGGGGTAGACAGAGCTGGACTATCATTATGTATTAATTATAAAGTATTATTACTACAGATGTGGTCTGACCAAATCAGAGTACAGATGGACTCTAACCTTCCTTGTTCTGGATACCATTCTTCGCTTAATTCCATTTAAGATTACATTAGCTTTTTTTGACTGTCATTTGACACTATTGACTCATAATGAATTTAAACTATACTAAAATCACCATGCCCTTTTCACCAGAACTCTTGCAAGATCGTGCTTTCTTCATTCTGCACTTGCAGTTATTTTTACATTTGTTTCTATGAAGTGTCATCTGTTTGATTTGGCGCATTAGTCTAAATGGATGAAATGCTTTTGCATCTTAATTCTGTTGGTCAATGTGTTGGCTATCCTACCTAGCTTCATGTCATCTGCAGATTTGGCAAGCATGCCATCTATAGCTTTATCCAAATCATTGATAATTATTTTTGATAGAAGGACCAAGAAAAAGCCATAGGGAACTTAAGTAGTGACCTCCCTCTGGGATAGCCTTTCCTTTTTTCCTTTTTCCATTCCTTCCCTTTTAGCAGTTTTTCAGAAATCCTTTCCTTACATTTAGTTCTTCTTCTCACCCTAAAGCTTAGCAAACAGTGAGATAAAAATTAGGACTTTCATAAAGGGCACAGATAACTTGATCCTATAGGGTCCAAGGTTGTGGAGAATTTTTATAACCACCCAGACTTGAAGGAAGGATGAAGCAAGTATCTGAACCCCTAGAAATTATGCCTGGTGACTGGGCATTATGAAAATGCACTCAGTAACATTTGTGGAGGTTGTTCCACCATTGAGAGAAGTGCAAGAAACCCAACCTCCATCTTCAGGCTGTTGTACATAGGGGTCAGAAAAGGAGATACACTCACCTGATGCAGACACCAACACAGCTGGCCAGGGGTGTAATGAGGGCATAACACAGTGACTTGCACATATTAAGTGCTTGATAAATATTTGTTGAATGAATGAGTGAATGAATGAATGGATTTTAACCATTAATCAGGATAATGGACCATATAGACCATTCTTTATTCTTTTAGGCAACTTCCTTGAAACAAATACAATTCCTGAGAACATCTCATTGACCACTATCTTCTCTCACAAAAAATGAAGTTATGTAGGATCCTAAATGTCTGATTCCTATCTCACAAATGAAAGTCAGTTTCCCTGATGATACTTCTAGAGTAGACACTGGGAAAAGTGACTTTTGCCATTTAGCATGTGAATCAAGTTTGAAAAAGAGTTATTTTGTTTTGTTTTGTTTTTTTTATGGATCATCCACTGTGTGTTTCACACATAATCTGCTCTTCCCCACTCCATTCTACCACACCCTTCTTATCACCCTGACCACAGGATCTATATGACCACAGGAAACTTTGTGTTTTGACAGCTGGGCTTCCCTAACACACTTTCACCCATTTTTGAGCTCTTTAGATAGGCATATGCATATGTTTGTGTTTCTCTCTTTGTGTCCCTTCTTACTCCCCATCTGAATCATATTACTGCGTTAGATTCTATGGTCAACATTTTTACTCTCTGCCTCTACCTCCCTACCATGCCTCTAACTGCCTCTAACTCTCTACCATGAGTTGCCCCTCCCTGTCCTGCCTGGGGTTCTGTCTCACCAAACAGTGTGATGCTGGCATTAGTGTGACCTAGGTTGTTGGAGGCCACACATGTGTAGTTCCCGTAGTCATGTTCAGAGACATTGAAGAAGATGAGCTTTGAGAGGAATGGTCTGTTTTCAACTTTCACTCGCTTCTGTCCTCCAACCAGCCTGGGATAAGCGAAGGAGAGAAAGAAAGGGAGAGAAAAGAAGATGGTCAAAATTTCATCATCAAAACAAAACATTTCTGAAATGTATAGTCTTGTCATATTCTACCCTCTAATGATAACCATCATTCTTCCTACTCACCATGTGATTTAATATACATTGATACATATTTCTACATTTCTATTTTTGTTTATTTTCCTACCCTGAAGACATTAACTGTTAAGTGGCCATCTCCAGGTTTAGGATACACAATGTGTATCCATGATGTGCATATATCAGAAAATTTACAATGTTATACATGCATATATGTATATATATGTATATATACAAGCATATATTTCTTTGAAAAAAGAACTACCACTTTTGATAGTCAACTAATCAATAACTAATACGCACCATCTAGAATAATGCTACCCTCACAAGAAGTGGCCAAAGCATAGACTTTAATGGTGATGATAATGACAAAGATTATAAGAAAAAATACCAGAGGGGGTTAAGTGAACATTTGTTTCCCGATATGTTAGCAACATGATTCTTCCCCAGAATTCAAAGCATTTTACCAATGATTTCATTTCCTACTCCTTCAGACCTGGAAGGAAGGAAAGGGGCAGAGGTTGTCATTTATCTTTCCTATCAGAGAAACCTGAAGGGCGATGGGGCATGTTTTCTAGGGGCACAGGGCTAGTGTTAGTGGAAGAAGAACAGGAAACCCATTTGGAGGACTTAATACTGTAATCAAGGTAGATGTGGGATATTCTTGTGTTCATACCTTCTTGAGCTTAAATATAACTCTAGACTTGGAAGAGAAGTAGATATACTGTAGAACCTTTGTGAGAGATCTTTTTTAACCAACCCTGGGGAATGGGTACTAAAGAGACATATTTAGGATCTTCTGAGAAGATGAATGAATCTGGCTGAAAGCTATGGAGAATGAAAGAGACTCATTCTTTTGAAAGTACTGCATTCTTACAGGTCATATGAAGGGCTATTACATGTTCCAATTAGAGACATCTTGGAGCAAGGAAGAATGCTAGACTTGAGTTAGAAAGAACTGGATTTGAATCCTGTCTCAGATACTTACAGTCTTGTGACCCCGAGTAAATCACTTAACCTTGCTGAGCTTCAATTTCTAGAATTTTAAAATTAGAATAATAATAGCATCTGCCTGACAGAGATATGGTGAGGATCAAATGGGAAAATGTATGTAATACGTTTTTCAAACCATAAAGGGCAATGCTAATGCTGTTTTAAAGTCATGTCTAACTCTTTATGATGCTGTCTGGCGTTTTCCTGGCAAAGACACTGGAGTATTTTGCCATTTCCTTCTCCAGCTCATCTTACAGATGAGAAAATGGAGGCAAACAGAGTTAAGTGACTTGCCCAGGGTCACAAGGCTAGGACGTGTTTGAGGCCAGAATATGAGTCTTTTTTACTCCAAATCTGGCACTTTATCCACTGTGCCACCTAGTTACCCACATACCAATATGAGGTATTATTAGTAATAAAGAATCTCCTATCATCTCTACTTCAGCAACCTCTACTTCAGTATATGGAAATAGAGTGGGAAAAGATTTAAGGCAATGTTTTTCCTGCTTTGAAGCAATTTTTCTGTCCATCCTCAGAATATGTGCCTACATTAGGGGCGAAACCATGAAAGGAGAATGTGAGGAACTCAGCAAGAGACTCAGGGCACTCTTGGTTCACGTAGCAGGTGTAAGCAGCCTGGATATGGTTAGAATGGCTTAGATGAACCTGTACAAGACATTTGTCAAGGAAGCTAGCCAAAATTTCAAGTTCAATTCAACAAATATTTATTAAGTTCCTGCTATTTGTTAATGTATTTAGAGTTTAATAGTTTCTTAGAGGTCATTTAGCCCAACACCTTCATTGTTCAGCTAAGGATAGTGAGGCCCACAGAAATAAAGTAACTTGTCCAGTGTCAAAGAGGCAAGGCCATGGTGGCATAGCTAAGGCTTGAACTTGAGTCTTTTGATTTCATACACTGAACTCTTTCCATTGGATCACATTCTCTCTCATGCAAGACACTATCTAGAGCATTGGCATTAGGTAGGACTCCACTGACAAAAATGGAAAAAAAAAAATCAACATCCTGCATCAAGTAAATTCTAAATGTATCCCAAGACATATAACATGTGCATAAATAAGTAGGAGATAAAGTAATTGAGTAACTGAGAACTAAATTAATTGTGGGTGGGGGAAGAGGCTTGTTGGAGAACATGGCACCAGAGGCAAAAAGAATTCTGAGAAACAGAGATTAGGAGTGAGGGCATTCCAGTCATTGGAGACAGCTTGTGTAAATACCCACAGGTGAAAGAGGTAAGGTTAAATTCTGAGACTGGCTAATTGTCCAGTTTTGCTGGAGTATAGATATGCTTGAAAATCAATAATGAGAAATAAGGCTGGAAAGCTAGCCAGTAATTCAAGGCCCCTCAAAATCTGGCTGCAACCTAAGGGATTTGCTTTTTTTCTTACACTGAATAACTGGGTGTTTTTAGGTTTGCTTTTGCTTTTTGGAGGGCAATTGGGGTTAAGAGACTTGCCCAAGGTCCCATGGCTAGTTTTTGTCTTAAGTGTCTAAGGCCGAATTTGAACTCAAGTTCTCCTGACTCTAGGGCCGGTGCTCTATCCACTGTTCCACCTAGACACCCTGAACTGGGTGTTTTTCAGCAAAGAACTGACATGATCAGACCTATGTCTTAGTAAGGGTATTTTGGCAACTGCATAGAGAATGGATAGGAGTGTAGAGAATTTAGAAGAAGTAGAACCACTAGGGATTACCAAAATAGTTGAGAATGATAAAGGCCTAAACAAGGGTGGTAGCCTTTTGACCGGAGATAAGGGGAAGATGCAAGAGATGTTGCATTGGTGAAACACATAGAATTTAAGCAAACTTTTAGTTATGCAGGAAAGTAGGGCAGTTAGTGGAGATGGAAGAGACAGGGTGGCTTCAAGGTTATGAACATAATGATTGGGAGAATGACAATGCCTGAACAGAAATAGAGAATTTGAGAAGTTTGTAGGAAGGACAGAATTAGGGGAAAATATGATGAGATCTGTCTTAAGTCTGACATGCTAATGAAACTCAATTGGAGATGCTCAACAGGTAGTTGATATGGGACCAAACTTCAGGAGAGAGATTAGGGGAGGAAATGTAGATTTTGAAGTCATTTGCCTAGAAATGATGCTTGAACACAAAAGAGTTGATGAAATCATGAAGGGAAGGTTATAAAATAGATAAGAAAGAAGGCCCACAGAATGGAAGTGAGTAATGATATGACAAAGGACATTGAGCAAAGACAGGTAACCAACAGAAAGAGAATAAGGAAATGCTTGTATCATGGAAACCAAAGAAGGAGAAAGAATATAAGCTCTCATTACTCCAAGCTATCATGAAGGGAAGTGTTCAATATTTTGAGCAGACTTTGAGCCCCCAGGATATCGCACATGTCTAGTGAAGGTACAGTGGGGGGTTAAATCAACAGCCTGGGGAGGCAGGGGTCAGGTATAAGAACCCTGGCAATAGGGATTTTCCTCTGACCACAATATAGACTATGAAAATATGATACCACGCAGAAAGAAAACAAAGCAATTTATGCATCACTAAATATCAAGTGAACATGTCATCTTTCCCTCTTTTAAAAATGTACATACCCAAACTCCCAGGCATGATATTTGGACCCCCATCTCCCAGGGGACAACCCAGTAATTAAAGTTTTCCTGTTAAGGAGGCTGATTTTTGCCAACTAAGCACCCCTTTCCCGTTTGCCATTTCTCCATCATCTATCAGGTGCTGAGGCATGTTTCACATCAAGCTTGAGCTGTGAATTGAACATGGGTTGTGTTATGAGGAGAGACACTAATCAGGAGGCAGGTTCCAGCTTGACAGCTCTGAAATGTCTTTAGCTAAGAGCAGTGTGGGGTGGCCTGACAGCACTTTACAGCACTTTGCAGCTCTTGGAATCACAGGCTTTTCTTTTCACAGTGTAGTTCCTCCTGTCTCCCAAGCCACTTTGTCCCCAGCCCCTCCTTCCCCTTCTGGGGCTTTATTTTTCTCAATTCACCTCTGATCTTTCCCCTAGCTAATTTGTCCCTGCAGTGAGGTGGTGCCTATTAAGTGTGGTACTTGTTTCCTGTCCCCTAGATTGACAATGCCCACAGGGAGGTGTGGATGCCTGGATCCATTGGGTCTGTAGATTTAAAGCCCCCACCATGACCCATCCAAAAACTGTCCACTACAAACCTTCCTCCAATTTGCCACTGAAGATGATCTACCTACCGAAAATTGAGAAAGAGGTCATTTCAAAGTGCCCCCTCTCTACCTCCCTAAGGAAAAACTCTAGGTGTTCTGGGGCCTGTTTCCCTCTGCTCTGGCTGAGCTGCAGGCTCACCCCCCCCCCCCCGACATCATTTGGCAGGTTTATTAACATGAGTTTGTCAATGACAGGAAACTCAGGAGCAGCAAAGTTCTGATTAAGTCAGATGCCAAGAAGAATGACAACTCCACTCAAATGGAGGGAAATAAAATGTATGGATAATAATAACTAGCATTTACATAGAACTTTAAGGATTGCTAAGCACATTGTCTCATTTGAGAGTTGAGAGAAATTATTATTTTGCTTTTATATTAACAACCAATTATCAAATTAAGATAAGGGCTTTGTCTTCTTTATTTCCTCATTTATCAGCCAGCTCCTGGAGGTGAGTCAACCAGTCTTTGAAGGGCATGGCTGATTACTAAGATATCCCTAATACTCCCAAAATATGTTCCTAGATTTTGGGCAGGACCCCACCCAACTAGTAGACCTTGCTTCTGTTTAGAGAGTAAACAGAATCTAATCTAGGTTAATTCTTGCCTCAGGGAAATGAGTCCTTGTTCTTGTACCCCTCCACTGTAGTTTAGGGTGACCCAGTTTTTGAAAGAGAAAACCAACCAGAAGGGTTTGAATGGAGATGGATTTCCCTGTCTAGATTGCTGGAGCCAGCCGAATCTCAAGATCAAGCTACATTCTCAGCAGGAGAAACTGACGATTTCTAGCCCACCTCCTCATTAAACATCAACCAATCATGGCTGAAAGGAAACCCCTTTTCAAAAGTATTAAGATGTTTAAGTCTCTCCATAGTTTGTTTTTGTTTACCAAGAGAAACCACTGAGCATCAGTTTATTTATCATTAGCTATCCTAATTAATAAATTGATTATTAATTACCCAGAAACTGTCTCTCAGGTTTTTCACTTGTCACAAAGTCATCAATACACTGTGAGGTAGATACTGCTGTTATCTCTAGTTTACAAAATAGTAAACTGAGCCTGGGAGAGATTAAGCAATGTGCCCAATATCTCATAATTAGTAAATGTCTGAGGAAAGGCTTGAACTTAGATTTTCCTGACTCGAAGTATGCATTCTACTGAGAGACAGTGGTAGAGACAGAAAGACAGAGAAAGTGACAGAGACAGAGAGAAAGAGCTATGGAGACAGTGGCAAAGACAGAAACACATAGAGAAACACAGAGATGTGGAGAAAGAGAGAGAAAGCATAAAGGAAATAAAAGAGAGGAGAGGAAAGAAGAAAGGAAAGGAGAGGAGAGGAGAGGAAAGGAAAAAGGAAAGGAAAGGAAAGGAGAGGAGAGGTGTAAACAGAGTAATGTAGACAAGAGAAGCATAAAATCCCTGTATATGACCAGCCTCTGAAAACCCTCTCATGTGATGCTCTCTTACCCTCAATTCCCCAGTAAATAACAGCAGATGGTGTTGCCCCTTCTACAGAGATAGCAAGAGATTGGGAGAAGTGAAAGGGGAGGTTTTTTTTTTTCATTTACCCATTACTGGCAATTTTTGCCTACCATGGGTTTCATTTCCCTCAATTTATTTTAAAACTTTTATTTTTTCCTTTCATTTTCTTTTTTGTTCATTTTTTTTTCTTCCAGACAGAATCAAAGTCAGGAAATGTGATTTGGTCAGATATTAGGGGGGCTTTCAGTTTACCCTTCACCTCTGCCTCTAATTTATTCTGTGATTTCAGGAAATCTGCTTAGAACCCCCTTCTTGCCTCAGCTTCCTTTTCAGTTCTACCAGGAGAAACCTGCTAAAATGGGATTCCCAAGAGAAAGCTTTTTATTCACTGGAGGAGTAGCACTCCCTGGGCAGGTTAAGAAGCAGGACTTTTTAGTTCTATTTTTTGCTCTGCCCCAGTCCTTTGTATTTTGTGTTTTGGCTTCTTCATTTGTAACCTGGGAGTTGTGCATCTGACATCCCTCACTAAGAATTAAGCTGGAGTCAGCCTTGATAAATGAAATAACTGGCTCATCATTTGGAATCATTTTAATGAGATTTGTGAATCTGATGGCAAAGTGACTTGATGATAAATAAATCCCAAATCAAATTTGGTTTAAGAAAGGAAATCATCAAATTAGCTGTGTGACTTTAGGCAAGTCACTTAATCCCAACTGCCCTTCAAAATGCAAAAAAAAAAAAAAAAAGAAATTACATAGGAAAAAATTAGGGGTGGCTAGGTGGTGCAATGAGTAAGAGCACTGGCCCCAGAGTCGGGAGACCCAGGATAGGTTCCGGCCTCAGATACTTGGCATCCACACAAAATGACTGCCTGTGTAACCTTGAGCAAGTTACTTAACCCCAATTGCTTTAAAAAAAAAAAAAGAAAGGAAATCATGACATAGCATTAATTCTCTGAATAAGACAGGAAACCAACACCCTAGCCCCCTTTTTTAATCCATAGCTAACCTACAACTTCTCTTTCACTTGATCACACTCTCCATTCTCTTTGGATTTTTCTTTCTGCTTCTGAGAACCCTTTCTTTGCCAGTTTGTTGCTTTGTAAACTTAAGGCTCTTGGCATTCTACCCTTTTGACTTAACAGAATGTTCTAGATCTAGTCATTGGGTTTTCTATGTGTCTATATTTTTCCAGCTGTTTTACAATAGTTATTTGGTAAAAACAATGATTCCTGCCCTTACTGGGACTGGAGGATCCTGAGCTGAAAGGCCTCCTTGCAACTCCTCACAGTGAGGAGTTTTACTCTTTGCTAAATCACAACAAATACCCCAATAATACCCACTACAATAGAGAGAACTAAAGGGATAGATTTCCTCCATACCCCCTGTCATCTTTCTTCCTACTATTACAGAATAGGACAGCATACTACAAAGCCTGGGCTAAGTCAGGTCACTGACCCTTCTATACAAAAGCAACTGATATTCTCTATGGTTGAACTGCAGACCTATTAAGTAACTATGACTTCTTAGCCCCACCCAGTGTCTCCTTGTCCATCCCTAAACTCTTAATACATCCTAGAGAATAAGTTAAAAATAGTCTGAGGCAGCAAACATCTTGCCTACTCTTTTCACAGGATCTGTAGTACTTCTGGTAGCCTATCTTTGCTCTGCTTTCATGTACCATGGTTTGCTTCAGTTCATGGGCCAAGGACAGTTGTGTCCAGCAGTAATAAAAGGGTCTAATCCAGGAATCCCAAGCAAAGTTTTAGCCCTTGGTGGTTTGTTTTTTTTTTCCTGCGGACAGAGTGAAGATTGGGAGCAAGCTTGACCAGAATTCACCTCTACTCATCAGATTGTAGCCTGCAGGCTAGAGGGCAATTCCTCTTGGTTCCCAGTTAGATTGCTTACCTTTTGTCATCCTTGTACCACTGGAATTCTGCTGAAGGGACAGCAGATGCTTCACACTGCAGTGTTCCCTTTTGTCCCACAGCGACTCCTGTGCTCTTAGCCTCAGAAATGTATGGTGGGTCTAGAAAGAGAGAGAGAAAAGTACCAAGGGCATTCTGAAGGTCAACTTTTACTTCACTTTGGCTTCAAATTCGCTCATTAGCCCTCTCCTCAACTAACATTCATTGCCAAACTCCTGTGTACACCTGTTTACATAGTTTAATGTTCCTTGTCTTTCAGGAGTTGTTCTCCCTCAGTCGTTATCTTACTTGGCATCACTCTCCACCCACACCTCTGCTGCAATAACTATTGGTTTAGTCTTCCTTGAAACACCTTAGGTTACTAGTCAATTAAAAGTCATTTGTTGGGGCGGTCAGGTAGCACAGGGAGTAAGAGCACAGGCCCCAGTGTCGGGATGACCTGGGGATCAAATCTGGGCTCAGACACTTAGAATCCAACCAGAAACACCTGGCCATGTAACTTTGAGCAAGATACTTAACCCCAATTGCTTAGGGGCAGCCAGGTGGCTCAGCAAGTAAGAGCACCGGCCCCAGTGTCGGGATGACCTGGGGATCAAATCTGGGCTCAGAAACTTAGCACCACACCCAGAAATAACTGGCTGTGTAACCCTGAGCAAGTTACTTAACCCCAATTGCTTTAAAAAAAAAGTCATTTGTTTTGAGAATATTCTTTTAAGCATTTTATGGTAGCACTTCAGCTACCTGGCTACACAAGATGGGTATTGCAGACCTTAAGTTGAGAAGATCCCTGTGTGGTGATGCTAACCAGCTCAGTCCAGCCCAGGAGGATGGGTAATTTGTTCTTCTCCTACTGCAGGCCATGAACGATCAATGTAAAAGATGCCTCCTTATGCCTGCCACATCCCCACACCATTCCCACTAAAATTAGGGGAGAGGGGAGCCTCTAAGGACACTCACAGTTCACGGTGACTTTGACTCTCCTCACCACTGGTGCTGCTACATCATTGGAAGCACTGCACTCATAATCTCCAGACTGTGCCCGGGTGATGCCCTGAATTTCCAGGTACTCATCTTCGCTCATGAAGCCAACAGCTGCAGGAAGAAATATGGAGATGTTATGAGACAGGGAAGGAGAGGGAGAGGAGAAATTGGGATCAAAGAATTAGGAGCTGGAAGAAAACTTAGAGACCACTTGGTCCAGCCAACCCACTCATTTCCCAGACAAGAGAAGTAAAGTGATTTGTTCAGGATAATACTAGAGCAGTAGTTCTCAAAGTGCAATCTGGGGTTCCATGAGCCCCCCCCCAGGATCCTTTCTGAAATTTTGTGAGATCAAAACTATTTTCATAATAATACTAAAATTTTAACAAAATAAATAAGAACATATCAATAGATATGAGTCACATATTAAAATGTCATTGAGGTCCTCAATTCTTCTTAAGACTATAAAGGGGTCCTGAGATAAAAAAGTTGAGAAACACACAAGTCTAGTGTTCTTTCCATAATACCACACTTTAGGACCAGGCTTAGGATATAAGATAGAAGACTGGGGGCAAAATAGTGTCTATACAGGATTGTCATTTTTAAAGATTGGTCACCTGCAAATCATGAAATATCTCTGATCCCCCTAGCTTGTACTACCCTCTGATGTTCCTACAGGTCCTACTACATTATTTGAATACCTACCAGTTCTGAGTATGATGCTTAGAGGATGGTTGGTCTGTAATATATGATTTGTCATATTGGTCTTTGAAGTATCATGTATCATCAAGTCTCATCCTAACAAGCCATTAAATAACTGGATCAAAGAAAGGTACTCAGTTCTGGGGCACTATTTAATGCACTGGCAATGATATAGTAGATTGAACACTAGATTGAAATCAGGGGACCTGGATTCAAATCTTGGCTTTGTTACTTATTTGTGGCCAAGTGGAAGTCACCTCACCTTATTGTCTCATGTTCTTCATATCATTGTGTCATGTTCTTCAACTATAAAATGAGTGGACTAAACAATTACTAAGATCTCTTCCATTTTTACATTCTATATCTCATATCCTATAATCTCACATTCATGAATGTGAGTCTGTTAAAATAACTAAAGCAGCAGCTACCTAGCAATAAATGTAGACATAAAAAATGCATACAAAGAGTAACTTAAGGGTAAATGGATCAAATTAAATCATGGATGATAGGAGAGGGAGGGAGGGAGGGAGGTAGAGAGAGAGAGGTGGGGTGGGATTTAGATGGACTAAATTCAATTAGCAACCTATGCAATCAATAACTATCCTATGAGGTAATTTACCTGAAGGAACCTCTTAATAGAGGAACCTCTGTCCATGGTGCTGACATGATCAACCTTGAGGTATTTTAAAATCTAGAAGCCTAGAAAATAAACTTTGTCTCAAGTCTTTGCTGAGATTTGCTATCTAATTAGTAGGGAAGTTTAGTGGGTACAGGCCAATAAGAAATGCCAGAGAAGGCCTTTCATTTGCTTGTTATAATTTTCACTACCCTCTTTTTAAATATTGAGGTGTTTGGGTTTTTTTTTTTCCCCAAACTTCAACAAAATTTGCTGCAAGTCACATTTCCAGGACCTGACCAACAAAGAAATTCTACCTCTACAACATCTAGTGGTTTTTCTCCCAATTCCTTATTATTGTAAGCTATGATTGTCTTGTTCTGCGATAGGGGAAATTAGATGTCACTGGCCCAGAGGAGGTGTGACTTGTCTTCTTGGAGAATAAGATTCTCTTATTGTGCCCCGCTCATTTATATATATTTTGTGATGGAGTCAAAGAGAACTTGGGCCTGGTAATGGGTTTGTGGATTTGGGATGGAAGTTATCTCTCAGACAATTGTATTCTTAGACATCTGTCTAAATTACTAATTTTATGCTTTCTTCTTTGCCATAGTTCTCCAGTTGAAAGAAAGGAAAGGCCTCACACAAGCTGTCAGGAAAGCATCTACTAACAAGACTTGGATATACAGAAAAATTTCCATAGTAATCTCTCTGATTCAAGGAGAGCATCAGCTCACTCTTGTAGCCTTACAGACACATGCCCAGAAAAACTCAGTGTCTTCTAAGATCTCTGCTCTCTCTCTCTCTCTCTCTCTCTCTCTCTCTCTCTCTCTCTCTCTCTCTCTCTCTCTCTCTGTCTCTCTGTCTCTCTGTCTCTCTGTCTCTCTGTCTCTCTCTCTCTTTTTGGAGGGCAATTAGGGTTAAGTGACTTGCCCAAGGTCACATGGCTAGTTTTTGTGTTAAGTGTCTGAGGCTGGACTTGAACTCAGGTCCTCCTGACTCCAGAGCCTGTGCTCTATTCACTGTGCCACCTAGCTGCCCCGATCTCTGCTTTGTTTAGACAAAAGCAAACAGGGTTAATTCTCTTCAATAGATTCCCACAAGAGGAAACTGAACTGAGTTACACCAAACTTAGATATGAGATGAAGGAAAGAGTTCCTCTGTCAAAAATTAAAGTTATGTGATTCTCCTAGACCAGCATAGACTGTCTACGAAGAAATATTCACCAATGGGGCTATCAGTCTTTGGGATAATGGAATAATTATTCTGATAATTGTTAGCATCAGTTATCTTCTGATGAGATTCTTTATATCAGTCAGTAATTATCCCTGAGGCATAATTACTAAAAGTTGCCATCTTACATGTATGATCCTTCACACCTGCACATTAGTTATTCAACTGCCAGTTTTCCACTGAAATAGACTGTGGATGCCCAAATATACAGTAATATTGTCCATATCTAATTTCTAATCTATCTGAGGGTGACAGACACCTGTGCTTGTTGACACTGCATTCTTAGAACCCACACTTACCCAATAGCAATGGGAGAGGAATGGAAAAAAGTTACATGCAGGAGTTTTATAAAATTATATTTCATTAAAACACCACTAACAATAGGAACTCTCCATCTGGTACCTGGGTCACATTGACCTTGTTAACAATCACTGTAACATGGCTGGAGGTGATCATTCAGCACAGATTCAAACTCAGAAGAACTACCTCAAGAGAAATAGGGCTTAATTAATATTGATGCAAGTTATAAATAAAATACTAGCAAGGAAATTATAGCAATATGTCACAAAGGTCATACCCTATGACTAGGTTGAATTTATACTAGGAATGCAGGACTGGTTCAATGTTAGGAAAACCATCAGCTTAATTGACCATACTAGTAATAAATATGTATGTGTCTGTGTGTGTGTGTGTAATGATTATCTCAATAGATACAGAAAAACTTTTGACAAATACAATACTCATTCCTATTAAAAACACTAAAGTAATAAATTCAGCTTCCTTAAAATGCAAAATAGTAACTAAAACCATCAGTAAGCCTTATCTGAAATTAGGATAAGTTAGAAGCCTTCCCAATAAGATCAGGGGTGAAGCAGGGATACCCATTATGACCACCATTATTCAATATTCTACTACCATTGATAGCTGTAGACAAGTAAAAGAAATTGAAAGAATTAGAACAGACAAGGAGGAAAGAAAACTATCACTCTTCATAGATGATATGATGGTAGAGAATCCTAGGGAATCAACTGAAAAACTAGAAACAACAAGTTCAGCAAAGTTGCAGGATACAAAATAAACTTAAATAAATCATTAGCATTTCTATATATTACAAAGAAAGTCTAGTAGGAAGAGATAGAAAGATATAATTGCATCTAATATAAAATACTTGTGAATCTACCTGCCAGGTAGATTCAGGAACTATATGAACACCATTTACAAAACACTGTTACCACAAAAAAAAAGTCAAATCTAAACAACTGGAGGAATATGCATTGCTCATGGGAAGTTCAAGCCAATATAATAAACTTAAGAATTCTACTTAAACTAATTTACTTATTCAGTGCCATATCAATTAAACTACAAAAATATGTTTATAGCGCTAGAAAAAATAATAACAAAATCCATCTAGAATAACAAAAGGTCAAGAATACCAAGAAAATCACTGAAAAAAATGTGAAGGAAGGTAGTCTATCAGTACCAGATCTCAAACTGTATTAGAAATTGGAAATCATAAAAACAATATCATACTGGCTAAGAAATAGAGTGCTGTATCAGTGGAATAGATTAGGTACACAGTACACAGTAGTAAATGACCATAATAATCTAATGTTTCATAAGGGCAAAGATCTGAGCTTTCAGGACAAAAGCTCACTATATGCCAAAAATTGCTGGGAAAATTGGGAGGTACTTTGCCAGAATTGAGTTATAGACTAACACTTTATGGTCACATGCCAACAAGATAACAAAATGGGTATATGATTTAGACAAAAAGGATGATTTAATAACCAAATTAGGAGCACCGAATATTTTATCTGTCACATCTATTTGTAAGGGAAGAATTTATGACCAAAAAAGATAAAGAGCATTATGGGATACAAAATGGATAATTTTTATTGTATTAAATCATGAGAAAATAAAATATTTATTTAGTATTTTACATTTGATTCTATTCTGTGATTGCATAAGCCATGTTTCTTTGTGTCTGAGTTAAGTTTAGAAGTTCGTGAGCCCAGAAGTTCCATTTTCCTCTCTGAGTTAAGCTGAAAAGTTAAGTTTCCCTATAAACCACTTTAATTGAAAGAAAACTGTTATCTCTGTACCACTAGCTGCCCTTGTACAATTAGATGGAATCTGTTCTTGAAGGGTGCAGTTGGATGCCAGGGAGTCTGGTCTGTTATATCTAAAACACTGACTGTCCTTCAAGAAAGTCTGATCTGTTATTGCTTTGACATTAACTAGCTATGCAGATAGATACCACCAACAAGTTTCCATAGCAACAAGACAGAAGGAGGTGTTCTTATTGGCCCTGCATTCCAGATGTTCAGCCAATCACATCGTTTTCCTTCTGTGATGCTTTCTGTTCTTTGTTCTCTTGTATTTCCCCAAACCATATGAAGGTTAGTAAGCCTCATGTCATGGTCTTTTTGGCTTACAGAGGAGTTGGAAAGGCCCTTTTTTATTATAAATTGCTAGTCTTAGCAATATATTGTGCATAGAAATTTGCACCTCAGTTTACCTTAATTTCAATTACAACAATGAAAAGGTTTTTGTACAAAGAAAACCAATGCAGTCAAGATTAGAAGAAAAGCAGGAAACTGGGGGGAAATTTTATAGCAACTTCTCTGATAAAGATCTCATTTCTCAAATATATAGAGAATGAAGTCAAATTTATAAGAATACAAGTCATTCCTAAGTGATAAATGATCAAAGGACATGAAGAGGAAATTTTCAGACAAATAAATTAAAGCTATCTATAGTCATATGAAAAAATGTTCTAAATCACTATTAATTAGAAAAATGCAAATTAAAACAACTCTGGGGTACCCCCTTATACCTATAAGATTGGTTAATATGACAGAAAAGGAAAATAATAAATGTGAAAGGGGGTTTGGGAAAACTGGGACACATACACCGTTGGTGAAGTTGTGAACTAATCCAATCATTCTTAAGAGTACTTTGGAACTTTGCTCAAAAAGCTATAAAACTGCCCATACTCTTTGGTCCAGCAATACCACTACTAGGTCTATATCCCAAAGAGATTTAAAAATAGGGGAAAGGACTCAATTGTACAAAAATATTCATAGCAGCTCTTTTTGAGATGGCAAATAATTGGAAATTAAGGGGATGTCTTTCAATTGGTGAATGGCTAAACAAGTTGTGGAATACGATTGTAATGGAATACTATTGTGCTATAAGACATGATGAGAAGGCTGATTTCAAAAGAAAAAAAAGAACACGGAAAGACACACAAAATAATACAAAGTGAAGTGAGCAGAACCAGAAGAATGTTGTATACAATAACAAGAAACATTGTATAATGATCAATTGTGAATAACTTAGCTATTCTCAGCAATACAATGATCCAAGAAAATTCTGTAGAACTTATGGTGAAAAATGCTTTCTACCTCCAGAAAGAGAACTGATAGAGTTGGAAAGCAGATCAAAGCATATTTTTTTTACTTTCTTAGTCTTCTTGTTTTGTCTTTTTTCTTTTGCAATATGGCTAATATGGAGCTATGTTTTGCGTGACTGCACATGTATAATCTATAGTAGATTGCTTACCTTCTCAAGGAGTTGGGAAAGAGTGGGAGGAAGAGAGAATCTGGAGCTTAAAAATTATAAAATTGAATGTTGAAAATTGTTTTCATATGGAATTGAGAAAAAATAATAAGGAAAATATAAAAGCAGAAATAGGAGACCAGAGGGTTTTTTCTCCTAATCAAACTAACCTGAACTTACATCTCCTTTACATTATTATTAGCTAGAACAATTTGGGGTGGGATGTAGACTTTTTTGGTGAAAGGATCTGCTTGTACTTTGCTTCCTTTCTATCTCCCTGAAATCCCTCCCATTTCTAGAATATTCCAAAAACTTCCCTTGATATCCCATACCACATGCAACCTAACTGATGGTGCTTTCATGTCTGTTAGATCTGAGGTGAAAATAATAAAAGATGCCTGAGTAAAACCCCACTCCTCCTTATACAACACCTGATCCTCTTCAGTATCCCTGACCTTCCCTGATGCATGGATTAATGATTAAAGGCTTAATAAGAAGTTGGTGCAAAAGAACATCTGATTCTTGGGGCAGTTTACTGTGGGACCATCCCAGACTTCTTTCCTTTGTCTGGGTACCTAATAACTCCTCAAGATTCTGGTCATACTTTGTCTTACCAGCAACAATGTCACCAGTTAGGCCTTCCCTTGTGAATTGGTGGTGCCATATAAAGGGCTTACTGAGTTATTCCACTGGTCTATATAACTCTTTCCTTTATTTCTCAGCAACAAGTAACCTCAAATGTATAAATGACTTCCCATACTTGCAAACATACTCTCTTCAAGTAGAGTGAAAAACAACTTGATATGTGAAGCATAAAGCTCATTGGATCACAGATTTAGGTCTATAAGGGACATCAGAGACTGCTCAGTCACAGGATCAGAGTTTGTTGGATTTAGAGCCAAAAGGCTCCATATGTGAAGCTGGACAAGTCACTTAACCTCTCTCAAACTCAGGGTACTCATCTGAAAAAAATGGGGGTTATAATAGCATCTGCATGTCAGAGATTTCATGAGAATATAATGAGATATATGGAAAGTGCTTTGCAAACCTTAAAATCCTAAATGAATGGTCTTATTAGTTATCCTTCCCCCTCATTTTATAAATGAGGACCTGATATCTAGAGTAGTCAAGCAGCTTGACCAAAGTCATATGGATAATTAGTAATAGAGCCAGTATTTGAACCAAGATCCACAACTCAAGGGCAAGTTAAAAGATTTGTCCCCAGGCACATGGGGAGTAGCTATCTAACATGGTATTTTAACCCAGGGCATCTGACTCAAGAACCAGTGCTGTTTCTAGCAGGAGTAACAAAAGAACTACCTAAAGAGGAAAGAAGAGATGAAAATATGTGCCTATCTCAGTTCATTAGCAAATGAACTAATAGAAAGCAAGAATTGTATCTTCTGTTGCTCTGTAGAGTATTTGGCACACAGTGGATAATCAGCATACTATCAACTAATGAGCCCAGCATTGCACAGAAGGATTCAGTTGTTTCCAAGTGTTGGCCCTCCTAATAGTATCAACAGCCAACTTTTATTATTCAGTATTATTTTTCAATGCATCTTTTCCAAGTGCAGAAGTATGTATGACCTTGATTGAAAGGAGAAAATTGTAAAAAGAACAGAAACTGAGAATTTTATGTTTTATTTTGTGTCATTTGGAGGGGTTGGGTTTTTTCCCTGCCTCAGTCTCACATTTGTCAGATTTTTCCCAGCCAGGATACTATAATTACTGTGCAAAGCATCTCGGAGACCAGTGTCACACTTAATATTCCCATTAATTTTAAATGGTAGTCCTTGGTACATATGTGTGGCAATCGGTGTCATATTTTAATTAGGCTTGCCCTACACCATCTGAAATTAATAATAGCTCGAATTACCAGTGTAATTTATAAATTAACAGTGCCGTAGCATTAGGAAATAAATTAGCTCTGGACAGCTGTTTCTGGATTGAGCACCAATGTTGGAAAGATGACTTGTAGAACTCCAAGTCTCTTGGGAGACTGTGTACTCCACCACTGAAGCGAGAAAACAACAGGACAGACAGTCCTCTGGGCCTCTTGTTCTCCCCTCCTACTATGGACCACGTGGTTATCTTACCTCTCCTATCAAGCTGTCATTGTTAATAATATCACACTGTCTTTTGACTACATTGAATTTTCAGAGAGGAAGTTTATTTTTTTTTAATGGACTATTCATGTGGCATTCAAACAAGTACCTTCCCCTGAGAAATTTATGTTTAGACATTCCTGGGCATACAAAGAAGTATATGAGTCTGCAAATCTGAATGTTTAGAGTCTAGAAGCATGCAGCACATTATAGAGAAAGGCATGTGTGTTAAAGCATTCGTGTATGTGTGTATATGTGTGTCTATCATCCATCTATCCATCTATCTACTTATTTATCTATCTAATCTATCCATCTTCCAGTGTTATGACCTTGCCTTTATAGACAGAGTGGAATTAGGAAAAGAAAGTAGAGGTGGCTGAGGGTATCTAGAAGACAAAACCTCCCCTAACTTAATACATTGAGTAAGATTTCTGCACTAGGAGGACACACACTTAAGTCCATTTATAAAAGCCAAAGAGATTCTTCCTTAGTCTTTCTCCAAGAATTCACAAGTATAAAAATCTGAGATGACAGTATAAAATAAAGGCTATAACAAAATGGATACATCTCTCAATAATTATTATGCATATAATATTTATCTTACATTAGGTATCCACAACAATGCTGGAGTAAAAAGAAAATTAGCCAATTGATCATAAATTTCCTTTTGGCTTTAAGTAGTGAGGAAAGAAACTTTCCCTCACTCTGCTTAAAGAAAACGCCAGAAGCTGAATTTATGGAAATAATAAATCAAATTATTTCATTAATATTGCTTGATCCTTACCCATCTAGGAAGATCTATGCTACTATCATTGGCATGAAGGGTTCAGAAAGGATATGAAAAACAAAGAAATACAAAAATCCACAGAGAAACTAATCCTTCAAGTGTTGAATGAAATCCTTAATCAATAAATTCCCAAGAGAATCAAATTCTTGACAGATAAAATATAATTTGATTCTCCTTGAACAAATAGCACAGAGTTAATACATTTTCATTTGGAATGCTGGAATTTTTTTTTAAAGAAATACTTTCTTAGGGATAGAGTTGCTAAAATAGTCTTCCTAAAATAGTGCCATGAATATCTCACTTGACCAAGGACCTAAGATTACTCCCTTTAGCTTATCATATCAAGTCAAAATCATAACTGGCTTAGTAGGTCTTAAATAGTTTGTTCCCAGCCTATTTCATTGCTGTTCAGACATTGTCTTTACGATTATATGACATGTCCCTGGTGTTTTCTTGGGAAAAATACTGGATTGGTTTGTCATTTCCTTCTCAAGTATGGCCCCATTTTACAGAAGGGGAACTGAGGCAAATATGGGTTAAGTGACTTGCCCAGGATCACAAAGCTAGGAAGTATCTGAGAACAGATTTGAAATCAGATCTTCTTGACTACAGGCCTGGTGCATTATCTACTTATCTTTATTGTTTGCCAGTTTCTTTGGTGTAAATGTTCACATTCCCTAGCCTCAGATCTAGCTCCAGAACACCAGGAGCCCTCTCTGGACAACATTCTCTATAAGTGTTGTCCCACTCTATTAGAATGCAAATTCCTTGAGGGCAGAGACCTGCTTTGTTTAAATACACACACAAACAATCTCTGGCATTTGCATAATTCTTGTCACATAGTAAACACTTAATATTTTTTTCATTTAGGATTTATCCATTATTTAATTTCACTTCCTGATACTCCCTAACATATACTCTACAATTTGGTAAAATTCAGGGAGCACTGGGCTGAGAGTCAAGAAATTTATATTCTAGTACCAAATCTACCACTAAATAGCTGTGTGTCCTTGGTCAAGTCACTTCATTGATCTAATTCTCATTTCTCATCATGGTTTTATCAGATATTTTGATTTTTATTGTCTTTTTATTTTCTAATGATCTGCATTTTTCCTCCAGTAAAGGCAATCTCTTGTCTTTTCCACAAACTAATTTCCTCTACTAATCTTTTTCTCATGTTGTACATTTTAATTAAAATAGCCCTACCATTTTCCATCACCAAAAGAGTATTATCCATCTTCCAAGATTCAGTTCAAGTTCCACTTTTCTCTATGAAACCTTACCTAACTATTCTAGCCTTAAAAGATATTCACTTTTCTTTTTTTCTTCTGAATTGTTGTTGTACTTATAGTCAGTACAACACAGTTTGTTACTGAGAAAAACATAATGTTTTATCTAGAATGAAACTGTGACAGAAAACCTAACAAGATACCCTTATTTCATATATGAAAAAATCGAATGCTGGGGGGGGGGGGTAGGGAGAATTACTGTGACTCACCCAAAATCTTATAGGTAGTAAGTGAAAGAGCAAGGATTTAGAAAATAGGTACTTTGACTCCCAGTCTAAGTGATCTCCTTAATAGCATGGTTCTGTAAATTTTTTTTAAGATATACTTTCATCTTCCCACATAGGCTATCCTTAAGAACAGGGACTTTTTCTTACATCTCTTCTATTTCTATTTCCCTCCTACTCATCTGAGAAACTGTTGAGCATGTACTCAGTAGCTATTTTCTGAATGATTGGTAGAGCTTGACCTACCCACTGCATTTAAAAAAAAGTCTCAAAATTATGTAAGTCCAAGAGTCATAAGGCAAGATATAAATGATCAAAGGATATGCACAAACAATGCTCAAAAGAATGCTAAACTGTTAACAGGACTATAATAGACTGCTCCAGATCACTAATAGTAAGATAACTGCAAATGAAAACAACTTTGTAAGACACCTTGCACACAGTAAATTAGTCAACATGACAAAAGATAGAAGATAGTCTATGTTGTAGACTGTCTTATAGTGAGATACTCATTTATGGTTGGTGCAATTTATTCTGGGGAAAATATAGAAATGATGCAAGAAAAATGTAAATAATAATGCAAACTTTTACCCCAGTGAATTCTCTGAGAGGCATATGCTTCAAGGGATGTAAAGATAATAAGAAAGATTGTATATATGCTTAAAGATTAATAATTGTCCTTTTTGATAGCAAAGAACTAGAAACAAAATGAGTATCTATTAATTGGGGAATATAAATATAAATTATGGAACATGAACCTTATGGAATATTATTACACTGAAGACATCAACATGAATATAACAATATTATTATACTATATAAAATGAATATGAGATTTTCAGAGAACTATATGAAGACTTACAAGTACTTATAGGCAAATCAGAGTAAGTAGAACCAGAAAAACAACATATAAAATAATTACAAAAAACAAAAATAAAAAGGAACATAAAACAAATGTTACATAAGAGTAATGACCCATATTTTCTCTAAAGAAGAGAAGATGAAATGAACCTCTCTTTTTTCTATAGAGGTGGGAAACCAGGAGTGTGAAAAACTGCTTTTCAGGTGCAATGAATGTCAATTGCTTGTATTTTTGGTTTTATTTTATTATTCCCTTTACTACAAGGGGAAAACTCACTTGATAAAACATACAAGGGGAAGGAAGTACTGGGAAAATGCTGCTATGTACAAACAAAAGACAACAATAAAACTTTCCTTTGAAGTGGAATTCACCCAATGGAGAAGTAATTTTTCAGATTGAATGAACACTTTTGATCAGATGAAGTTATGTTTGGTTTATACTTAGGATTCTCATGCTATGTCCAGGTCAGGTGAGTCACAGATGAAAAAAATAATTTGCAAGAAGACATGATATTTTAAAAGCCCTCCTTTTTAAGTAATTTAGATGAACATCTTCAAGATAGTGAGTCTGACCATGGTATTTTTAATTTGATGTTTTTGAAATTCTCATGATTTTATATTGTAGTACAGTATATAACTGACTATTAAAGACTGTATTATAAGCCCTCCCTCCCTCCCTCCAATTCAAGTCAACTGCAAGTCATGTCTTCATGTCCCTGATGCCATGGCAAACACAACATTATAATCCTCCAAAGTATAAAATCAACAAAATAAGATAAAATAAAGGAACCCAGTTCTTTGAAGGGTCACTCAACCCATATGACTTAGCTCATGGAAGAAATATCTGATTTCAAATCCCACCTTAGATGCCTTACTAGCTTTTGTGACCCTTCCTGAGTCACTTAAGCTCTTCCTGACTCAGTTTCTTCTGATATAAAATAAGGATAATAATAGTATTTGCATTTCTGTTTTTTTTTGTGAGGATCCAATGAGAAAATATTTGTAAAGTACTTAGCAGAGTTCCTAGAACATAGTATGCACTTAATAAATGCATGTTTCCTTTTTTTCTCATGTCATTGTACTCCCAAAGGAATGGACTCTGTTCTTCATAATTTCAGCATTAGCAAAATATTTCTGTTTTCTGATTTACTTTGAATATTATTATTATTGATGTCTTTTCAGAAAATATTGCCTTTAAATATGTAATTTTAAAAGGTTTGTTGTATACTTAGTGTGATTTATTTTTAGTCTTGGGGCCCATTACTTTCCCATGGGAACTCATCTCCAGGTTTATAATGTAAATCAATGGGAAAATATGATTTCATTAACAGAAATTTGTTTTACAGCCAATATTGCAGAATACAGCTATTCCCTTAAGTGGAATCTGCCAAGCACAGCAGTGAAGCAAAGAGAGTTGGCTACTTTCTCACACCTGAACCAAAATCCCCTATGGAGTAAGAAAAGGGATGAGCTCAGCAGTTTACAGACATCTGAAGGGCAAGCTTCTCGCCCACTGCAACACCCTTCAAAATCAATACTCTTTTGGAATGCAGAAATCTGAGCTTCAAAGTTCATAGGTCAAACATTAAAAGTGTCTGTAATTGAATAATAATAATAGTCTCAATTATCATATCTAGGCACCTTAGACTAAGCTTGTCAGTAGCACAGATGTGGCTGTTGGGGAAGCAAGGACACAGCTGGTTCCCAGTTTAATTTTATTCTAGCATGTATAACAGCTGAGATAATTTCATTGGCTCCCCAAAATGGAAATCTAGGAGAACCTTGTTATAACCTCTTGTTATGACACAGATCTGTATGCCTACTAAGTTAAATTATAACAATTGCATTTTTTTTTTTCTTTTTTAAAGGTCTTATATAACACTAGAAGCCTAAAGGGTGAATGTTAGTCTTTCAACACTAGTGTTATAAAACTGATCTGCTACACTAATAACCAGTCTTATCCTGAGCCCTACAGTATCTGGGAGTCTTGTTGTGGTCTAGGAAGCAATGGGGAAAACTGAGCAGCATGAAGAGTTGGCTTTAACTGGTACCACTTTGATGTAGACCTGTCCAACTAAAAATGAAGTACGGCCGCTGTTGATGTACACTCATTGGAGTGGTCCTTCCCCCAATGTGCCAGTGTGTTAACACCAACATTCCACCACTTTAAGAATATTCCAAAAAGGCACAATGGAAAGATCACTGAATTGCAAATCAAAGGACATGGGTTCAAATCCCAGCTAAATGCTACTTACTACTAAGGTCATACTGGACAAGTCAGTCCAATTCTTAGGTCTCTGTTTTCTTAGATAATAAGGGGATGGGATTAAATCAGTGTTTCCCAATTTGGATGCCAGGGAACACTGGAAGTCTACAAATTTATTGAAAGTGGCTTGCAAATATATATGCATATCCATTCTGAATTTGTTGCATTGAAAACTAAATACTGAAATGAACTAGTTAATGGAATTAGATGGTTGAAACTTTGATCACTTCAACTACTCATAATCAAGTACTATATAAATGTTAGTAATTATTGTTATTAAAATCTCTGAACCTGCAAAATCGCACAAGTTGCTATCACAAATACAATTAATAAGCAGAGATACATTTGTGGACTGAATAAATACTTCATATATATGTATTATTTTTAAAGGCATTTGGATGTCATTATAATGAATAAGGTACAAATTCACTTCAAAGTGTTATTAAAATCATAGAAGCTTTCGGGCAGAAATTATTCAATATGTCTTATTTCATGTGAGAAGTCAGCAAACTTTTTTTGGAATTACTCAAAATGTCTGAGAACCACTAAGTTTTATAGTGTCTAAGGATGCTTTTGGCTTTAAAGCCCAGGAGCTTAAAATCAAGAACAAATAAAGATCCATTCCTCTTATTACAATGGGATACTTCCTTTTACTGAGAATTAATCATAGAGTTCCCTGAAACAAATTATATATATGCACTTGAAACAGGATTTCATTTACAAAAAGAAATCACAACAGCTCAGGAGTAAATCTCCATATAGTGAGTTACCCATTTATCAGGTATAGTTGAAAGAATGAGAACTAGTGGTGATTTCATAATTGTGAATAGAAGGGCTTTTTTTTTTTTTTTGGTCTAAACTTGAAGGACAAGGAAGGCAGCTATCTGAGATGGGTGTGTCAGATGCTTTGTCTAAGGATGAGTGAGACTGAAGTTTCTCTCTGAAGAGGGGCATAGAGGGGTGGAGTTGTTTTGTTTTTGTATCATTTTGTATTGTTTTGTCCAGCTACATCATGGGCATCTGGATATCCAAAAGTGAATAGAAAATTAATTATATATCAGAAATAGGTGACAAGTATGGTGAAAGACAATTGTGAGCCTTTCTTAATACTTTCCATTTTTCCACAACAGATATTTTATAGTACTTTTTATAATATTTTTTATGCCAATGGTCATAGGCTTCAGAGACTGTCTGATCCAATTATCTCATTTTCAAGATAAGAAAACTGAAACTCCAAGAGGTAACTGATTTGCTCCAAACAGTTAAGAGTCAGGACTGAACACAGTTCTTCTGATTCCAATGCAATGATCTCTCACACAGTCTGGTTCACCTAGAATGTTTTGACTATTGTCCTTTGGATTGTCTCTATTGTCTTTCTGTGTCAGGCACAGAGCTTTTCTTTAGGCACAGGATGCTTGAACTCTGGCTGGTTTTAATCGGTACCTTTGTCCCATTAGGCAAATCATTTAACTACCCTGGGATCCAGTATCTACCTCTGTAGAATGATGCACTTGAGCTAAATGACATCCTAGGTCTCTTCAAACTCTAAAAGCCTTATGTAAACACCTAAAAATTTGAGCTTCCTAATTTTTCTTACAGATCTTGGCCCCCAAATTACATTGTATTTACTTGGCATCTATTTTAGATTTTGAGAAGCAAAATGGCATATTGAATAGAAAATAGGCAGCCTTGGGTTCAAGACCTTCTTCTGATATGTCCTACTTATGTATGTGAACATCCTCAAACCACTAAGCCTCTCAATGCTACCAAGCAACCCTCTAAAATGACAGATCACCTGTGTGAACTGTATCAATCAGCAGTTTCCACATTGCAAGTTCCCTACACTGATAATTTTCAGATCTGACCCTTAAAAAATTGTATTTACTTACCTGTCTTTAATTGAATTTAAGCTCCTTGAGGGGAGGGACTCTTCCTTTTTGTCTATCACCATCACACAGTACGCATCTAATGATACTTTTTAATTGAAACCACTGGCTCTGGAGTCAGAGTATCTGGGTTCAAATCTCAATTCTGAAACTTACTACTTAGATGATTTTGGGCAAGGTATTTAGCTACTTTGTGTCTCAGCTTCCTTATTTGTAAATGAGGGGGTAGAATTCAGGTAGCCTCTAAGATCCTGACTCTGGATCTGGGCTCTTCTGGTCCATGAAAGTTACTGAATTGACAGCTGCCGATGGCTGTATCTCAGCCATAATATCCTTTATTTGGTTGTTCATAAAAACATTATTGCCAATAAAAAGCACAGAAATGCTGACTCTCTTTGAATTAGTCTATTAACCTTTGTTCTATAGAGAAAACAAAAACTATCTCAATGGAAATACTAAATATTGACTTATTAGATATCAAATTATTGCATGCATGTAACTGCAAGGTCTCTGTCTCTCTGTCTCTTTCTGTCTCTCTCTCAGACCCACACACATACATCATGCAGAAGACTGCAAAAAGTAATTTATTTCTGTTTTTTTAAACTACATATTTATAGTTGTGAAGCCTCTGAGTTCTACCTCACCCCCTCAAAATGACATTTTTTCATTTTGTGAATGGGAGTGCTGTGGGGAGGACCAATTTGCCTTTTGCATTAAAGAAGAGCTTTGGCCTAAAAGAGTAATTATATAAAAATGATCCCTTCTTACTCCATGGAGATTTACCTCACATATCTTTGAGACCAATCATTTTGCTTAACTACAATAAAACTAGTTTTCATTTCAGTCAGTACTTCAGAAGGCAGCACAGCTCTGGGAGTAGGATTCTTTCCAGTTTTGAGCATCATTGTGAGGCCTGTCAACTCAGTTTTGCATGCAGGCCCTTTATTACGGGTGATGATATCAAAGTCAGAAAGCACACAGCTGGATATTTGGAGTTCACAGCTTGATGTCTGGAACCTGGATATTTGGAGGAGTGCAGCTGATGGCTCCTAAAAAAATCATCTTTTGACTTGTAAACTCAGCCAATTTGATCTGAAAGACATTGATAGGGAATAAATATAGAACTCCAGTGTCGTATTACCTCAGTATCTTCACTGTTTGCTTTCTCTTTTTCTAAATCTCAAGAGATATAAGTGGGTAGAGAGTGCTGAAGAATATGCAGAATTTAATTGGCTTGAACTCTGCAAGTATAACAGTATAAATCCCAGCCTCCACTCCACAAAATTAACCTTAGCCAAGGTTGAACATGTTTTTAAAGTGCATTACTTCCATTTCTTCTAGGGATAGTCCCTCTACTTGGCTCACAATTAGGATTATCAATTTTGGACCAGTTGGTATGTGCTGGTCCTTCTATCTTAGTTATGACTTGATCAGGAAAAAAAAAATCTTCATTCAGGTGGGGGAGAGAGGAAGTGAAAGGGAAGGGTAGAGAGGCTATGTGGCTAAAGCTAACCTCCTAAGGTAATAAATATAGTCAAGATTCTAACAGAAAACAGCAAGCTGCCACCAGAGCTGGGATAGAAAATTCTCAAAGGCCTTAGGCAATGTGCAAGGTCCATCCATTTACCCATAATCAGCACAGAAAGAATAGACACCAGCACATGTGTATCATCCTTCCTCCTGAAAACACATAGAAATAGCTATGGAGAGAAAAAAATTCTCCTAGTGTAGGAGGGGACGAGCCCAAAGAGAGGAGAGGTGATTGAAAACCTTTCATTTTCAGCAGTTAATTACAGTCTTCAAGCATGTGAAGAGAAATTGCAGCCTTGCAAATAATTCTCAAAGAACATGAGACCACCAAATTGTATTTGGCTGCTAAACTCACATCTGTGTGGGTCTTGACACAAATTTGCCCTTCCTTTTCTTCTCTCTCTTCTCCACCTTTTCAGCAGTTTTAGGGAACATATGAATCTTTCTGTAGCAAACTCAACCAAGTGATTGTTCTCTCCTCATTGTAGACACCCCTAACACACACACACACACACTGTCCATGTAAGAGTTCCATTAAAATTATGCAAAAAAGGTAATGGAGAAAAGAGGGGAAGGAGAGTTACTATTCCAGCATATCTACTATCTGTTCTACCCTAATTTATTTTAAGGCCCATGAATGAAGGCAGGGGTCGTTTCCTTAAGGGAACAAATTGATATAATGAAAAGACTCTTGAACTTAGAGCTTTGGGTCTAAGTCCTTTACTTTGCCATATACCAGATTGTGACCTTGGGAAAGTCACTTAATCGGTCACATCTAATGGCTAGTTCTAGGGTTCAAAAGGGAGAATATGCAAGAAAGCATTTTGTAACCCTCAAAGCACTACATGAATGTCAGATACGATTGTGGTTGCTGGCTGGAATATTGAAAATGCCTATTCTCTCATGCTGAGGACAGATCAAACAGGATGAAATTTTAACTTCAGTTTAAGAATTCTAAGTTAAGGGGCTTCGGAATGACTGATTAAAATAGCTTTGATATGAGAAGTATTCATATGATATATTAAGAAACTCCCTGGAGTGTGATGTAATAGGGGCAAAAAGGGGGATTCTGGGGCTAAACAGTTTCAGTTCAAATCCTGGCTCTGCAGGGAATTACCTAGGTGACCTTTGGCAAGTTATTTCAAAGAATCACCAAATGTCAGAATGGAAGGGTGTTTTAAAGACATCTATTTCCACCAGTCCCTGATCATGAATCCCTTTCCTCATCTGTAGAAGGAACTTGCTGGGCTAGATGACTTTTAATGTCCATTTCTACCTATTTTAATATAATCTGTTAAGCATTTATAATGCTAAATACTAAGATTCTAGGAACTGTAAGAAAAAAATTCAGGATACTATTTTTTTTTCAAGGGTGGTTGCTGTTTCCCACATCTGGAGGCAAGGAAATGGACTAAGAAGACATCTTATGGTCCCTTCCTGGCTTAGGATTTTAAGACTTAAATTTCTTAAAATCCCACGCCAAAATACAGATTGGAGTAAGTGGGGAAAATGTTCCATTTAGGCTTATTTCACAAATGTCCTTAGGTAAAGCTCTCAAAGCTAACATTCCCATTTTCTTTGGACCAATTAAATAGTAAGTAGTTTCCATTATTCAAGTATCTCAGAGAATTTTCTTTGCCATTGTCAATATTGTAGAATATTTATTTATTTTTCTTCACATAACCAAGCTGATGATTCGGCTCCATGTACACACAATTAAGAAACTATTGTAGTAAGCAAGATTTGGTTCTACCAACATGGGGAAACTATTGGGGAGAGGGTGAAGGGAAGTACTGCAACAAAAACAAAATAAAAATGGGCCATAAGAGTCTCACATGGCAACAGATTAATAACAAATGCTACAGGTATCACACTTACCAAAGAGGAATTGGAAGTCAATATTTGTGGAGTGAGGTTCCACCAAAGTTAATTCCTCCAGTAAATGAAGCCATAATATACTCTCAATGCCTAACACTAGGCCTGAGCTAAGGCATTGCACTGCCCCCAAACCAATTTCCTATTCTTTTTAAGGGGATTTAACTTTTTGTCTTGTTTTAAATATAATGTCCAATTAGCACATTTGTTGCACTCTTCCCTGCCTCTCTTCTACTCAGAAATAATAATAATGATATTACCCCCAGATGGAGTCTATGAAACTACTAAGTTCTAAGAATAGAATCAAAAGGACCTCCACGGGTGACATGCACATCAACTTAAACAGCAATATGTTGACAAAGAATGTTCAAACAAATGGTTGAGTCAAGCAGATTTGTTTATAGAACTGGAAGGGTTGATGACAGCAACACAATTACATATCACTGCCACCAAAAATTACCGAAAGGTTAACCTTAAGGAGCCTGGATTTATCGATTAATGCAGATTTTGAAAAAAAAAAAAAAAGGAAAAACTATATAGCATATGACTACATATAACTTCACCACAGAGAGTTGCAAAAAATTTACATCTACTGAATGCCTAGAAACACATGACCAGATGGTTAGAATTCTTCAGTAGTAACTTGTTAATCTACATAAAATAACAGATGACAAATACCTGTATTAAAAATACAAACCCCCAAAATATCCTTGAAAATTCAACAAATATGCTCTGTTGAACATTGGAGCATTCTCCTAGACATAACTCCTGTACGTAATCCCCTGGGTTCTGGATATGGATACAATATTCATCCATAAAAATTTATGAAGAACTTTTAAAATTGGTGCCAACATACTGAGTACTTATAATCTACAAAGAACAAAGACTAAAAAGCTTTCAATATACAGATACCTAATAGAAGAAATCAAAATTCCATCACCCTGACTGCTAGTGAAGTTGTCCCAAAGATGTTTTCACTGAAATAACAGAAAACAAGTTTGCATCTCAATATTTTTATTTAGTTAACTCATCATTTAATCCCCCAGTACAACAGTCCAAAATATCTAAAACATAAAAAATAACAACTAGTGACTTATCCCAAGATCATTTTTATTGAACTTGAAATGAGAAGGATGAGACTACCATTATCATCCTCCTCCTCCTTATCATCATCATCATCATCTCCGAAAAATGACTATGGCTTCCAAGTTAAAGAAATAACACACAAAAATCTTATGAATAACTTGATACATATGTGCAACTCTAACTTATATGGCACCACAAAAAAACAGATTCCCCATTATGGGACATCTTTCTCCAGTGATTTAAAAATATCATTTGAACTCATGAAAGGTAAAATTCAAAATGCATACCAAGAAAAAATGCACAAAACACCATTCTTGAAGCCAGTAGTCAATTCAATGGATAAAATGGTGATGTTACACTAAGAGTCATTCAGATAAGTCACATTAGCAAAAGGCTCAAGAAGAAAGTTGTAGATATCTATGTCAAGAAACTTACTGTCAAGCAGAAATCAAAACTTAACAGGAAGAACATATTTAAGTCAATTAATACCTTCACAGTAGCAGTTTTAATATACACGTTCCATATAGTAAAATGGATCATAACAGATTTATAAACTGCCCTAAGAAAAACTTAAACAAAGTTAATGATCTAGAAGCTAGTCTATCACTAAGCTTACATCTCAAAACTTTTAATTAACTACAAAAGGAAGTTGTATTACTTACATAAAACTCTACAGAATATTAAAAATAAAAGACTACCAAAAACATATAAACTTATCCCAGGGTTATTTCTATATAATCTTCAAAAATATGAGAATAAGGCAAATAAAATTAATGCTAATAATAATGAAAATAGGTAGCATTTATATAGCACTTACTATGTGGTAGGCCCAGTGTTAAGTACTTTAGATTATTATTGCATTTGATCCTTCAACCGCCCTGGGAGGTTGGTGCTATTATTATTCCTATTTTACAGTTGAGGAAAGTGAAGCAAACAAAGATCAAGTGACTTGCCCAATGTCACATGGCTAGTAAGTGTTAAGTGTCTGAGGCCAGATTTGAATTCATGTCCTTCTGACTCCAGGGCTGGTGCTCTACTCATTGCACCACCTACCTGCCCCTCAGTTGAGTTTTCTAATAGAGTAGGAACTTAACTTTGATATTTCAATGACTCTGTGATCTTAATGATGTTGGTATTTCTATGAAAGATAGAAATTCCAACTCATTGATACCCACTAATTCTTTGTAATTCTTATTCATTTCTACACATTAATCCTCTACAAAGGGCCTGGCTGACAAAATTGGACCATAACATTGCATAGATATCATTGGAGCAAGCACATTGTCCATCAATCAATGTTCACTCTTACCACGTTATGAGCCCTCCCTTTTTTCGGGTCATACAGCTATCTGACAATATTAGTAACATACTTCTCCATGTCTTTTGGTGTGATCCACAATTTTAATTCTTCAGGAACTAAATCACAGATATATAATATTACTTGGAGAATATTGCTTTAAAATATTGGCATTTGTTTCATGGTTAACTTGGGGACATAAAAAAAAATATTGCATAATTTCTCAAAGTCTATCCAGTCCATTCTCCAACTCCTGTCAATTCTCATCACAGATTAGTGACCATCTGCTGTTTCTGTCCAAGGTATCTGCCCTGATGGACCAGAGCTATGGGTTATCAGTCTTGTTGCAAATCATAGCTTGGGCAACAGTTGCTCTTCATACATTTGGTTTTTCCTATATAGATAATTAGACCAATTTTTTTGAGTAATTATGATTTTCCTTTAGGATGTCCCACAATTTTCTAGGGCTTGAAACAATTAGCACGATGTTATTCAGAAACAAGAACAGCTGGAGGTTTTCACCATTGATAGGGATTCCCTCTTCCATTTTGGCTCTGTACTAGACATCCTTCCTGACAATGAGAAACACATTAGAAACCATGCATCTCACTATTTTATGCCTTGGTTGATATTAATAATCAAAAGCTCATAAGCAAAACCATACCTATGGTTACATCTTTCGAGGAATCTTTTCTATCTGGAACATATACGTGAGATAAGTCTTATCTGTGGAAAAATGGGCTCCTACATAAACTCCCGGATTTTATCAATGAGAAAGTTAGAGGATTCTGTTTGCAGTTTTCCTCTAATAGATCAAATTTTTGAATGGTCCACAAACCATAAGGACTGTAAGATGGAGTGACTATAAAGATGCTATCTGTTCCCTTCTCATGCCTTAATCAAGGGTACCCCCAATGCATATGTAGATTATTCTAATAAAAGAAAAAAAATTGTAGGGGTTGGAAAGTGAACATCTTACCTGGAAGTTATTAGTATGCACTGTCACCTTTTTCTTCCTTGGTAATGATGAGGTCCAAAGCTTCCCTTCCTCCCAAGTGTTTCGTATCTGAAACTTCCAGATGGCTCTAAAAGTAATTCCTTGATGCCCTGAAAATTGTCTCACCTCTTGCAAATACTTTCTCTGTATACATAGTCTAGTCCACATTTTCCTCACATCTTTGTTATCATTAATTCCATTTCTACTTCCTTAATTTGCTGCAATATTAGAATACAGGATGAAGATATGAGAAGGGAACAGATGATACCTTTATAGTCACTCTATCTTGCAATCCTTGTTGTTTGTGGACCATTCATCCATCTAAAAAGCAACCTACTCCAACCTTTTCTCAAAGCCCTCCAGTAAGGGGGAGTCCACTACATCCATATACAATCCATTATGTTTTGGGATAATTCTATCTGTATAAAGAATTTCCTGATGGCCTGCCTAAATTTGACTCTTTGTAACTTTTCATCAATTCTAATCTGTCCTCTGGGCCTAAACCTAACAAGCCTATTCTCTCAGCCACATGTCAGCTTTTCAAATACTTGAAGACAGTTATCATGCCCCCTCAGGTCTTCTTTTCTCCAAGGTACACATCAACTATTTCCGTTATGGCAAGCTATTGAGACTCTTCACTGTCCTGGTTGGCTTCCATTTTATCAATGACCTTTCCTAAATTTGGTGTATAGAATTTAACACAGTACTTCAGGTATGCTCTGACCAGGAAGATTACACTGTGAAGATTGCCTCTTTATTCTGGGATGATATCCTCTCTTAAGGCAGTCAAAGGTCTCATTAGCTTTCTTGGACACTATATTTTCCTGCTGACTCACAAAAAGCTTGCAGTCCACTAAAAAACCTTGTATCTCTTTTTCAAATAAGCCATTTATAAACCACATGTAACATGCAGAGTTGATTCAGAACATTGCCCTCTTAGTTCAGATTTGATGCTTATATGAAATGAGACACTCAAAGGTCCTTCAACAATTAACAAAAGGAGGTTTACTAGCCATAGTATAGAAAGAATATTTGAAAGGGTACACCAGAATTTACCTTTATCTGTTTATCTGTCTGTCTACCTATCTATCTATCTGTCTGTCTGTCTATCTATGTATCTATCCATCTATCATTATCTATCTCTTATCTATAAATCTTTCTGTATGTATTTTCTATCACCTTTCTATCAACTATATATCTTTCTCTCTATCTATCTTCTATCTAAAGTTCTGCTCCTACCCCCTTGTCTCCACATGGAAATATATCTGGTCAGCAGGGCAAGGTATGGTCTTATATCATCCTTCAAGTCTGAATGGCCTTAACTCCATATGGGTGGTCATTTTCTGCCTTTAGGCAATCAGCCACATAGATTTGACCAGAGGCCACCAGGAAGCTGCTTCAAGGGATGTAAGTCTTGAGCTTTAGTCTCCTAGACCAATCAAGTCCCAGGGAAATCTTTGTCAATTTTAAATGAAAAAAATTATAATAATCTAACCCGATATGGGGTGGGGGTACCCCTAATAGCTAATGATTTTGTCGTAGCATGCCTCCTCTATCTTGTATTTGTGAAATATATTTTCTGAAACCTATGTCAGACTTTAATTTTATTCTCATTAAAATCTATCTTAGATTTAATCCAACAATGGAGCCTATCAAGACTTTGCATCCTGACTGTTCACCAATGTGTTCATTATTCCTTCTACTTTTCTGTCATTTGTAAATTTAATGAGTTTTCCATATTTGCCTTTATCCAAGTCATTAATTAAAAAAAAGTCACATTACACTGAGCCAAACACAGATACATGAAGCTCTCCATAAGAGATCTCCTTTCAGGTAAACTTTGAACCATTAATTTGGGTCCCACAATTCAAAGAATTCCTAATAAATCCAGGTAACTATATAATCTTCTAGTTCATTATCTCTAAATGTTTTTCACAAGAATAGAATAAGAGACTTGTGTTCACATAAATAAAATCTCCACCATCCCTGTCCTTTAAGGCAGATGCAAAAATTTCTACTTATGGCTTTTTAGTCACTCCCCCCTCCCCCAGCCATAACAGTCAGTCAGTAAGCATTTATTAAGCACTTACTATGTTCCAGACCCTGTTAAGCCCTGGCAATACAGAAAAAAAACAGTCATGATCTCTGATCTCAAAGAGAGTATTCCAATAACTAACAATGCTTACATTTAATTAGTCTAGGATGACCGATATATTCTTTTTTCCTTTTTTTAAATTTTAGTTTATTTACTTCTAGTTTACGACATTCAGTTCCACAAGCTTTTTAGTTCCGAATTTTCTTCCCCCCACCATGATGGCATGCAATCTGATACAGCTTCGAAAGATACCTTCATATTAAATATTAGTCAAGTTGTAAAAAAAGAATTATAATCAATGGAATGAACAATGAGAAAGAAGAAATAAAACAAAACAAAAAATAGACAAAGCAAGTACTTTGCTTCCATCTGCATTCAGACTCTGTAATTCTTTCTCTGGATATGAATATCCCTTTCCATCATGAGTCTTTTGGAGTTGTCTTATAGTAGCATGGCCTATTCTTTATGAAGCCACGTTATCATCATGCCCTAACTGTCCTTTTAATACTATGTTCTTCTCTCCTTCTCTTCCCTCCCCCCTTCTCCCTCTTCTTCCTCCTCCTCTTTGTTTTGAAAATCAGTATATCAAATAAGCTATCACTCTCCCATTCTCCCACCTTTTAAGGATTATTGACAGTGACTTAGCAATCACTTCTGTTAGTATTAAGCTGCCAATATTGTTGTTTGGTCATTTCAGTCAGGTATGACTCTGTATGACCCCTTTTGGGATTTTTTTGGAACAAGTACTGGAGTAGTTTTGTCATTTCCTTCTCCAGCTCATTTTATAGATGAGGAAACTGAGGCAAACAGGATTAAGTGATGTGTCCAGGGTTTGAACTTGGGTCTTCCTGACTCTAGGCCCAATGCTCTATCCACTATGCCACCTTGATGTCCATATTAACTATTAATGTTTAATGCGTTTAAGTGTTATACTTAAAAATATATATTTTCCTAATTATATGAATATGTGCACTGACCCTGACTCTTAAATCCACATATCTTTTCACTTGAAATGCATGGGTATATGTACACACACACACACACAAACACACACACACACTCTTTACTGTCTCTACCCATCGGGGACGAACGAATTTGATGATAACTTAGATTTGGGAAAATGAGTCAGTCACACCATTTCTCAGATGTTCTGGAGGAGGCCACATTCATGGAGCTGTAGGTGACTAATTCATTTATCTTTAATTCACCATCACTAAGTTCTATGAAAGTTGTTTGGTGGCCCAAGATTATTTCCCCAAGCCCTTAAGAGTGTTCTTCCTTAGAATCTAGAAAGAATTTTCCCTCCAGAAATTCACAGAACTCCAACCTCAAATGGCTTGAAACATAGAGAGCCAGCGAGCTCTCTACTGAGTCACATGTTCACTCAGGGGCCCCCACGCAGGCATAGGATTTCAAAAAAGAGAACTGCCTTTGAATTGCTAGGAAAGGAGGAAATCCACACTGAACAACTGAATTATGTGCTCTGTGTTCTTCCATTATTCTTTTCATAAATTATGGAAAATAAGCATTTTGAAAACACAACATGCTTCACTTACCCAAATCATGATCCTTATTATGACCATCATTATTTCACCATGATGGAACAGAGAAAAGCACAAGGCTCTGCCCCAAATCAAGCTGAAGCTGGCCCTGCCCAAAGGGCTTACAAACTAGTTAGACAGACACATAGATCTGACAGGCTGCAATGATCTGTGAGCATTCAGTAGCATAAGCTCCACTGCCAGCAGCCTGGGGGGCCTCAGCTGGTCTAGGAAAGGCTTTGAAAAAGAAATATGTTTAGAGTAGGAATTTAAAGGAAGAAATAACTTGTTACATGTTTCAAGAAAGAGAATGAAGGAAATTCAGAGAAGGGGACTTCATCTGTAGGACTGTGAACAATTAGGTTTAAGGGCAGGAAAGGAAAAAGAAGAAGGGGAAAAAAATGACCTTGGGTAAGAAATTTAACCTTTCTAGGCAGCTCTGTAAGATTATCAATTGCAGAGAAGGTGCCCAACTAAATTGGAAAGAGGGGGGTCCTCATCTAGAAGGTCTTCGTGGCATTGAAATCTCTGGTCCAGTTCCTAGCCTTGTGGAGTTTGTTTGTTTGGTTTGCTTTTTTTAGTGAAATAAAATTAAAATGAAAGGAAGAAAGGAAACTTGTCAACCCACAATGGCTGAATTCTGGGTCAAGACATATAGCAATAGCAAAGGCCAGAGGCAAAGGAGTCTGAATAAAAGAACTGGAGTTGGTAGAGCTGTTTTTGGTGCCTCCAGTTAAACTCTTCCTATACCTTTTCTCCTGTGCTGTGGCATCCCCTGTTTACTCCTCCTTGGCTTCCTGTGCTCTCAATTCTTTCTCACTCTAGCCTTGGTCAAAACTTTCACTTCCAATAAGGTAAAAATGACTGATAACAGCTTAAAGTGTAACCACTCCCCAAAGTGTTGACATTATAACAAGAATGAAAGTTTCAAGGTAAAAGTATGAGCCCTCGGGAGAAGGCATCCAGCCTTCCTGGCACCTCTAAAAGCACACCATGTAGGTGGCCACCTACTCTGCTTTTACCGTAGGCTAGCTCCAAGACAGAACTCTACTTCTCTCATTGTGCAGTACTGATAAGCCATTGTGGTTACATTAGTGAGATACCATCGACAAGAAGGTAGACCGTGCCTTGAATTTCAAAGAGCGTGGTGGAATGGAGCTCATCTGTCAAAGCCAGGACACAAGTAGACAGCGGGTGGGCTGGCAGCAAACAGGGCTCCAAGGTGAAGTACAAAAGATTTCTTCCCTTGAAACACAGAGAAAGAAGTGATGCAAGGAATTAGTTCCTTTGGAGCTAAAGTAATGACAAAGATGTCTTCCCAGGAGATCTAAAGCAAAAGGAGGCCCAGAAAGAATAAGTAAGGTGTCTCGCTTGTGGTCATATAGCAAGCACAGGGACACTTTATGGTTAAAACCGAGGACACCACGACAAAGTCAAACCAATGTGACAGGTCCTCTGATCCTTGGAAATCCACAAAATAAGCATTTATTTAATAGTCCAGACATCCTCTTCCTGATGTCATTGGCCCTCTTCTAGAATGAAGGAACAACAACTACATACTAGATAGCATACTAGGGACTGCCGACTGAAAGAAAACAAACAAAAACCCCCAAAATATTGCCCCCACATGCAAAGAGCTTATATTCTACTGGAGAAGCTGATGTGGATCTGATTAGATATATACAGAGCAGATAAAAAGAACCCTCAGAGAGAAAGTTTGCGAAGATATCCCCCATGTAGATGGGGGAAGGGGGAAAACAAAAGTCGTGAATGTTAGGTTGAATAATGCATCTATAAGTTATTTTTTTTATCCTTATAGAATATCTTTCATGTTTTACTCCTTTGGCCTCTAAACCTTGCAGCCAAATTGAGTTACTTTCTACCCTCCATTGCCCTGCCCCATTCTACTTCTTTCTACCCCATACTTTTAGTCAAGGAATGTCCCATCCCAGGAATGGATCAACTCTCTCCCTCTCCTAAAATTTCCCTCTTTGTTCTTTGCTCAACTTGGCAACCATTTGCTCATTTATACTTTCCTCACACCCTTATCCAGCATTCTCTCCCTCCTCAAATGCCTCATGCTGCTGTCCATACCTCTCCTATGCACTTATTATTATTATTGTTATTTTGCTTTTTGGAGGGGAGAAGGTAGGGCAATTGGGGTTAAATGACTTGCCCAAGGTCACATGGCTAGTTTTTGTATTAAGTGTCTGAGGCCAGGTTTGAACTCAGGTCCTCCTGACTCTAGGGCCGGTGTTCTATTCCCTGTGCCACCTAGCCACCCCTGCACTTATTTTTTAACCTAGTTATCCTCATAGGGATGGTTTTCCCTATTAGATGACAAACTCATAGGACTGTAGGTGCCTTGGAAATAATAGCTGGGTCATATTTACCTTCATATCCCCAGTGCTTTGTACAAGTAATGTACTTAATGAAGGCATGATGAATTTTTAATTTGAATTCTTTGAATTTGGAGGTTGGGTTTATTTCATTTTGTTTCAGTGAAGGGTACAGCCACAGATAGAGCCAGATTAGATGGAGAGAAACAATATTTCAAAGTATGAAAGCTAATAGTTCCTCTTAGGGTCTAGCTATTGGCTTAACCCTCTTCAAGGCGTGTATCAGGCACCTACCGGGAGAGCCTGGCAGTGGAGAGGGGGAAGGCTAGCTGCCACAAGCAGCCACATTATATTCTCATCTCACCTGTTTTCTTCAAAGTCTGGGAGTGGGGACAGTATTCAATGATGATAGAACTGGGCCTATTAAGAAAATGGTCAGTCAGGAAACCAAGCAGCCAGCCCACAATGTAGAAAGGGTGGGGAAAGAGGGGCGAATTATGTCATGGAGGTCATTACTCTCTTCATTCCCCTGCCCCCCCCAGCAAAACACTATCTCCAAAAAGAAGTGGCTGGTGATGGGTGGGGGCAGGAAATAATAAGATCAGAAAAAATTGTAAGGGGTGGGTGGGTGGAGGAAGAATGTTAAAGGCAGATTCAGAAAGCAAAGCAGCAGCTTCCCCCTCTGCTTGTCTCCCTTGCTTATTGTTCCATTTGACCAACCTCTTCTTTCCCTCCCTCTCCTTCTCCTCCCTGCTTCCCCAGAGGTGATCTCCTCATCTATCTTTAAACTGTGTTTTCATCATCATGTTGCTGTGACAAGATAATAGCTGACAAGAAAAGGAGAACAGATTCCTAAATTAATTATGCACCAACATCACCCTGCCTGATGTTTCCACAGCTCTTATGATACTGGGAATTGCAGGCAAAGTTTCCAGGGTGGCAGGCACATATATTTGAAAAGAGTCAGATAGTACTGGTGGGGATAAGCTACCCTTCCTTTCCACCCTGCCAATCAAGACGGACACAGGAAAAAAGGGAAAAAAAAAAGAAAATTAAGCAGAGGTATGGGACCCAGAAGTGGGGGAGTGGGGAGAGGATGAAAGAAAATAGGACACAGGGGAATTTTCTTGACCTGTATTCATTTGCTTCTTGTTCGAATTTTGTTGCAAGACGTCAAAGAGGAGAGAAAAGACAGTGACAGAGGGGGATGACAATGGTTATGATGCTTATGGATTAATTTCATATATCAAGACATTGGGCAAAAAGCCAAGTGTTTGACTTGTAGACCCAACTATGGGTGGGGACATTTCTGCTTTAACTTAAAATTTTCTCCTTTGATGGAAATGAACCATAGTGATTCTCACCATCTTCCTCTTGTATCCCCACTGCTGCTGCTAAATCCATTGCTCTTTAGCTAGAAATTATTAGCAGTTACTGAAAAAGACTATAGAACAGACAGAGCTAGAACCAGGAAAAGTACTAGGGAAAGTACGACAACAGTCCTCTGGAGCAAGTGGGAATATAAAGGCCCGATGCCTGAGCAGGAGTATTTGCAAAGGAAAAGTATAGGATTATTGGTACAGGGGGAGGAAGCCTGCAGCCTCAAGGCCATGTGTTATTTCCTCTATGATCAAATATAAGGCTGTCTGTTTGACTTTCAAAGTCCTTTGAAATCTGACACCCATCTACCTTTTTAAAAAATTATTTATTTATTTTGCTTTTTGGAGGGCAATTGGGGTTAAGTGACTTGCCCAAGGTCACATGACTAGTTTTTGTGGTAAGTGTCTGAGGACGGATTTGAACTCAGGTTCTCCTGACTCCAGGGCCAGTCTCTATTCACTGTGCCACCTTGCTGCCCCCATCTACCTTTTTAATCTTGATTATACATCACTCCATTTCCCTCTCTCTATGCTCTATTCAAATTGTTCATGCTGTTCTTCACACGCGATAGTCCGTCTCCCATCTTTCTATCTTTTCAATGACTTGTTCCCCATGTCTAGAATGCATGCCCTTGTTATCACCAACTCCCAGAAACTCTTGTTTTCTTAGATACACAATCAAGTGCTACCTTCTGGATGAAGCCATTCTTGATTTCCGTTCCTAGAGTCCTCTGCTTCTCCCAATTTCATCTGTATTAATTGGTATATTCCTTATTTTTTGCATAAGTTATATCCCTCTTTAGAATGTAAACTCCTTGAGGATAGGAATCATTTCTCTTTGTCATTGTGTCCCATCACCTAACTCAATACCTGACATATAGTCCCACTTCATGAATGTTTGTTGATTGATTTGGTTGCTAGGCTCTATTGTTTCTTTTACCCACTATAAATTAGATAGCCTAGGACAAAACCTCACTTACCTAATCTTAATTATCAATCAATAAGGCATTATAAAGGTCACACTATGTGCTAGGCATTGAGCTTGGTGCTAGAGATATGAAATCCAGAGTGGAAAAAAAAATCCCTCTCTTCCAAAAGTTTACAGTTTTAGCAAGAGGGTACAATATGTACATATATAGGTATATGCAAAATCAATCCAAGGTGATCGATTTTGAGGGAAAAGTGCTAATAGCTGGGGGAATAAGGAAAGGCTCCATGTTGAAGATGGCCCTTGAGCTGAGCCTTGAAAGAACCTAGAGATTCTAAGAGGCAGAGGTAAGAAGGAAGTGAATTTTAGTAACAGATGACTCTGAAATTGATTCAACCATTGAATCATTGAACCACTATGATGTAATCACTGCGCACAAATGGCTTAAATGATTATTGAGACCATGGAGATATTCTATATTCACTAGAGGCTTAAAATTCTGGGGAAGGTTGAGAGGTGGCCCAAAAAAATATTTAAAAGGCAAAGACTTCAAAATTCAAATGCAGCATCCCATTCTTCCTGATGACACAAATTTACTGATGACACACATCCTGATGACACAAATTTACTGACAGAAATCAGGATGACATGAAGTTGTATTTTTTCATTTTATATTTGTTGGTAGTGACTGTACTCAGACATCCACATGCTTATTTAACAATAGCATCATTGGGTGATTGGTAAAAAAAAAAAAATGAAACTACTCATTTACAATGAATGGGGGAGGAGCTAATTTGAATTACTGAAAACTCAGAACTGTATAATATTGACCAAAAAAAAGTCACTTCATTAGTACATAGAGAAATAAAAATAGCTTCCATTTAGTTAAAGAGTATCAGAGATGGGAAAAAAAACCCTTTGAAGTCATTTGTACTAAATCTTTCACTTTTCAGATAAATAGGCTAAGCCATTAAAAAAGGAAATGACTTGCCCTAGGTCACATAACTAATAGAACTATCCAGGTATATTTGTACACAGGTCTTCTGCATCCCTATCTGGCACTCTTTCAATTATAGTGTATTATCTTTATTTAATATTTATATAGTGCCTACTGTGTGCCAGACACTGTGCTCTAAAGCACTTTACAATTATCTCAGTGGAAACGTACAACAACTCTTCAACGTAGGTGCTATCATTATCTCCATTTTATAGAAGAGAAAACTAAGGCAGACAAAGGTTAAGTGACTTGCCCAGATTCACATAATTAGTGAGTGTCAAAATTTGAACTCAAATCTTTCTGATTCTAGATCCAGCACTTCATCCACTGTGCCAGAAAGATGCCAATATATGTTGCCACATTATTGTCTAGATATCTATTTACATTTTTTCAAAGAAATGAATCATTTGTAATTGGTATATGAAGCATAGAAGTACTTAAAAATGCTTTACATTTTCCATGGAGCTAAATACTCTCCTTGTAATCTTATTTACCCTACCGATTTACTTATCAGACCTTTTTGGAGAGATAAGATTGAGGGGGTATAGCAGCAAGCACCCTAGCATAACCAGGATGGCTGCTAGCACAGGTTCTTTGATCTGCTTTTCTAAAAGAAAGCAACTCAAAAGGGGTTAACAATCTTAGTTTAATCAAACATATATCATTTACCTAGTTCAGGGGAAAAAGTCAGCACCCTGCACTTCAGAGAAAAACAAGCAGACAGAAAAATACAGACAAAGAAAATAACACAATTCAACAGACAGGGCTTCTAGCAGTCTGACCATCACCTACTTACATAGTTACCAGGAAAAGAAGCACCAACATCTGGGTTTTCAAAGTCAGGAGGGGGCTCAGTGGCTACCCAGAGTTTCATCTAGCCAAAACACACAACTCAACAACACAAGTGAGCCCCAAAGCAAAATCTCACATCAGGGTATATATAGCCTTCTCCAGAGTCAGAGAACATCACAGCCCTCCTGATCCATTGCCTAATTATAAAGTAACAAGGTATGGGCCTTCCTGAAAAATAAGCCTCCCTTAAACAAGCTTCCCCTGTGGCCTCTGCTGTAATCTTCAGCAAACTCTTCCCATCACAGACTCCATGTGACCATATCCATTCAGCCTATTAGGGGGCAGAGTATATTTTCAAATCAAGGAAGGTCCTCAAATTCCCTTTGGTTTATTAAGGGGCAGGCAGATCTTCAAATTTCCATTACCATTACAGGGGAAAACTTCAATGCAACTGAATTTCAATTGCTCCATGTTGAGAATAAACAGATCTGAAATTAATATGGTTTATGGGGTTGATATTAGGCAGTCTAAAAAGATAATCTGATGTTTCTTCTCCTGCACTTATTCTAGATACTCTAACTTCTAAAACTAATAGTATAAGAGAAATTCGAAAACACTCAGCTATCACCCTTCCCTATTATAACAACAAAAGAAATGCTTTTCTCCAGAAATATTTTATAGGTCTTCTGTTTGAAGGACACAGAAGCAATTTAATTGCTATCCCACATAAGTCATCTACTTTCCTTCCCAAACCACCTAGCATCATTCCTAAGCTATTCTTCCGCTATCTCAACTGACTGGAGAAATGCTGAAGAATATTTCACAGAGATTTTTTTTTAAATGTCTACAACAATGCAAATATTGATGTCTAGGTCCAGTCAATATCACAATTTATTGTCCTTCAATATAAATACTGAGCTAGGCTCCCTATTGGTCAATATTTACTTTCAAGTAAATAAATCTTTATACTGACTTCAGCAGATGTCAATATCTACTTATTTCAAATAAGTAAAAGTAAAAACAGGAAACATTATTTATTTTTGAGGTGAAATAGCAACTAGTTACATAAAGACCCTGCGGCATTTTCGAAATATCAATATGTAGTTACTTTTGGCAATAAAAAATAACAGCATTATGAGATTTGTGCTTAAAGGCACACTGGTCAAGATTTTAGAAATTGAAGTTAATAAAAAATGTCTTCACCTACATTATTCACATCACACTATTTTTTTAATGAGAGAATTCCTGAATGCTGCTGTCTTTTTTTCTAATCATTTATGAGTTATTAAATTATTATTTAATTAATAATAATAACCAACATTTATATAGGACCTACTATGTATCAAACACAGTACTTTACCAATATTATCTCTTTTGATCTTCACAATAACCTTGTAAGGCAGGTGCCATTATTATCTCCATTTTACAGATGAAGAAACTGAGACAGACAGGTTAAGTGACTTGTTCAGAGTCACACATCTAGCAAGGCTGAATCTGAACTTAAGTCTTGCTTTCTCCTGGCCCAGCACTCTATCCACTGTGCCACCCAGATGCCAAAATATAATTATGATATTATTATAATAAAATATTTAATATAACAATAATATATTACCTGGAATAAATATAAAATAAAAATTAATGCTAATAATGATAAATGATACTTAGTTACTGTTAGGCAGACCAGATTCTGTAGCTTGATTTGGAATAAGAATCTGCTTCTGACATTTCCTGTCAGTGTGACGTTAGACAATACATTTAACTTCTCTGGACCTTTCTTTCCTCAAACATGAAATGAGGGGTCTAGATGAAATGGCCTTTGAGGTCTATTCTAACTATAAATTTGTAATATTTTAAAGATTTCACCTGACCAGTCTTGATCTCTACCCTGCCCTAACCCTTTACATATGCTTTATTATTTAACCCTACATATTTGTTACTGACAGTTACAAATAGAATCAAAGTTTATAAAGCACTGTATGTTACCTAATTTGTTACATCATCTCTCTACTTATAATTTAATGATACTAACACATTATTATTCAGTTGTATTTGTGTTTAATGTTTTTTATGTCATGTTATTTAATAGGGAAAGAGTAACCTTATGGTGTCTAGTCAGAAATCATAGAAAGAATCTTATAGCTGAGCTAGTTTTAAGAATGCTTTAAAACAGATTACTTTCTTTAATAAATTGGGTTTACACAGACCTTACTTTTTGCATAGCACTTTACCCATAATGTGTAATATAATATCAAGCAAAGGCAACTTCCCAGGTTCAAAATACCAGCATAGGTGCTCTCTATTTTATTCAGTGACAAACCAAGAACAGAGAAGATCAAAACATGACATCATTCAAAATACAGCATTTACTAAGTGTGATTAAATAATCTCCAAGGACTACCCCACCCCAGGACTTTCCAATCATTCAATCAATTACAAAGTCCCTGTTCTAAATACTACTCCACCCCTAGGCTATACCTTCTTTTGGTCCACCACAAAACCCCTCTTCTCAAATGGAGATTATTTTCCAAACATAGGTAAAGTACCTTCATTTGTCAATCACAGAGCACAATAAGGTCAAAAGTTCCCCACCCCTAGGATCACAATTGAATCTACCCCAGAGTTACATCAAGTTTAAACACAGCACTTAATACCCAAATGGAGGTCTTTTCTTCATCTTGACACGAGGCAAGTTCTCAGCAATCTTAGTTCCTGGGGAGACAAGGCTTAGCAAGGCCATAAGATACATTGCCAGTCCCTTCATGAATTTATCCTCTGTCTGTAGAACAGTCCTAGAACCCCTGAACACATTAGCAAAGCCCTCTCCCAGGATTTCTGTAAACATACAACAAGAAAATCCTTCTTCAGGGCTTCTGAACCAACAGAAAGGCTCCCAGACCCCTGCAACAACAGCACTGTCCTTCACCAGTGGACAGTATTCACTCTGTCTGCAGGACAGCCTCCAGACCCCTGCAACAACAGCACTGTCCTTCACCAGTGGACAGTATTCACTCTCTGTCTGCAGGACAGTCTCAGGCCTTCTTAACCAAATGCCAGGTTCCAGGACTTCTTCAACAGGACAGTCTTTCACCAGTGGACAAATCTGGCAAAATAACATCAAAACAGACAGACAAAGTACCAGCAAAACAGCCATGTCTCCTCAGTCCTTGGTAGCTCAGGGGGCAGGTCTCAAAAGTCCAGGGCAATTCAAAGCGGCCACCAGCAATCTCTTAGTCTCTCTCTCTCCACGAGGTGCTGCTTCCAAAAAGAACTTCCGCCTCTCTCTTGTCTCTCCAAATCTACCTCACCAGCTCCTCCCACTTCAGGACTTTCTTTTCACATCAACAAGCCCATCCCACAGGTGGGATTAACAAACTCTGGGTTTTAATACAATCAATTTGAAAACCAAGCCAATACAGGGGAATCTTTAATTGCCATTACTATCACATAATGATCTTGCAAGTATTACAATCTTCATTTTATAGCTGAAGAAGCCAGGACTCAGAGACGGTAAGTAAAATGTCCATGGCAAATATCTTATTAGGCTTAAAAACTCTCCCAACGATCTTTTACATAGTAATTAACTTCACCATCCCATTTGTCATTGGTAATTCACTTTTCAGACAAGAAAACTGAGGTACAAATAGATGTCACATAACTGACTGGTGTAAGGACAGGTCTGCTGGATCCCAACTCAGTGAGTAGTCTTCCCATCCTAAAAATAGGTAGGGATTGGTCAGTGTTGTGTCCAATGGGTACATGTCATCAGTGTTACAAAGTAAGTTGCCCATGTATACCCTCAGTATAATAAGAAAAGAGTGGGAAACAAAATGGAGTGAAAACTAGCATGTGGTCTCCTTTTGAAGGGAGACTCAACTCTATTTCAAGGATGTTGAAAGGATACCCAGACTGTGGGTATGCCCTCACAGGGAATGGAACATCTCATGACTCTAGAAATTGTCATATCTTAGAGTGATGTACATCTCTCTGTTTAGATACATATAGCACACTTCAAATTGCCTTGGATATGTCCAAGCTATTAGAAGGTAGTTTAATGCAAGAATGTCACAGGCACTAACGAGGACTGACCAGGAGGAAAATTACTAGTTTTTTCTATTCCTTCAGCAGTGAAAACACAGGACTTCATGGAATGTTCATTGGTCCAAAAGATGGATAACCAGACTGTGGAGCAGAAGGAAGCAGGTGAGAACTAAAACAGTTTCCCCTGTAAAACTCCAGGATCCAATATTGCAAACCCTTCCTCTATCAAGAACATTACTTCTATTGACTCAAGGTCCCAGAAATGTAAGGAAATGATCTCCACTACACAGCCCACTGAGCAGGCAGACAGGAAGGGAAGGAGGTGGTGGTGGGAGTTGGGGGGGTAGAGGAAGAAAGGAAGGAATGAAGGAAAGAAGAAAGGGAGGTTGGGAGAAAGGAAGTAAGGAAGGAAAGAGATAAGAAGGGAAGTAGAAAGGAAAGAAAATAAACATCTATTTAGCATCTACTATAGCAGGTGTAGCTATGGTGACATAGTCCTAGGTATTACTGTGTACTAGGTACTCGACAAATATTATCTCATCTGATCCTTAGAATAATTCTGGCAGGTAGGTATTATTATAATCTCCATTTTATAGATAAGGAAATGGAGGCAAAGGTTAAATGACTTGCCCAGGGATTACACAGCTAGTAAGTGTCTAAGGCTGGGTTTGAACTCAGATCTTCCTGACTTCATGTAACAAAGCTCTCACCCCTGTGTCATCTGCCAGATGTCCTACTTCTAAGCTGTCAAGTAGAAGAGGGAATAGACAGGTTTTGTCTGCTCTCAGAGAGCAGCACTAGGAGCATCAAGTATAGCAGAAAAAGCATCCTTTGACTCAGTGTAAACAAGAACTTCCAAACAATTAGGCTCAACATCAATAAATCAATCAAGACACATTGATTATGTACTCACACCACACCAGGTCCTGGATTAGTTGCAGGAAATGCAAAAGCAAAAATGAAGCAGACTCAGCTCTTAAAGATTCTGCATTTCACAAGGACAGACAACACATACATTTAAAAAGAATATGCAAAAATATAGGGCTAGGGATAATGATACAAACAATAATAATATTTATATAACCCCATAGCAGGAACGGTTCTAAGTACTTTAAAAAAAATCTCATTCGACCCTCACAACAACTGAGAGGTAGGCACTTATTACCCCCATTTGACAGATAAGGAAACTGAGGCCCAAGGTCATATAGCTAAGTAAGTGTCTGAAGTTATATTTTAACTAAGGTTTTCCAGATTCCAGGTTCAAAATTCTAGCCACTGCACCACCTAGTTGCCTGAAAGGGAGTGTATCTGTGATTTCATTAGTATGGGGAACTCTCAGGTCAAGAACTCCTGTTACCAATGCAGTTTGTCAATGTAGCTGCAATTTATAATTTTAGAGAGTTGATTAAAAGCAAAAGGAGGTGCCAGAGGCAGGATAATCAAAATAAATATCAGGCTATTTTTTTTGGAGGGTGGACACACTATAATTCATATAGAAGTTTCCACTGAATAGAATTTTTAAGGAAACTATTCTATGAGACAAAAGTGAAGAGTGTACTTTCTGACATGCACAGCAACCAGTGAAAATGCTCAGATACTAGAAATAGTGTTGTCTCGGAGAAGAAACAACAAGGTCAGTTAGTATAGTAGAAAAAACACGGAGTTTACCACAAGAGTCACAGGTACAAGTCCTGACTCTTCGGTCTTGTTACATGCCTTTGGGCACATAATAACACCTATCTGGGTCTCAGTCTCCTTCTTAGCAAAATAAGGAAGTTGAACTGCATGCTCTCTAATATTTCTTCAAATTCCAAATCCTATGATCTTCATTATAGCTATACAAACATGCTATGAATGGACTCCCCATTACTGGCAGTTTTAAAGCAGGAGCTGAAGTCAGTCACATCACTCCCCTCTGGGATCAAATAAAAAAATCCAAAGCCCTTCATAATCTAGTCCCCTTCTACCTTACCGTTCTTTTTATGCCTTACTCCTTCTGTCACATACTCTTCAGTGACACTAGCCTTCCTGGCTGTTCCATGAATAAGATACTCCATATCTCTCTTCTAGACATTTTCTCTATCTCCCTTTTCTGGAATGCTCTCCCTCCTAACACAGCCTAATCATTTCCTTGACTTCCTTTAAGTACCAACTAAAATCCCATAATTTGCTGGAAGCCTTCCCCCAGTCCTCTTAATTCTAGTGTCTTCCCTTTCTTAATTATTTCCTGTTTATCATGTATATAGCTTTCTTTGTCAATTCTTGTTTGCATATTGTCTTTTCCATTAGATTGCAAATTCCTTAAGGGCAGCAACTGTCTTTTGCCTCTTTTTGCATCCCCTGCACTTTGCACAATGCCTGGAAGAAGTGGGTGCTTAATAAATGCTTACTGATTTATGGACAGAGACAGATATGGTGATGCATGTCTTTAATCCTTGTTGCTGGGAGAGACTACAGCTGAAAGATTGCTTGAATCAAGGAGTTCTAAGCTGCAGGAGGGTTAAAACTCTTGTAACTTTGGGCAAGTTACTTAACCCCAACTGCCCTCAAAAAGCAAAAAACAAAAAAAAAAACCAAACAACAACAACAACAACAACAAAGACTGATCGGGTGGCTGCACTAAGTCTGGAATCAATAGGGTTGAACACTGAAGCGGGAGGGGAAGAAGTGAAGGGAAACTTAGGAGGCTGCCTAAAGAGAAGCAAATTGGTCCAGGGTGGAAATGGAACAGATCAAAGCTTCCAAGTGCTGATCAACAGTAGGATCAGGCTTTGAGTGGACATCACTATACTTTCAGACTGGGTGATTTAGGGACACTTAGTTTAAAAATAAATAAAATAAAAACAAAAATTGAATGTCCTCTGGTCATCATAGACATCATAGAAGGAAGAGTATGGGTTGTTCTGGTACAAGTTTGGCTAACTGAACATTGAAGTCACAATTCTAAAATTCTATGTTTTAAGCAAATTAGCTATTAAAGTATGATTTTATTAACAAACCACACAATGCATGATGCAAAAAAAAAGAGATCAATCATTGTCTCACCCTGTTTCATAGATTCTGAATCCTTTGGAATAGTTTGTTCTCCAGACACTCTGACCTAGACCTCTAACTTACATGCTTATACTTCTGATTCAATTATTTGGGATTTTCTAGAGCAGGGGTTATCTGGGGTTGAGAATATTTTTTAATGCTTTAAAATTTTTATTTCATTAAACATTTCCCAATTACACGCAAAAAAATAATTTTGAGTTTTAAATTCTCTCCTTCCTACCCCTCACCCACCCTTTGGAAGGCAAGCAACATATCCATTCTGCATTTGAAATCATGCAAAACATTTTTTCATATTAGTCAGGTTACAAAAGAAAGCACACACAATAAAAACAAAAGTAAAAAAAGAATATGCTTCAATATGCACTCAAAGTTCATCAATTCTCCCTCTGGAAGTCTGTAGTGTTTTTTCATTGTGGAGTCTTTGAAACTGTCTTGATCAGAGTAACTTTTATGGTTTATCATAATTACAATATTGCTGGTACTGTGTATAATGTTCTCCTGGTTTTGCTCACTCATTTTGCATCAGTTCATATTAATCTTCCCAGGTTTGCCTGAAACCATCTTGCTCATCATTTCTTATAGCATAACCATATTCCATCAGTTGAATCAATTGACCATAATTTGTTCAGCCATTTCCCAATTGATAAGCAACCCCTCAATTTTCAATTCTTTGCAACCACAAAAAGAGCTGTGCTAAACATTTTCATACAAATAGGTTCTTTTATTTTTTTCTTTAACCTCTTTGGAATACAGACCTAGAAGTAGCATTGCTGGGTCAAGGTTTTTGTTTTTTTGCTTGAAATTCTATGTATTTTATTTTATTAATTTAAATGTATTCTTTTTTTTTTCTGAGAAGAGTTTCATGGTGGACCTCGCCAGATTGCCAAATAGGTCTTGCCCCAGAAACCTTTTTACCATGAAAGCTCACTATAGCCCTGGAATTCAGTCCTTAGTAGTACTCTCCAGCTGTGTCACCACCCCTATGATTGGATAGCTCCTCCCAGAACCTCTACTTAAGGAATAGCCAGATCAGACAAGTCTTCATTTCTCTCCAAGAAACTTCTCTCTTGGTACCTGTAATGGCAAGCCAAGTAGTACTTTGCTGCTTGTTTCAGCTATTGAAGAGCCTTTGAGCCTTGCCTTTGATTGTATCAAGTCTTTGTTGGAAACAGTATACATTGTGTTGCCCTTAATTGGCCATTAGTCATCACATGGAGCCCATGGCAGGAGGAGCTTGCCGAAAAAGTAGAACAGGAAGGAGCAGAGCAGAGAAAAGCTCAAACAGAGTTGGAACTAGGCAGAAGTGAGAGGGAGAATACTTGTGATTTCAGCACTCTGCTCATCTGTGTTAGAGAAAGCTAAGAGAGAGAATGTTTGTGATGTTGGCACTCTGTTCTGTCTGTTGTTCTGTGTTGATGCTACTTTGTCAGATAGAAGCACTCTGTTAATTTGTGACAGAAAGTGAATTGAGATGATAGTGCTGACAATATGTATAGCTCTGTTAAGCTTAATGTGTGTAAGTATTGTCGTAGTTCTGTTAAGCTTTGTCTTCCTAAAAACAGAAAGTTCAAAGGGCTTGGAGTGGAGCAGTCCCTGTGAGCTGTGATATAGAACAAGAGTGGAGAGCTGCCTAGGTGTGAATCCAGGCAAGAGCTGGGAGCCACCAACCTATGGAAGAGGAGCCAAGGGGTTTTTGGAAGTCAGCCTCAAGTCAAGATGAAAGAAGAGTTTAATTAGGTACTGTGTATTGACTGATTGTGACTTACTATGACCTAGGGGTGGATGGTGTTTGTACTTTCTGCTACCCCTAAGGATGATTGGCTTAAAGATGATGGGAAGCCAGCCTGTAGTCAAGATGAAAGAGGACTTTACTTGGATGCTGTGTATTGATTGAGGAGATTATGACTTACCGAATGATATATTTTGTTTAAGACTATGTGGCCACCTTAGTAATAAGTTCTTATGTTATATTGTTGTGAATGTTGTGCTTTAGTTTCTTGAATGTTTTGTTTTAGTTTATTGCTGGATAAATAGAGTTCACTATGCTTAGTCATTCAGAGTAGCAGTCCTCAGGAGAGCTGCTTACGATTGGCTTTACAGTACCTTAGTCCTACCTCTACTTCTTTTTTGTATTGTCTTTCTCCCATTGGATGCAAGCTTCTTGAGAGAAAGGATTGTCTTTTTTTATTTACAAATTTATTTGCAGAATTTAGCACAGTGTCTTGCACCCAGAAAACAATAAATTCTTGCTGACTTACTGAGCTGCCCAATGTATAACGTCATTCATTCATTTCTTGAACAAACATTATTAAGTGCTCATCATGTGCCAGGTACTAGATAAGTAAACAAAAAAATAGAATGCTGCTTGACCTCAAGAAGCTTATATTGTACTGGTGGGGGGAGGGGAGTCAGAATATGTAGATCTATAAGTAAATTCAAAGTATTTTTGGAAAGGACACTAGAAACTTGGAAATCAGAAAGGCCTCTGGAGAAGGTAGTATTAAAATTTAAGTTAACCCAGTGACCCATTGTTCCCAGACTTACTTGTCAATCAGTGTCAGGAAGGTTACACCAAGTCTGTAGATTTTAACATTCCCTACTCTTTGTCAGATACCTGTACCTGGAAACTGTCACTCATTTGCTACCTTAGGGAGGAACTAAGATGCAAAGGCCCAAAAGAGTTAGGGAACCTTCAGTCTCAAGGTCACATGTGGCTCTCTAAATCCTTAAGTGTAGCCCTTTGACTGAATCTAAACTTCACTGAATAAATTCCCTTAATAATAGGATTTGTTCTGTAAAACTTGGTATCAGCCAAAAGGCCGCACTCAAGGACCTAGGAGGCCATATGTGACCTTGAGGCTGGAGGTTCCCTGCCCCTGTCCAACAACTTTTGCTGATGTGAATCTATCAGAATTGTCTTTAAAATTACACATAAAAACTGGCTTCACCTTAAAGCCATTTCTGATTTCCAGTGATCAGCCTGTCAGAATACTATTACCTTTATGTACTTGTAATAAACTTCTTTTAATTCTCTGTGTCCTCAGTTTTGACTTGTTAATCAGGGTAATAGCCCAAATGAGGAATTTTCCTTTCCACGGTAGTATTTGAAATAAAGTTTGAACATGGTGTAGTTGAGTGTATACAGTCCTGTTAAAAATGATGGCGAGGGGTGGCTAGGTGGCTCAGTGAATAGATCGCCAGCCCTGGAGTCAGGAGGACCTGAGTTCAAATTCGGCCTCAGACACTTAACACAAAAAATAGCTGTGTGACCATGGGCAAATTACTTAACCTCAATTGCCCTCCAAAAAGCAAAAACAAACAAAAAACTAAAAGTGATGGTGACCAGCTTAAGTCATTAATAATATTATTCTGACATAGTGTTGCTCATTTTTGTATACGATGGACTTTTGATCTCATAAAGGTAATTGACCAGTTAAAGGTACTCCAAATTGGCTATTTGAAAGATTGGCCAAATCACTAATCCTGCCTGGACTTCTGTTCCCTCTCCCAAAAGCAGAGGGATTTGGTCTATAGCTAGTCTATTTCTAATTTCTCTTTTCTAGCTCAAAATTCTAGATGAGGCTGGAGATTGGTGAGAATATCAACTAAATTAGCGTGGGAAGGGACTCAGTTCTGAGATGCAAAGAAACCTCAGCTTCCATAGAACAAAGAATGTAACATCTATGTCTGGAAAAGTCCTACATTCTTATTGTCTGCCTCCCAGAGTGATTCTTGCAGGGCTTTGTTAATAGTTTAGGGGAGGAAAAGACACCTTTATTTTAGTTATCTTTACCATCCCCCAGGAGGCAATTCATTTGTGTCAAAGCATTTTTCTTCCCTTTGTTTTTTGAATGCAGAGGGAATAAATCCAGATACACACACAAATAAAAATGCTACATGGAACTATGATTCAAGTGGTTTGCATTTCAACATTTCATTTCCATAATGAATGAATTAACAAATGAATGGGAAGAATTGTTAAGTGATAATTACATAACAAATATGTAGCTGGGTGGACAGAATTCAGGGCCTGGAGTCAGGAAGTCTCATCTTCATACATCTGACTTCAAACTCTTACTAGCTGGATGACCCTGGGCAAGTCACTTAACCCTGTTTGCCTCAGTTTCCTCGTCTGTAAAATGAGCTGGAGAAGGAAATGGCAAACCACCCTAGCACCTTTGCCAAGAAAAGCCCAAATGGGGTCAGGAAGAATCAGACAAGACAGGAAAAAAAATGGACTAAACAACAACAATGTAACAAATACAAAAGCCAGATAGTTTCTGCCCTCTAGGAGCTTGCTTTCCAGTGGAAAGATGGCATTTTAGAGTAGTGGTGGCCCTGAAGTCATACAGTCCTAATTAGTTTATTATTCTGTACAGGTAAGATGGAAAGAGGAGTTCTGCTTCAAGGCTGAAAATGCAGAGGTGAAGGGGATACCGTGTGGTCCCTAGGAGCACCAAACATTTCTTAAGGACCTTCTATGTACAAAGCACTTTACTAGGTTTAGGGTATACAAAGATGAGTCTGTCCCACGTCCTTCTCTTAGGGAAGCTAAAAGGGGGGGGGGTGAGAACAAGAACTACAGTAGCGATGATGCAAAAGAGAATAAGATAATTGCAAAGGAGAGTTTCAGACGAAGAACTGAGGAACTTAAGAAGGGAGATTATGTCACCTAGGATCATGGGATCAAGAAAGGCTTCCTGTGGTTTATGCTTATGCTCTGTTTAAGGAAGGGTAGGCTTAAAAATAACAAAGGAATTAAAATAAGGTCATTCCAGGCCCTGCCATCTGTACTCCATGCACAATTTCAAGTTATCAACACTCTTTCCTATCTTAGCCCACCTCTATTTTTCATCCATTTCTGTGGGTTTCAGGCTTTGTTTTACTTCACTCTTTTGTTGAGGTTTAGCGGTGCTGGGACCCCAAAATAGCAACATGCAGGTCCTGCCCTAATGAATTGAATCTAAGCCTTCTTTAAACAAAATAAAAACAAAGTTTATTAAAGATCCACCATATTGGAAATACTCATAAGGAATCTGAACATTTATATCACTAATGCCAGGGGGCCAGATTAAATCTGAGCACTTCATCATGACAAGATGGGTCTTTTTTTTTTTTTTTTTTTTGCTTTTTTTTGGAGGGGGAAGGTAGGGCAATTGGGGTTATGTGACTTGTCTAAGATCACCCGGCTAGTTTGTGTGCGTGTGTGTGTTTAGTGTTTGTGGCTGGATGTGAACTCAGGTCCTCCTGACTCCACGGCTGGTGGTCTATTCACTGTGCCACCTAGCTGCCCCAAGATGGATCTTATATGCCTAAAGACTGTGGGAGGGACCTAGGGGTGGTGAAGTAGTCTGGGGTGACTGGAGGAGGAGTCCAGGAAGGATCTTGAGGAGGAGTTTAGGGAGGATCTTGATGGGACTGGGGTGACTAAAGGTCTGATGCCAGGAACCAAGAGAAGGGGATTTTGATAGAATCAAGGGTGGCAAATAGCCAGACTCAATCCAGAGGTAACAGACAATGGAGGGCTAGGCTAAGTTAATGGTAACAGAGATTTGGGCATAGCAATAATGAAAAGCTTATGGCCTTGGACAAACCCTAGATCAAGTGGGAAGATTCAAGGAGAGTTCAAGGGGGTTCCCAGAGCCTGTCACTTTTGGTGGGGGGAGGGGGGTAAGGGGGCAGGTCTTGTCAGTTCCCACCTCCACCCCTCACCCCCAACTTTGTCTCATCTCAGATGAATACCTAACAGTTTATAGTAAAATAAGCCCCAAATGGTCACATCATAAACAAATTAGAGAAATAAGAGAAAGAACTGCCTACATATAGAAAGCTCATGGCCAAACAAGAAAGGAGAGGATCATAAATGATAGAATGAATAATTTTGATTACATAAAATTAAAAGTTTTGCACAAATAAATCTGACAAAGCTAAGATTAAAATGGAAACAATTAACTGGGGAAAAAAAAACTCTGCAGCAAGATTCTCTTATAAAAGTCTTATTTAAACTGATTCAAATTAATAAGAAAGAAGAGACATTTTCCATTCACAAATTGTCTAAAGATGTGAACATAAAGTTCTTAAGGGAAGAAACTCAAGTCATCTCAAACCATATTCTCATAGAATCAGAGACTATTAGAGATGGAAGGGGCCTAAAAGACCGACATAGATCACATTTTGCATTTTGCAGATGGGAAAATGAGGCCCCTGAAAAGTAAAGAGACTAGCTCAAATTCCACTTAATGACAGGTCTTCTGACTCCAAATCCTCCATTTCTTACATCATTCTCTGTACTAATCTATCTGATGCAGGTATCATTAGATCAAATAGCCTAAATGACTTGATTCTTTGTCATAAAATTGACTCTTTCATCTATGCCTTTCATAGGCCTCAATCCCAGTGGCCTGGTCCTTTCCAGTTCTCTTTGAATCTGGATCTCTTCCCCTTCCCTACTTATACTGATCATAATATAGCCTCTTTTCCTGTATCCCATGTTGGTTTTGTTCTAGATCCCCACTCAGATATGCCCTTGGACCAGTGAACATTGAACACCTTTCTTATAGATTTAAATAACTTCATTACATCATACACAAAGCTAAAAACTAGAGCAATTTTAATTGCTCATGGGTAGGTGGAATCACAAAAATAAAAATCAATACAATCTAACTTAATTTACTTATTCTGTGCCATACCAATGAAACTACAAGGGAATTACTCCTTGGATATAGAGAAAACAAATTTTACCCATCAACAAAAGGTAAATAATCTCAAGGGAAATAATTGTCAAATGTGAGAAGAAAGCATTCTTAGCAGTTATACTGAGAAGCAGTAATCATTCAATCAATTAGGAACTGGTTAAAAAAGAGAGGTCAACTAGTAGAACAAATTAGGTTCACAACATACCAAAGCAAACATCCTAGTAACCTGGTGCTCAATAAACCCCCAAACCCCTAGCTACTGGTGTGAGTACGCACTGGTTTTCAAAAAATACTGAGATAACTAGACAACAGTCTGGCAGAAATGAGGTTTGACTCACTCCATAAACATGCCAAGATGAGTTCCAAATGGATACATGATCTAGATATAAAAAGTCACATCACAAACAAATTGGAGGAACTTTATTATATCAGAGTAATGAGTCTTTGTTAGGACCTTGTATGAGATTCCAAAGATTACATGCCTTTATAATAACTACACATAAAAATTAATGAGCATGTAGACATATCAAAAAGTTCTTACTGTTTACTCCAATGACCAGCCAGAACTAATCTAACACAGCTATTGTTAACACTAAGAAACTTAAAAAAAAAATCTTTGTCCAGATATGAGATTTCATTACTGTAGGGAATTCCCATTATGGAAAATTTTTTGGAAGGTCTGCCAGTCAGATCAACAACTTATCTGTATCATTAATTCGTTCAAGAAGTATGTATGAAGTGTCCACTATATGCAAGGGACTATGCAAGATGATGAAGATACAAAGACAAAAAGGAAACAATCCTTGCCTCTGAGGACTTTGTCTTCTTTGGGCATAATAATATGTACACAGATGAATAAGTACCTAACATACACAGAGCAAACAGATTAATTTGGTGGGGAAGGAAGAACAGTAGCAACATAGGCATAAGAACAGATCTCCTCTAGAAAGTAGTGATTAAAATGAGCCTGGAAGGAAGTTAGAGAGTTTAATTGATTAAGATGTAAAGTGACTGGGTTCTAGGCATGGCAGAGAGTCTATGCAAAGGCCCATGTAGGGAAATAACTTGCAGTTTAGTTAGGCTAGACCACGGGGTTCATAAAGGTGAATAATGATTGGTAAGCCTAAAATATGTTGGCTGTGAACACATTGTAAAGGGCATTAAATTTCAAACCGAGAAGTTTATATTTTATTCTATAGGGAGCCCCTTGAGTTTACTGAGCAGGGGGCAACACATTCAGGCACATTCTTTAGGAATATTAATTTGGCACCATGGGGAGGGATTGTAAAGGAGAGAAAATGAAAGCAAAAAGATACATTAATAGGCTATTGCAAAGTTCCAGGTGAAAGATAATGAGGGTTTGAACTAAACTTATAGCTGTGGCAGTGGAGAGAAGGGGGTTCTTGCAAGAGGTGTTGGAGAAAGAGAGTGGTTAAGGGTTGGCAAGTGATTCAATATGAGAATATCATGCTGGAGAAGGATGAGTTGATTTTGACTCCAGGGTTGCAAACTTGAGTGATTGAAAAAATGATGGTGTTCTCACAGGAAATATGGAAGGTAGGATGAGGACAAGTTTGGGGGAAGAAAAACAATGAAATCTGCTTTCACTGTGTTGATATTCCTATGAAACAGGGTATGGCATATGACAGAGACATAGAGAGAGAGAGAGAGAGAGAGAGAGAGAGAGAGAGAGAGAGAGA
>NW_027187419.1:47699430-47728734 GCF_028583685.1 Petaurus breviceps papuanus | reverse complement strand
AGAGAGAGAGAGAGAGAGAGAGAGAGAGAGAAGGGGCCCAGGATGGAGCCTGGGGGACATCCACAGATTAGGATCAAGTACACAAATGATAATCCAGCAAAGAAAAGTGGGAAGTATTGCTTAGATAGGTGACAGAAAAACCAAAGGAGAACATTGTTACCTGTGGAAGAGAAAGTATCTAGGAAAAGGGGATATCTAACAGTGGGTCAAGAATGGTATTAGAGAGATTGTTGGTAACTGCGAGATCCAAGGTTTTGCCCATGCCACACAGCTAGCACAAACCAAGGGCAGGCTTTGAACCCGTATTTTTAGGATTCCAAGCCTGGTTCTTTCTCCAATCTATCATACTACTGAAAGAACATTAAAACTGAAATGCAGAAAACTCATAAGAAATTCCTAAATGTGCTGAAGCTAAGGAAAACACCAAAGTTGATGAAAGGCTTTTAAAAGTACATTTTGGGGAAAAAAAAAACAAGAAAGGAATAGCCCCAATGATTAGGAAATATGGCCTAATATTTATTGATAACAGTAATAAAACAAAACTACTCAATTCCTATGTTTGAAGACTAGAAATGGGCAAATATCCTAATTTTCAGAATTTAGTGGATTGCATAAGCAATCCCTGATGAACTTGCCATCGATCCTTGTTCAAAATACATATTAAATGGAAGGCTTGTAAACACTTTTACCAAAGTGAAATGGTAATCCCTAGGAGAAATAGAGGTTCATTAAGGAAAAGTCATGGTCATAACTTGAGGGAAGATAAAGCTTGATGATGTTAGACAAAATATGAAAAGATAGGCACACAGAAACACTTGGTCCAAACATTCTGGAAATTTATCAGAAATTATGCTTTTAAAAAATAGTGCATAAAATGTCCAAAACCTTTGATCCACAGATCCAATTGCTAGGCATATGACCCAAGAAAATATATTTAAAAATATAAGAAAAGTCTCATAAATACTGAATTATTCATAGCAGCTTTTTTTTTAGTATTAAAGTATTAGAAACAAAAAAGATGTGCATCTAATGAGGAATGGCTACACCTCTTATGGTATTCTGATGTAATGGAATATTTTTGTTGTTGTTGAGTTGTTTCATTCATGTCTGATTCTTTGTGACTCCATTTTGGGTTTTATTGTTAAAGATACTGGAATGATTTTCCATCTCCTTCTCCAACTCATTTTATAGATGAGGAACTAAGGCAAACAGGGTAAGTGGCTTGCCCAGGGAATCATAGCTAGTTAAATGTTTGAGGCCACATTTGAACTCAGGTCTTCCTGACTCCAAGCCTGGCACTCTATCTACTATGCCACCTAGCTTCCCAATGGAATATTATTGTGCTATTAGAAATGGCACATGGGAGATACCAGTTATGAATAGAAAGAATTCAGAGAAGCAAGGAAAATCATAAGCACTGATTCATAGAGAAGTTAGCAGAATCAATAAAATAGTGTACATATATAATTTATATATATTGAAGAATGCAAAGAAGAAAAGGCTCTAAATTCAACACACATAATTATAATGACCAAACTTGACCTTAGAAAGAAGATGAAAAAATAAACCTACCTCCATAGTTTGTGGATGATAGGGTTATGGAACATTGTATATGTTGTCACACCATAGTTGATGAATTGTTTGGTTTTTTTGAACTGCTTTTTTTTTTGCTTTCTTAATGTGTATTAAAAGACAATGACTCTTTGGGTAGGGGAGGAAGGGGGGTGTGATATATTTGGAAATGAAAGTGTGTAAAAACTAAAGATATCAATAAAAATAAGATTAAAAGAAAGATCAAGTCATGCCAGACTAACTTCATTTCCCTTTTAGACAGGGTTATTAGACTGATAAATCAGGGAAATGCCACAGACATAGTACATCTGGATTTTAGCAAGACATTTGAGAAAGTGCTTCATGATAGCCTTATGGAAAAGATAAAGGAATGATGACTGGATGATAGTACAGTTAAGTGGATTAATAAGTGGTTGAATTATTGTACCGTCCCTGGAGGCAAGTCTCTAGTGGTATACTCCAGGGCTCTGAGGGCAATGAGGCTTCAACTCAGGTGTGGTGATGGAAATGGTGGGGAAGGGAAGGATGCAGGGGATGTTGAGGCAGAATTAAGAGGACTTAGTCATTGACTGGGTAAGTGATATAAAAGCAATCAGAGATGAACATGAAGTTTCATAAAAGAATAGTTAGGAGAAGAATGATGCCATTGAGAGGAAGGAGAGTCAAGAAAAAGGATTAGGACTGGGTTGGGAGGGTGAATAATGAGTCCAATTTGAGACACCTTGAGCATGACATGGCAGGGGGTATGCAGGTGAAAATATCCAGTGGGAAGTTAGGAATACTCTCTAGAGAAGCTTACAGTCTAGTTTTGGAAAAAATACTTAGACAAATGAACCAGTAAGAGAATTATGCAAAGCAAAGTATAGCCAAGAGCTAAATTAGGTGTCACGGACAATGGCTATCATTAAGCATTATTTCTATATCACAACTAGTCACCCCAAAATATGGCAGTTAGAATAAAATTTTCTTAGAGGGTAGTCACATAGTATGGGCATAGATAGAGATTGTGTGTGTGTGTGTGTGTGTGTGAGAGAGAGAGAGAGAGAGAGAGAGAGAGAGAGAGAGAGAGAGACAGACAGAGAGACAGACAGAGAGACAGAGAGAGAGACAGAGAGAGAGAGAGAGAGAGAGAGAGAGAGAGAGAGAGAGAGAGAGAGAGAGAGAGAGAGAGAGAGATAATATTACAGTAGTGCTCTATGGATTAACTTCCATTTTTAAGTCTTTCCAAGTAATTGGAAAGTCAGTATGGTACAAGGATGAAGAACATTGACCTATGGAGTCAGAAGTTCAAATCCTAGCTCTGTCACTTTGGCCTGCTTGACTTTGGGCATGACTGTCTTGCATTTATATTCTGCTTTACATTTGTTATTTCATTTGATCCTTACAATGATGCAAAGTCTGTGTTATTATTACTCCCATTTTGTTCATGATGAAACTGCAGTCCAATGAGGTTGAGACTTGCCTAGGGTTACATGGCAAAATCCCTTCATCTCCCTGGATCTCATTTTCTTAACCTATGAAATAAACTGATTGGACCACATGACCTCAAAGACCCCTTCCATCATTCAGTTTATAATCCTATAATCAATGCAAGAGGCAGCATGGTACAGTGGATACAGACAGGCTGGGTGCTTAGGTGGCACCATGGTGCCATTGGTTCAACTAAAAGTTCAAATCCAGCCTCAGACATTTACTAGCTGTGCAGCCCTGGGGAAGCTCTTTTGCCTCTGATTCTCTCACTTTCCTCATCTGTAAAATGGAGATTATAATACCACCTACCTTGAAGGATTGCTGTGAGGATCAAATGAGCTAACAAATGTGAAGCATTTGGAACATAGTAAGACCTATAGCAATGTTAGATTGTTGTTGTGTATTTGATACTCACACTTTTTCAGTACCCTTGACCTCTGGCACCGACTGGAGGCAGAAAAAAGAGCTCTTACTAAAATTTCCATGTAAGAAGAGCCCCAGGTCAGCCTCATCTTCTTTTCTCACCCACCTACTCACCTTTAGACTTCTCCATCACTAACTCCCTCCCCCTTCTTCAGTTTCCTCTTGTGCATTGTCTGCTCTTATTGAATTGTAAGCTGCTTCAGTCAAAAGACTTTCTTTTTTTCTTTTATACATTTGTATCTCTAGCACTTAGCATAGTGCCTGGCATGTAAGAGGAACTTAATACATTTTTACTGACTGACTGAACAACTGACTGACTGTATAACCTTGCTTAAGTTACTTAACCTCTCTCAATGCAAGAGGCAACTCTTTAAGAATATAACTTGGAGAACAGGTCTGATCAGCAATGTTAGAAGTTCCTCATTGGGAGTCTCTACATCAAAAAAATCACAGATCCAATAAAAATAAAAATAAACATTTAAGAAAATCAGTGTAAAACTACAGAAGTATAGCTAAGCTATTCCTGGAAACCAGGAAAGTAGCCAGGAATCATGACAATTTTCCCATCCTACCTGCTGGAGGAGGGGTGTCCTCCATCTGCTTCTCAACATAGCAGGAAGAAAGGCTTCATTAAGTAACCAGAGGCAGCCAGGGGGCAGAGTGAATAGAGTGCTGGGCCTGAAGTCAGGAAGATCTGAGTTCAAATCCCATGTCACACACATACTAGCTAAGTGACCCTGGACAAGCCATTTAACTCTGTTTGTCTCAATTTCCTCATATGTAAAATGAGCTGGAGAAGGAAATATCAAACCATTCTGGTACCTTTGCCAAGAAAGCGCCAAATGGGGTCATCAAGAATCAGACACGACTGAAATCACTCAACAACAACAAAGTATACCTACTATATACCTTCAAGACCCTTCAAGACACTGGGGCTAGAGAGACATAAAAGCTGCAAAGTCTTTCCCTCTGAGGAGTTTATAATATAGTAAATCTAAGACTTTTTGTTGTTGGTGCTCAGTCATTTCAGTCATGTCCGACATTTTGGATTTGTGGTCTGGCAAACTCTCTGAAACAACACTCAGATCGCTCTTGCCCTGGTTCCTGTCTCTTGGTAAGTCACTCTCAGAGCAGGACAGAGACATAAGTCTAATTGGAAGGCCAATTCTCAGACACACAGTGTAGCTGGTGCCTTCTCTTTGTCCCAAATTATTTTTCCGTTGCGTCTGCCAAGGCTAGTCCCCAGTTTACCTGTGTAGAAACAATATCACTTCCTACTTTCTGCCTCTTCCCTCCTTCTCTCTCACTCTCATGCTGCCACTTTTATATTTAATTAAAGCAGACACACGTAGGTTGCCTTCAGATCCAATTTTGTTTCTCCTATCCCTCTGCGCTGCTTCTGCTCCAGGATGGAACGGACAAAGGTATTAGCTGGAACTGTCCTTCACATGCTTCTTCAGTCGTGTCCAGCACAATTGAAGGTAGCCCAGGCAACCATGCCATCAGAGTGAACCACTCAAGGTCATAGGGACTAAAAGCCAGCTTTCAATTGCACAAAGGCTTCCTTTTCACAGGGATACTTGTCTCAAATCTGTGAACAATTCCCTAAATCATTTATTGCTAAACTTTTTCTTGGGGTTGAAAAGTTAGCACTGGTCCTTCCTGAATTCCACAGTGACTGAGGCATTAGATTACCATAGATTTATAATAATAATAGCTAGCATTTATACAGTACTTTAAGACTTGCCAACTACTTCATATATATAATCTAATTTAAGCCTCACAATAAACCTGTGAGGTAGCTGCTCTATCCTCATTTTGTTTAGTCATTCAGTTGTGTCTGACTCTTTGTGACCCTGTGGATCATATTATGCCAATACTTTCCATGGGGTTTTCTTGGCAAAAATACTGGCTAGAATGATTTGCCATTTCCTTCTCCAGTGTATTAAAGGAAACAAAGGTTAAGTGACTTACTCAGGGTCATACAGATATTAAGCATCTGAGATCACATTTGAACTCAGGTCTTCCTGACTCTAAGCCCAGTGCTTTATCCACTGAACCACCTAGCTGCCTCGTTTTACAGATAAGGAAATTGAGGTTTAGGATAAGTCAAATGACTTACCCAATGGCATAGAGCTAGTGTTCTGAAACAGTATTTAAAGTGGGGTCTTCCTGTCTTCAGGTTGAGTACCCTGTCCATTCTGCCACCTAGCTGTCTAATTTAGAGGTTCGAGGGATCTTAGAGTTTATCAAATCCCATTCCTTCATTTTACAGATGAAAAAAGCTGAGGCCTTAGAGTTTAACTGACTTGCCCAAGATAAGAAGCAACAAAAACTGGATCTGAATCCAGGTTCTCTGATTCCAAATCTTTTCCAATATACCCTCCAGCTTTTCCAGAATCAGATAACACAGCCCCCTGCCTGTCACAAATCTGTCTACAGTCTCTTTATCTCCTGAATGCAGATATCAAGAAAACTGCCTGTAAGAAAATTTATAGGAAAGGCAGAATGGCAGGTAGATTATCCTGGACTTGGAGTTAGTAAGATCAAGCTTGAATTACTGCTACTTAGACTTGTAATTTGACTATAGGCAGGTCACTCAGTCTCTCTGAAACTACAGCTAGTTTTCTCATCTGTAAAATGGGAATAATAATTCCAACAGTATTTTCCTCATCGGTTATTGTGAGGATCCAGTGAGGTAAAATTTGAAAACTACTTTGTCAACTTTAAAATTCTGAATAAACTCAAGTTATTATAATTCAGTTTCTTTTATTCCTTTCTGACAATTTTTTCTAAGATCAGAGCCATCTCTAAATTTTTACACTTCACACACTCTCAAAGTTGGAAGGGACCTTAGAGGTCATTAGTCCAAACCATTTCAGAATCCATCATCTAATCAATGCACATTTAGGAAGTTCCTACTCTGTAGGAGTCCTTGTGCTAGGCACTAAGTATTCAAAACAGAATGCAATGGTTCTTACCCTCCAGGAGCTTATATTCTACTGAGAGAAATGATTGTTTCTCTATTATATTAATAATCACTTACTGAATTAGAACCAGGTTTATTTTTTTTTCATAAATGTTTAGATTGTTCAGGACATTGAACTGAAGGACATGATTTGTTTGGATTATGTTTATGGATAAGATTGCCCAAATCCCTGGGGCACATGCTTTTTGATCCTGGGTTAGAGATAGCACCCAACTAGAGAACCTTACAAAGAATTTAATCTAAGGTGAATTTTGACCCATTGTGTTCTCCTCAGGTTTAAGTGGTGATAGATCCTTTGACTAGATTGCCCAAGTCTGGGAGTGTTCTGGGAGTAAGAGTGATCAAAGCCATGCCCCCAGCCCCTCATTAGAATGTGTCTACCTCTCATTATAATATTAATTCTTCTCATTAATTGTCAACCAATCAGAGTTGATTGTCACCCTCAGGAACACCCACTCTTCCAAGGGCATATACCCAATGAGTGGATTCCATGAGGGGTCTTGGGCATTCAAGAATTCCAATGACCCCTTTTATTGGTTATCTGCTAGCTATGATTAGTAAAATGATGAATTAACTAGAAACTATGCCTCTCGAACTTTTTCTATGTCACACTATTAAGCCATAAAGAAAGGCAGATAGTTGATAAATCTGTGGGAGATTATCTTAAGGGTATGGTTAGAGAGAGGACTTAGAATTGGAAGGTGGGAAAAGGGAGCAGGAACACAAGCCAGGATATTTAGGGGCACTGAAGGATAGAGTGAAGTAAGTTGGAAAGCATTGAACAATTGGTTATGAAAACAAAATTGGAAAGTCTAGAAATGTATAAAATTATGTTTATCCAGCACAATATTGTTTTCACAGCAGCTTCCCTGGTCGACTGGCTATGTAGGATAAGTGACGTGATATCTTGCGAGCTAATTATTTTTGCTACTGAACTTTTTTCTCTGGTCTTTCATCTGCTGAATCTGCATGAAGACTCCACATGCTGCTAAAAGGAGAATTACTTTGATCTGCTAGGCAAGGGAAATGGAACACCGTTCATATAACAAGTGCTCTTCGTTGTTTCAATCACATATTTGATACGCCAAACATTCCCTAATGAGGTCTAACATTCCCTAATATTTTTGTTCAATAAATAAATCATGAGGCTTCTAACAGGAGGTCAATGCAGCTGAATGTACAAATAGGCTGCTTAGTCTTCTTTAGTTAACCAGGTATTATTAGTGTGTAACCATAACACACATAGACACAGTTTTAATTTTCCCCACCAGACTAGATCTATATCACCCCGTCACACACAGAGACATACTAATACCTAAGTAGCTGAGTGGTACAGTTGAGAAAGAACTGGACTTGGGGTTAGGAAGATCTGAGTTCAAATTCAGTGTCAGAAACTTAAGATGAGGTATGACCCCAAGCAAGTCACTTAGCCACTGTCTGCCTCAATTTCCTCAATTTTTAAATAAGGATAATAATAGTACCTACTTTGCAGGGTTGTTGTGGGGATTGAGTGGGCTAATATTTGTAAAGGGCTTTATAGCACAGTACCTGGCACATAGTAGAAAATTAATACCTGCTTCTTTCTCTTCCTTAAGTATGAGCATACTATATTTGTATCACTTCATAACACAAGTTACTAATAGCTTTTTTTTTTTCCCATCAAGTATAAACAGACTAGGTCTATGTCCCCAGAATGAATCAGAAATGTCAAGGTCCTTACTCATTGTGGTCTACATAGAGATAGTGTGATAGGGGATTAATTCCTAGCTAGGAATAAGGTGAACTTTCTGAATGACTTTGGGAAAATCATTTAAATTCTCTGTCCTTCAGCTTCTCCATCTGTAAAAAATGGTGACAAATATTTGTCTAACAGGATGTGATGAACTCTCTCCCCTTTCCTGAAGAATTCTGAGGGCACCCCTATTTGGGAAGGCCTTGAATAATGCTGATATAAATGTCACTGCCTCATAATCATCTCTATATTTGGACAGAGAGATGGTAACAATCAAGGACAGATGGATCAACAAATGGAGAATCAGAGGGCAGGAACTGTGGCACTGCCTAAAGGCCATGTGAAGGGGAATTATTTCTAACTGAACATTCAAATACAGCAAGGAGAGAAGTTTATGGTGGAGCTGAACCATGATTTCTGGAGAGGAAATAGAAATAAAAGGATATGAGGGGGTTCTGGTCATAGAATTCAGAGTTTAGAACAGTTAACTCAGTTTTAGGTGTTTGGAAAGAGAATGGCTGTGCTCCTAAACCAGAGCTATGTCTTTAAGGGGGGGTGTCAGGATGGCACATTGGAAAAAGCAGTGGATTGGGAGGACCTGGGTTCAAATCCACTCTAATCATCACTACCTATATGACCATATATAAGTCATTCAAGCAGCACATGCCTCAGTTTCCTCACTTGCAAAATGAAGGAGTTTGATCCAGTAGCCTCTGAGATCCCTTCCAGTTCTATACTCTATAATCAAAATGATCCAATCCATTGATTATTTATTAAGTGCCTTCAGTGTGTACTGGGTGCTAGGTTAAAAAAAAAGGACAAAACATCAGAAAGGATATGATGCTTCCAATTATCTGTCATCTGCGGGTCAAATAGATTAGATCTGTAAAAGTCAAGCTTCTGTGTTAAACTATGCTAAGTAGAATGTGTAACTAAATTAAAAGTTTATCATTTACCTGTGTATATATAGCTCATATCCCCAAATTTCTGAGTTGGATTGTTTTTTTTTTTTTGACCCCTACCTTAATTGATGAATATATGCTGAGCTGGGTCCTTCCTCCTTTCAGGTCTTTTCATACCTTCCTTGGCTCCATTTCTCTACCATCCTGTGACATTGGATTCCTTATTGTTCCTCACACATGATATTCCCTCTCCCAGCTCTGAGCATTTTCCCTGGAAGTCCCAGTGACTGCAATGCTCTCCCACCTCATCTCTGCTTCCTGGCTTCCCTGACTTCCTTCAGGTCCCAGCTAAAGTTCCACCTTCTCCAAGAAGTCTTTCCTGATGCCCCTTAAAATGCTGATGCTTTTCCACTGTTGGTTATCTCCAATTTCTCCTGTAAATAATAATGTTTGTAGAGAGCTGTTTGAATATTGTCTCTCTGTTGAACTGTGAGCTCCCTGAGGGCAGGGATTGTTTTTGTTTTTGCTTTCTTGATATACTCAGTGCTTAAAATCTTAAAAGTGTCGAGTTGTTGTTCAGCAGTGTTCAACTCTTTGTGGCCCCATCTGGGTTTTCTTGGCAAAGATACTAGAATGGTGGGTCATGTCTTTCTCCAGCTCATTTTAGAGGGAAGGAACTGAGGCAGGCAGGGATATGTGACTTGCCCAGGATCACACAGTTAGTAAGTGTCTGAGGCCAGATTGGAACTCTTCTGGCTCCAGGCTCAGCACTCTATCCACCAGGCCACCTCACTGAAAAGTAGTAGGACATTAAGAAATGATGTTTGCTGCAATCCACAATGGAGAACCTGAAAAACAATTGAAAAATGGACGTTTTGGCTGCTGACCTAATGTGAAACTGGAAAGAGAAAACCTCCCCCTCCTTTATTTTATGGTTCTAGTATAAAGAACAAAAGGTTAATATGAAGAATCATTCATTTGTTGGTAAATATTTATGGTTTTCTCTAATGGGGATGAAATGAGAACTGAATAGTAAAATAATAAAGATGTAAGCATTTTGAGAGGAAAAACATCTAACTACAATGGTTATAATTTAACAAGATATGTCTGAATGAACTTTACTTAAGAGATTGGAATTAATAGCCAGTGCAGCAGATGGCTCAAGACAGATAGGGCTTGCCTCAGTTCTTCAGGGGGCCAACCCTTATGGGAGATACAAGAAGGAGAAGGGAGGCAGAAAGTGAGAACTAGAACCCTGTCAAAAGCAGAAACCCTGGGTAAACCAAAGTAAAAGTGAGGAATGTTTTGGACAAAGCTATGCTACAGGAGCATTTAAAAAAGAGATTGTGACTAATCCAAAAAGCAAGCTAGAGTCAAAAGTAGGCATGACTGATCTACTGTTCTCTAGAAGCAGCATGGGAAAGTGATCAAGAGCTGTCTCCAAATAAGAAGGGCCTAAGTTCAAGCCTAACTGACACATACTAACTCTCTAGGAAAGTCCCTTAATGACTAAGGCAACTCTCTAAGACTATAAATTGAAGAGCAGGTGTTTATTAATATTGATAAAGGAATTTTCCTTCCCAGAACTTACCTTATGCCAATGAAATCAAAGACCTGATTCTAAAAAACTTTTTTCTCTCTGTCAGAACATTGTATTAGGTAAGACAATATTTCAGGGGACAATTGGTTTGAAATCCAATTTCTTTCCTTTTAACTGGGATTATAGAAAATTTCAAGGTCATTTATTCTTATGTTTTCCCATGTTTCAACAATTTTCTAGAAGAATGCAAGCAGCAGCAATACATTTAAGTTGACTGGGTCAACTTGGTTCCCCAAACAGACTTCATTTCAAAGACTGTATCCATGCAATCGGGCCTCTTGCTATCAAGCATAATACAAAAAAATAATTGACAAATGATTAATTATATTTGGCATAGTGCAGAAAAAAGGATTTAATAAATGCTTTTTATTCATTCATTCATGGAAGCATGATACCATGGATTTTGGATTCAGAAGAAATGAGTTCAAATTCTGGCAGGCTCTACCACTTCTAAGCTATGTAATCTTAAGTCCCCTAACCACTCTAGGCCTCCGTTTCCTTATTTTAAAAATGGAGGGGTCACACTAGGTAACTCTTTAAGTTCTTTTACAACTCTGAAGCCATGATACTAAATATTTGGTTATGACATGTTAATGTGGTTGGGGGAACATTAAGTAGGCTATGCCAAGTAATAGGTATGAAAGCATGCTAAAAATACTTCCTTTTAATTTCTCTAGATATATTAAGAAATAACATTTTCCCAACCTAAAACCCTTTAAGATTCTTCCCTTCAAAGGGAGCAGAACAAAAGCAAAGGCCTTTCTTAGAGAAATGGATTAATGGCGATAACCAATCTTAGCTCTCTTCTTCAACATGGAAAAGTAGTCTGGGTGTGCCAGTTTCGAAGTGATATGGAAAGAAGCATCAGGAAAAACTGGTGTCAAATGATAGATGAATAGTTCAGGGCATAACCTTAGAAGAACTTGGAAAAAAAGGGAAAGGGGCAATGAAACACACAGCTTGCACCTCAGGATGGCAGACGGGTGAGTTTTGGTTTCCCCTTCTTTTGGTCCCTAAAAGCTGGCCACAGTTTGGGAGTCAGACATTCCAATTTGGGGATAAGCCGAGTATCCTCAGTTTGCGTCCATATGGTAGCAGTACGTGATGCGCTTGTCTTTTTCATTACCTATTTTTTTGCACCAAAAAGTCTGAACGGTCTCATTAAATTGGAATATATCCGGGTAAAAATGATCTTGTAGTTTCCTTTGATGAGCTCTTTAGGATGAAGAAGATCATAGCCAGAGTTGGAAGGGACCTTAAGAGACATGTAAGTCTAACTTCCTTCTTGTATAGAGGAAGAAACAGAGCCCTGGAGTATTTAAATGACTTATTCAAGGTCAAACATGTAGCAGTAAGTGGTAGAGCCAGGATTTGAACTCAAGTCTTCTGACTCTCTACCTAGCGCTCTTTCTTCTGCACTACACTGTCTCTGGTACTCACAATGCTATGAGCCCATTATGGGTCATAGGATCAAGCCTGTGGAGAGGGGTTATATACCATTTATTATCTGCTCTTTCCTACTGTGACCCTCATTAATGGGCACCTAGGGAGAAACTCTCTTGTCTGTAAATTGAGCCCAGGAACCTGCCTCATTGTTATTGTGAAGTTTCTCCATTAAAACACTTGAAAAGTTTCCCCACTGTGACAAGTCAAACAAGATCTTTTTGCTTTCCCTTTTTTTCCACTAACAATATTTATACTCATTTCTTTTATTGAAATCTATCTGCCTCCTATTCTATTAAAACAGCTTGACTGGCAGCTTCTATTCTACCAAAGCCTGTAGCCCATTTTTTTCTCCAGACAATGAGGTACAAGCATTCTATCTTCTATTGTGCTTGTACGCCCTTCTCCTCTCAAATCTTCAATCTTAAAAGGCATGTCAGAGTTGTCTCCATCTAAAACTAGGTCTCTGAATATTGCCAGTTTGAACCAGCCAGTGACATATTTAACCAGTTCTGACCAAAGAAAAAAGTAAAATGAAAAAGATTCCAATTTTCTCTCTTCTCTTTTTCTCGCCCCAATGATCTAAACTCTTCTATTTAAAGGATTGCTACTATAGATTATTGGAAGGGGAGGCCTGTTTTCATGGAGATACAGTCTTGGAGAATCTACTGTGGGAGCAAGAAACAACCTTATCAACTTAAGTGTGTCTCAAGGTTAAATGCTGTGGCTTGTCTTCTCCACAAGAGATCCTGGACCATGAAAGTGAGTAGGAATAAATGACTTTGAGTTACCCTTCAAGTTCCTTTCTCAGAATTTGGGGCAAATGCTTATAGACAAACTGTCCCAGGGCACTACCAAACTGGAGACTTTTTCTATTCAAAAGTTCATGGGGAATGGTTCTTAGAGTCACCCCCCTAGGATTCTCCTCTTTATTTCTCTCTTGTCCACCAACTCTGTTGTGTCTTCAGTCCAACATGAATTCAGTCTCTCCAGTGGATAAAGACATTTATTACGAGTGGAAGGCTTGGAGTCACAAACTCTACATGAAATGTGTATAGATGCTATTTAGGGTAAACACTGGATGTACAATCTTTTTACGCATTGCAGCCTGGAATTTCTTAACACAATAATCAGATTTTTGTAGCTATCTTCAGTTTCACCTCTTAGTTGCCTCCTTGTTATGAATAGACAAGCCTTGAGCTACATGACTGATGTCGTAAAGTATCTGAAAGGCTGATGTATGGAAAATACATTATTTGTTTGGTCTCAGAAGGTAAAACCTGGAGTGAAGGGTGAGAGTTGCAAAGAGGAAAATTATTTAGATTTGCTGTCAGGGGAAATATCCTAACAATTAGAGCTGTCTAAGAGTAGAAAGTATTATCTTAAGAGGAGCTGGTTAACTCTCATTGGAGTTTTTCAAGCATTAGCTGAATAACCACTTGTTATGTGAGTTGTAGTGGGTATAATCTATTGGATGTGGGTTGGACTAAATTGCTACTAAAGTCTCCTTTAACTCTGAAATTCAGGAAGAAACCTTATAAATGAGGAAATTGAGTCCTTTCTGTTTGATTTATTGAGGCATTAGGGTATGACAGAAATACTACTGGATTTGCACTCAGAAGACCGAGGGTGAAGTGAACACTGGAGTTTTCAGAAGACTTAGATTCAAATCCTAACTCTGACCATCACTAGCTATATGACCATAAACAAGTTGCTTCATCTCTGTAAGTCTCAATCTTCCTGTGTGTAAAATAAGAACATTAATTTACACTCCCCAACTCATGGAAATGTTGTGAGGGAAATGCTCTGTAAACTATAAAGTACTATGTAAAGGTGTGGGCAGTGAGGTGGAAAAGTAGATGTAGCACTAGTCTTGGAGTCAGGAAGACTCATCTTAATAGTCATCCTACCTCAGACATTTCATAGCTGTGTGACCTTGGGCAAGTCACCTAACCCCGTCTGCCTCGATTTCCTCATCTGCAAAATGAGTTGGAGAAAGAAAGAGCAAGGCACTCCAGTATGTTTGCCAAGAAAACCCCAAGTGGGGTCACAGAATCAGACACAACTGAAATGACTCAATCACAACAACAAACAACAACAACCATATAAAGGAAGCTATAATTAATACTCTAATTATGAACTATTTTTCAGATGTTTCCCTTGAGTCTAAGCTGAAATGTACCTCCAAGTACCCCCATTATATCCCAAGTGTCAATATTCTCTTGGTCCTCTCCACATAGAAATCTCCCTGAGCTGTCTTTCTTCTGGTTACATCATCCCACAGTTAGTTGGCTGCACATCTTCCACATTTCTTGATTGGCTTCCATGTAGTTATTTGGAATTCCCTTCTTCCTGGTTACCCCAGAAGCTCATCTAACCAACACCAAATCATTTACCCTTTTGAACCCCATCTGAAAAAAACACCTTACTTTCTACTTTTCCTGTTTCCGCTTTAGTTTACACATACTTCCCCTGAGGCCTTGTACTTTACCCCACCCCACCCAAGTATCTTTCTTTATATGATCAGCATATTCAAATTGTCTTCAATAAATGCTTGCTATGCCATAAAGGTCAACTGGGGTTCTTGGAAGCTTTGCTAGGGGCATGGAAATATTGGCAGATCCTACCAAGTTGGAAATGTTTCAAAAAGGATGAGCATCAGCAGGAGAGAGAAAACAAATAGATCTGACTCTAGACCAGATCTGTCCTTGAAGAACCAGTCTTGCTAAAGTCAGAGAGGTCCATCACCAGAATGTTGGCCATCCAGTAAGGAGGACTTTTGAGGACTATTTGCCAAGTCGTGGGTGGGCGGCGATATCTTTAAGTAGAAGTGAAGTAATCACAGAACCTTGAAATATTGAAGGAAGCATTCATAACCCACTTTTACGTTTAAAATGGGTCCTTCTTAGGCAAGGATATTTCAGTCAAATGAAATGAACAGTTTCTCTTTTTTTGTTCTACCACATCATGTTGAATGTACCTCCCTGTAGGATGTCAATTCTCCTCACTGTCACTTGCTGTGAAAATGGGAATGACTCTTACTTAAGTGTGCCATTGCTTCATGAAGAGAAGTAAAATTGAACACATAGAAACTGACATCTGGTCAGTTAAATGTGGGATCCATTTGGCTCTGTCACAAAAGAAAACTGAGAAATGGAGTTTCTGGATAATTAATAATCAATTTCTTAATTAGGCTAGTTAATAATCAATAAATTGGTGATCAGTGGTTTCTCTCAGTAACCACAGACACAATTGTAGACTCTGAATCACCTTAAATCCCTTCTGAAAGGAAACTCTCCTGACAAGTGAAACAGACCTGACTGGTGGACATTTAATGAGCTAGTGGGCTAAAAGTCTTCAGTTTCTCTACATCCTTGACCTCTCACCCTATTGCAATTTTCCTCTCGCCAAACCTCAGCCCTGGATTATTTCCACCATCTGCTTATTCCATCCCTTCTCACTAGCCACTGAACAAAACTGGAGGAAAGCTCACAATCATGCTGACTGGGTACATTACAAATTCATGTTATCCAGCCACAACTGGGACCAAGACTATCCTTTTATTCCTCCCTAATTGATTCCCCATCTCACTCCCCACAGAAGTTATTTCAAACTTTTTCCTCCCTTCTGATAACCCCCACACCTCTTTCTCCTCAAACTCTACCACCTCCTCACCTGAGGACTTTAACTCTTACTTTATGGAGAAAAATGAGGTCATTCAATTTGAGCTTCCTCTTCTCTCATTCTCTTAATAAAAAAATACATTGATATCATCTCCCACTCTCCCCTGCTTTCTTCCAGTTTCTGACAAAGAGGTGGCCCTTCTTGATAAACCCACATGTCTGACGTGCCATGTCTCCTCACCAAATGGAAAGGTTGTTCTGCCATTCCTCATAAACACACACAGAGACACACACACACACAGACACATACAAGATAATGATAAGCGTCAACAATGAGCACTCGGGGATTCATATTCCACATTGAACAATCTGCCCTTCATCCTGGACCTCTTTCTCTTACATTCTTTCTATCTATTTGCCCTCACTGAGGCCTGACTCCCATGTGATGACACTGAATGCGTAGCCTGCCTCTCTAGCACTGGTAGTACCTTCTCTCATCCCCTCACGCCCCCCCCCCCCATACACACTAGTCTTAAAGGAGAAGTAGGAATAGTTCTTGTTCCCCATTGTTACTCCTTTATACCCTTCTCTCAGTAACATTCCCTCATTTGAAGTCCACTAAGTTAGAATTCACACCACCAAAATTAGGTAGCTGGAGCATACGGAGTCTCTCTCCTCCCCAACTTTCATCCTTATGCCAGGAAACTTTAATATCTATGGAAATACTCACTTGAACCCCTAACCTCCCATTTTCTCATCCTTCTTAAGTCTCATGACTTACTCCTTCCCTGGACCTCAGCCACATATAAGCACACATTAGATCTTGTCATTACCCACAAGCATTCCACTTCCCCAATTAGAGACTTTGAGGATTCTCTATCTTACTATCATCAACTATCTTTCTCTCTCTCCCTATGTTTGACCTTGCCTACATCTTTTCTTCACCCTCATTAACACCTCACATCCCTCTAACTCTGAGGCCATTATCTCTGCAATGACTTCACTTTTCTCCCTTTCCAACTTCAAACCATTGTTAGTCTTTTCAACTATCCATTGTCCTTTGCTCTTGAGTACCTTGGCCCCCTCACCCTATTGCAATTTTCCTTTTGCCAAACCTCAGCCCTGGATTATTTCCACCGTCTGCCTATTCCATCCCTTCTCACTAGCCACTGAATAAAACTGGAGGAAATCTCACAATCATGCTGACTGGGTACATTTCAAATTCATGTTATCCAGCCACAACTGTGCCCTCACTGCAACAAGACTATCCTTTTATTCCTCCCTAATTGATTCCCTATCTCACTCCCCACAGAAGTTATTTCAAACTTTCTCTTCCATTCTGATAGCCCCCACTTCTTCCTCCTTAAACTTTACGATCTCTTTACCAAGAACTTTAACTTTTACTTTATGAAAAAAAAATAGAGGTTATTCAATTTGAGCTCCCTCTTCTCCCATTCTCTTAATTGAAAAATACATTAACATCATCTCCCACTCTCTCCTCCTTTTCCCCCAGCCTCTGACAAAGAGGTGGTCCTTCTTGTTAAGCCCACATGTCTAAAATGCCAAATCTCCTCATTTCTATCTCTTGGGGTCCCTCTCTTCCTTCAAGATACATTTCAGATACCATTATTTGCATGGTCTTTTCTGAGTACCCACATCCTACCACCCAAAATACTTCAAATTACTACCCTCAAACTCCCTTGAATTTAGCCACTTTATAGCCAAAGTCATTAGCTCTATGTTTATGCTATGAATATGTGTATGTGTGTACATGTGTGTGTATGTACGCATACATACATACACACTTCCTTAGCAAAGTGTCTGGCACATAGGGGGTGCTTAGTACATGTTTGTTGATTGATTCATGTCTCTCCCATTACAATATAAACTTATTCTGAGTACAGATTGTTTCATTCTTTATACTTGTATTTATTCCCAGGACCCAGCACAGTCCAAAGCATTAAGTAGGCACTTAATAAATATTTGTTATTTGATTGATTGATAGAGCTGGAAGGAATTATTTCAAGGTTACTGTCAGAAATTTGAAAAGGGCATGATCAAGGGGCTATACTTCTTCCAAACCATAGCCATAAGTAGCAATTTTGGTCTTCCTGCCAAGCAATAGGAAGCCTGCCCTCTAGTCAACTTTGTAATTCATGCTATGAAAATAATACCAGAAGTAATTACAATAAATTCAGTTGACAGAGGGTGAATTAATCCTGGAGAAATGCATGTGTTAAATTTGTATACCTTATATTTCAATTTCCTGGGGAAAAATTCATAGCACCTACTCTGGTTCTAGCTCTATTCTCAACCTAAGATCAGCCCCCAGGCTGTGCTAGGCAGGTGTCATTGAGAGGTAAAGGGATTCATTTCAGAGCGAGGCTCTCTAGAATGTGGTCATGAGTTTAGGATGGCTTCACAGTGGCCAGTGTTCTTTTGGAAGATCACCAAAGCCATGAAATCATGAAAAGGATCTGTGTCATGAGATATTCGGCCAATTTGTCAATAACAATTTATTAAGTGCCTACTATGTGCCCGCCACTGAAGCGGAGACCTGGTGTCTTTTCCATCAGGACACAGGGACAGGATTTAGAAAGCTGATAATCTTGGCAATGTTGTGAAACCTCTAGGAAGAGCATTTTAAGTATGTGACAGCCTGTTGTAATTCAAACAGAGCATGAAATCCAGAACAGTGACATTCATTGCCACTTCACACCATTAAAATGGTGATTAAACCTTAGGACACTACTCTCTGACAAAGAATAGCGCCTGGTATATTGCTATGTAGTATAATGATTCAGATGGGAATCGGAAGCATCCACAAAGAGTAGCTGCGATGGAAACAGGAACCAGGCAATCTGGCCGCCAGTCCTTTCACCTGGCCTCTGATGAAGCTTTATCCATTTGAATATCCCCATCTCCCCACAGCATAAGGCTCTGCTTCCACTCTCATTTCTGATTAGATATGGTTCAAGGGTCCATCCGCTCTTGAAAGACTCAGAAAAACTATTGCCAGTCAAGACCTCTCTCTGTAAAGCTTTGGGTTAGACATGCCAGACCAGATGTCCCTGCCTTCCATGCTTCTCTGGAGTATAAATGGGTCCGAAGCATAAGACTTAACAGCAAAATCTATAGTAAATAACGACTCCATTCACAGGACAGGCAAGCAATTGATTACAAAATCTCATTACAGTAAAATAGGTAGGTCATGTCTCTCAGAGTAAAATGACTATGTGTTGTGTGTATTGACCCTTTTTTCCTATCTCCCCACTCTGAACTCAATTCTGCTGTATTCCTCTTGCTCTCAGTAGCACCACAATTGAGTTCTTGTGTTCTACATTCCTCAAGTTGTTTGCCACCACATCTTCCAAATTCCTTCTCTCTCCTACACTTCCTTCTCCATCCTCTAACCCAGGAGTGCTAGAGGATAAAGTCAAACCTTGGTGAGACATCAAGCAACCACAATTTCTTCTTTTATTATTTGCTTCTCGCAAGGTGAGAGAGGACAGCATCTCAGAATGAAAGATTCTCCTCCATGCCCTCTCTCAGCAGAGGCCCTAATTCATTTTTCATGGCCCCTTGCAGTGACAAAAGCCGCTGCTTTCTCTCTTGTAAGCGTGCTCCATGCAATAAGTCAAAGCTGATGTGCATTTTCCCCCTGGGTGCCGGAGCTGCGCTTTGATTTAATTTGCCCTGTTGTTTGGCATGGAGCCTTGCCGGCAAGTTTCTCCTAAGAACTAGGGAGGCAAGGCCCTGACAGCGGTGGGGCATGGTGACAGATGGGGTTCAGTGGGTAGTGTTTAAATAATTTGCTGCAATGATAAAAGAAATTTTGGAGAGTGACAGATGCTTCTGCCAAAAATCAGCCAGAGAAAAACACACATTTTGTTTTGGGGAACCCAAAGCCCAGGTGACAACTCTAGAAATCTGCAGCTATTCCTGTTCTCCTTGAGCTGGAGTGGGGATGATTCTGTGGGTTGGATCTTAGCTTTTGCATTGTTACTGATGCTTTTATTTTACTTATATTTCAGTCACTCAAAACCGACTTGAGAGGATTGTTTTCCTTCTACCCAATTCTACTACTCCCAGTGTCCCCTCTTTAACTGTTGTGAAAAACGAATAAAAAATTGGGGAATGAGGGGGAGAATGTGACCCAGTCTTGGGTTGGAAATAATCAAGAGAGAGAGGGAAGGAATAGTTAAGGAGTAGATTGAGAGTAACTGAGGAAAGGGGGGAGGGGTGAGGATTAGAGTTACAGTAAGAGGTGAACATAACTAGAGTGGATAAGAGTAGATGACTCAAAGAAGGGATATGGTCAGTTAGCACAACTGGGTAAGGCACATTCTATAGGGGCCCAATGTTGTAGTATCAGTCCACACATGGGTCTCTTAGCTCTACTTGGTAGCATGGATAAAGAAAAGCCTTTACCTTAGCTTGTCTAGAAACAGGTTTCCATGCTACCTCCTGGCCCTCTCTATACAATGGCCCCTGTACTCCAGAAATCATTTTAATCTCCCCCTACCAACCTTGGATTCCACTGCTGGTTTATAACCTTCTTCCTCCCTTTTAATTTCTCTTTATGTGTTACTTTCCACTATTAGAATGTACCCATCTTGAGGGAAGGGATTTGTCTGCTTACTTGAATTTTTATCCCCAGAATTTAGCACAATAAGTACTGAATATATGCTTTATTCTCTCCACTACACACAACTTCCTCTGTCTGTTTCTATTTCATACACACACACACAGATATGTACCCCACATTAAGCTTCTTTGAAAACTACATTTGTATCTAAGGAAGAAATAGCAGAGAATAAAGAAGTGAATCAGGTCAAATCTATAAGCACTAAAGAAAAATAAGTCAAAACTCTTTTCCATTTCATGATGAAAGAAATTGGTTTAGGAAAAAAAGTTGGGAATAGGTAGTTCAACAAAGCAGGCATTAATAATTAAGGATCAAAATGTTTCAAAAAAACCCATCTTCCACTATGTTTATTATTTATATAGAAGGTACTACATACTATACACTATTCACACAGCCTTTAATCAAGGAAGCAATCGATCAATCAATACAAATTTATTGAACACTTGCTATGTGCCAGGCACTGGAGAAACAAACACCAAAACAAGAAACTGTAAGATGTAAAATGGGGAAGCCTGCATCCTGTTAGAAAGATACAACATATTCCCAGATAAGTGGAGGATATGTACCAAATACATATCCAGTGATGGAAGGGCATACCAAAAACCATGAGAATCAGAAGAGGCATCTTGAAGGAGGCAGCATTTGAGTTAAGCCTTGAAAAGAGTTAAAGGTTCTAAGAGGCAGAGGTGAGGAGGTAGAGGCTTCTTAGCATAGAGAAAATCCTGTATAAAGGAATGGAGACCAGAGATGAAATATCATATAGCAATAACAGTAGGCAAGCCAATCTGACTGCAGCATAGAGTCCCTGAGGAGAATATTGTATAACCAATTTAGGAATACAAGGTGGAGTCAGACTGTGAAGAACTTTAAATGCCAGGCAGAGAAGCTGATACTTTATCCTAAAAACAACAGGGATTCACTAAGACTTCTTAAGTAGAAGAGTAAGAGGTGGACTTAAGAAATGTTGATTTGGCAGCTGTGTGGAAGATGGATTATAGAAAGAAGATACTGGATATAGAGGCACCAATAAAAAAAAGCAAAACATTGTCTATGTGAGAGGTGATTTGGGAATGGGCTAGAGTGGCTGTGGTCTGCATATAGAGAAGGGTAAGATTTGATAAATAATGAGGAGTTGGACTAGACAAGATTTTTCAAGTGACCGGGTATGAAGGGGAGGATAGATTTCAGGAAGAATGAAGAGTTAAGGGTGATTCCTACGGAATAGGGAATAAGCATTTATATAATGCCTAGTATGTATCAGATACTGAGCTAAGGACTTTATAAACATTATATCATTTGATTCTTACAACAACCTTGGGAAGTAGGTGCTATTATTAACCCCATTTTACAGATGAGGAAATTGAGGCAGGCAGAAGCAAAGGGGCTTACCCAGCATCACACAGCGAGTAAGTATCTGAGTCAGGATTAGAAATCAGATCTTTCTAATTCCCCACCCATCTCTCTACCCATGATGCCACCAGTTGCTCCTAGGTGCTAATACTGGGTTACTGGAAGAATGGTGGTAACCTGATAAGAAATAGGGAAGATGGAACTCTAGGGCTAAAACTCAAGAAAGAGATGAGATAAGCATATGGGAATTAATTTGCATAGAAATAATAGATGAATTCTTGGGAGCTGATGGGATAGACCATTAAAAGGAGAGGCAACTGGGTGGCACACTGGCCCTGAAGTCAGGAGGACTTGAGTTCAAATCCTGCCTCAGACACTTGACATGCTTACTAGCTGTGTGACCTTGGGCAAGTAACTTAACCCCAATTGCCTTGCCTTCCTCCCTCTAAAAAAAAAGGAAAGGAAGAAAAAGGAACAGAAATAGAAAAGAGGGGGCCTAAGATAGTACCTTAGGGCACAGCAATGCCTATAGAACAAGAAATGATAGGAGATCTAGCAAAAGGAAAACAGGTAGGATCTTTCCAAGACACAGTAGAATATTTAACATTCTGATATGGCCCAATGTACATGATAAGGCAGAAAAGAAGGGAAGGGGAGAAATAGAAGAAAAAATAAATCATATATGTCTCATTAGAGGGGTTTTAAAAAAAATTAATTTGATGACTTAGTATTTTCTTTTATTTCTTTCATTTTAATTCTTTGAAATATTAGAGTTTCCTCAGAAATATTTGGTGCTCTATAGAGGTTTTTTAAAAGAAAACATTGATATTAAAAAAAAAAAAGATGGCCAGGGGAGAGTCTATGATCATAGATTTAGAATGAGATACAATTTAGAACTATCAAGTCTAACTCTAATTTTACAGATAAGGAAACTGAGGCATAGGGAGATTAAGTGACTTCTTCTAACAATGTATTTCTGAGGCAAGATTTTAACGCAGGTCGTCCTTACTGAAATTCCAGTGCCTTACCTACTACCATACCATCTTGTAATGGGAGTCTATGTTTGGATTTGTGAGGCCAGGGAAGGAAATATCATAACAAAGCTGAATAGAGAGATAAGGTAGGGCTGATCCCCTTCAGCTATTATCTGAGAGCTTAATTCTGGCAACCAAAGGTTCAGGCAGGTGATATGAGTCAAATGATGTGAGACTGATGGTGGAGTTGGTGTTCAAAGGAACACAGGGCCATATTTTTGGAGCAGGAAAGACCGTGCTGGAGAATGAGTCCAATGCCACCTTTTCAGAGATAAGTAAATTGAGGCCTAAAAAGTTTAAATGGTATGCCCAAGGTCACACAGCCAGTAAATGTCAGAGGCAGGATCTGAACCCAGGTCCTCCAGACTCCAAGGTCAGTGCCCTATCCACTATGCAGTATGTTTGCCTGCCAACCTGTCATAAATTCAGTCAGCAGACAAAGATTCTTCTTTTACTCTTCTTATTCCCTGGCTGGAAAGAACACTTCCCTCAAAAAAGTTTGCCTTCTGGCATTTCCTGGACTGTGTTTTACAGCTAATTGAACAGGCCTTAACCACCTGGGAACCTACAAGGCTGAGCCTCCCTCAAGCTGCCAACTGACACCTTGACCTTTCCGGGGGTACAGACACAGCATTGTCAGAGGAATACTTCTAGAATTACTTTAATAGGTTTAATCATAAAAAGTCTGAAGCCAAAGGACTCTACAAAGCTCTTTGCTACACATTTGCATTCCAGTAAGCCCAGGCTAAAGGGCCAGCAGTATGTTCAAAGCCCTTCCCTCAAAAAACAAAGGGGAAGGAGAGAAGGAGATGTTGATAGAGGAGGGGAAGAGGAGAAAGAAAAACAAACAGATAGAGGACAGACAGAGAAAGAGACCCATAGAGACAGAGGGAGAGAAGTCAGCTGAAGTATGCCCTAGCAAACATCTGTTTCTAGGGTGTCCTCCCTGACAGCTAATAGTATCTCCTCCCTCCCAATCCCCTGAGAGTCAGAAATCTCACTCCAGTATATTATCCCTGCTAGCATGGCTTCAGGCTGTGTTCTGGAGAACCCAAGCTCTGGTGATAGAATGCTGACTTAACCAGAAACTGAAGCAAAGGGGACAGTAACACAGGCTGGGAACTTTCTTTCCTGAACCTGCAAACTACTGGTGACTCCAGGGAATAGATGTGGTTTATTGTACAGGGATTAGTGGATGACAAGTACCAAAGTGTGGGAGAAAAAACAAAACTCAGACAGAATGACTGACACACTGACAGATATACAAGAGAAATTAATTTTGGAAAAATTCTATGATCTTAGGGATAACAATAGGGGCAAAGAAGAAATAAAAAGAAGAAAGGTTGAGGAGCAAAGAGTCAAAGGAGGAGGTTTGTTTCGGACATACTGAGTTTGAGATTCCTGAGATAGCCAGGTGGAGATATCAGATGTGTAATTAAAACTGTAGGGCTGGGACCCAAGGAAAAATGAAGTCTGGAAAGCATCTGCATAAATAGAATTGCTTAATCCATGAGAGCTGATGGGATAGATCATGAAAAAGAGTTATATAGAAAAAAAGGGGGGCCCAGTACAATGTTCTAGATCCATAGGGCTTCTTAAACTTTTTCCACTGGTGACCCTTTTGACAGTGTTAGTTGGAACCTGAAGGCATACACAGTGCAAAGTGCACATGCTGTGTGTCCAGAACCAAGGCTGCAGTGAGGTGGTGTGATGCAGCACAGGCAAGCAATGCCAGAAACACCTCAGATTCATCACGCATTTGATTTTTAATTAAGTTTTGGTCATTATGCATTCAGAAACCTTTCACTATTGCCAAAATTTTTCATGAGTCTATATGTGGCCGAGACCCACAGTTGAAGAAGCACTGTAAGGCACACCTATGCCTACAGGATAAACATGACTGAAGATCGAGCAAAGGAAAATAAGCAGGATCTCTCCATGACACAATAGAATATCTGACATTCTGAAATGGCCTAATGTCTATATGAGAGAGAGCAGAGGAGAAGGGAAGGGGAAAAACAGAAGAGAAAAACACCATTTTTGTTTATATATGTGTACGTGTGTCTATATGTGTCTATATGTCTATGCATATGGATAGAGATAAGGAGATCTGTTCTGTGAAGTTTGGATTCAGTCAAAGGTCCCCATTTAAGGACCTAGAGGGCCACATGTAGCCTCCAGGCTGGATAGAGCTAGAGCTAGAGCTAGAGAGAGATAGTGGCAGACGTAGAGGTAGAGGTAGAAGTAGAGATAGGTGGCCCACAGGATAGCGTGACCAGGTCTGAAGTCAGGAAGAATCATATTCCTAAGTTTGAAGTGACCTCGGACACATTAGCTGTTCAACCCTGGGCAAGTCACTTAGCCTTGTTTGCCTCAGTTTCCTCATCTGTAAAATGAGCTAGAGAAGGAAATGTAAACCACTCCAGTATCTTTGCCAAGAAAACTCCAAATGGGATTATGAAGATTCAGATACAACTGAAAAATGACTGAACAACTACACTATTAATTGGGGAAACAAGAAAAATCACAAAGGAGGAAAACACACTCAAACAGACCCTTTAGGAGAGAACAGAGGCCTCCAAGTGGTGGAGATGAGAAGAAAGTGCCTTCTAGGAATGGCATCATCATAACAGACACGGATATGGGAGAGGGGAGATCGACTGCAGGGGCAGGACAGCAAACAGGTCAGTTTGGATGAAGCAGATGAGCTCAGTCTGGAGAGGTAAAATGGAGCCAGACTGAATCATTAGGGTTTTTTTTAGTATTCATTTATTTATTTATTTACAAAAACTAGCACAGAGGCAGAAGCAAACAACAAAGAGAAAAAAAGGTACATGAGTTTAGGTTGCAGGCATATTTATGGTACTGTGTTGTATACAAGAGAAATGACAAAAATGAATGTGAATTAGGAAAAAGAGAAACAGGAAAAGGAATAAGAGTGGGAGGTAGAAGCTAAATTGGGGTCATAGATAGTGAAGAGGGGAAAGGTCTAAGGGAAAAAAAAGTGGAATGATAAATTTATAAGAAAATGATCTATATGGGGGGCAGAAAGAGAAGGAAGCAGAAATGAAAAGGAACGGGAAGTAATAAGGAGAAAGCATCACTTTGTAGCCAGGAGCTGAGCTGGAAACACATGGTGTCTTTCAGAGCTCTTGAGTATGAACAGTGCTGGGCTGTCAGCTTTATTTAGCAGTCCAAATCTAAAAGTAGACTATGAATTAAAGGTACTGAGTGTAGGGGGAAAAAAGATGAAGAGAGGGATTGGTTGTGGGAGTGTAAGGAATCTTCAATGGACAGAACACATCCCAGGGCAAGCACAAACCCAGTGTTGCACCAACCTCAGGCTGGTATGGATTTTGTGTTCAGGTACTGGATGCAATTTAGGTCTTCTTCCCTTCCCTAGAGATCACATGGTGGGGAGTGTGTTGGAATGTAAGGGGAATTCAGATCTCTCAGCAATGAGATTTGTAAAGGATCTCCTGTCTTTGTGCGACCAACAAAGAAAGGGAAGAGGAGTTGAATGACTATGGAGATGGCTTTGTATAGGATACTGTAAAGGAAAGAACATTCACTGAACTGAGTCATTATACTTGGATTCTGGTGTTGGGCTCGGCCCTATCTATGACTTTGTGCAGATTCTTTCATTTCTCTTGCCCCAATTTCCTTGATGTTTTTTTCTCATGTGTGCAGGCAGACACAGTGGTATCAAGGGGCATCCATAAGATGAGTAGTTTTGTTAGATGTTAGAAGTGTGTCTTCTAGAATTCTATGAATGTGCTCATTTGCACCTATTCTTGTGAGTGTTTTGGGGTGTTTGTTTCTAAAATGTGTTTTGATTGTCTTCCTTTTCCTTCATAAGCTCTAATAGAGCTCCTCTCCCCCCAAAGTATTCACTTTAATGCATTGTTTTGATTCATCTGTGTACATATTATTGTCCCTGTAGAATGCAAGCTCACTGAGAGCAGAAACTATTTTGTTTTATATGATTATGCCCTTTAGAAAGACAATATGGCATGAGACACTGATATGGGATAAAAGAGACGACTTTCCCCTTGGAAAGGCCTGGCTTCTGACATATACTGGTTATGTGATGTAGGCAAACCAATTACCCTCCCAACACCTAAGGAGCCTCTCTAAGACAGGAGTTCTATAAAGGCATTCTTGAAATTTTGTAGAACCCCTATTTGAAACTGCATTCTTGACTTTTTATTCTACAGAGCACTCTGAGTCTTTGATGCAAATATTGCACCAAGAGTTAAAGAAAAAAGGGTTTGAGAACCATAGCTCTAGAACTCTAAGTTGTAGAACAGCTGGAGATCTGTATTGATAAAGGGGGTTTACTCATGAACAATTTTCTATGAGAATTAAATTACAGATCTGGTGAGACAGAAAACTGAGTTAGAAATATAGAGACAATCAGAAAAATAATGAGAGATAAAAAGAGGCAGAGTCAGAGAGTGACAGAGACAGGAGACAGAGAGATGGCAATGGAGAGACAAGATAGACACACTGAAAGACTGACACACAGATAGAGACAGATAAAAAGAGACAGAAGCATAGAGTGACAGAGAAAGAAAGAGACAGATAGAGATACAGAGACAGAGAGATAGAGAGACAGATAGACAGAAAGACAGAATCAGAGATAATGATAGAGACAGAGAGACTGATAGAAATACAGAGAAAGAGAGAAATAGAGACAGAGATAAAGAGAGAGAAAGACAGAGAGACTGAGATAAAGAGAGGCAGAGACAGAGAGTGATAGAGACAGAGAGATAGAAATAGAGAGACAGAGGGAGTCAGAGTCAGAAAGCATGACCTTTCTCCCTAGTCAGACTATAAGTTACTTGGCGTTTGGGACCATGCTAGCTGTTGATTTATCATTCCATAGCAGCTGGTACAAAGTTCTGCATACAGTGGCTATTTCCCATATACTTGCCTCTGTCTGGTTAACAGCCCCTAAAGATCAAAAGTGGAAAAGAGCTAGCTAGCCAGGACTACAGTTTTAGTGAAGACAACTGCTGCTGAAACGTCCTCTTGCCTGGGCATGCATACCTCAGAGATGGCCCTGGACTTAGCCACTTTCCCTTCTGAACAGTCTTGTTCCACCTAAGCCTTGGATCCCATCATTACCTGACTAGGTCAATTAACAGTACCTTCTTCCCTTCATAATCTGTTTCCTTTTGGCAGGCCCCTTCTCAGGTCACTGCAGTCTGGGAGTGGAGGAGATGACTTGTAATATGAGAAGATTTTTTTTCTCTTTCTTTTCCTCCCTTTCCAGTCTTCTATCTCACCTCCATCTCTCTAGGGAGTGAGTAGTTTGAGGACTACAGGGCACTCACTGAATCCCAGCAGCCCTGCTCTGACTTCTCCTTCAATGTTTTGCCTGCAGGCTCTATCTACCTCGTCAAATTAAGAATTTGTTACATGATGCCTGTCAGAAATAAATGAGAAGAAGTAAGGAGCAGGGGGAGCTGATAGGAAGACGAGTAAAAGGCTGATTGCAGATAAATTTCCAATTTTTCATAAGACAGGGAACAAATGTTAAAATAAAAAATGAGGAAGAAAAGGCCTGACAGGCAGACACTGAGTGACCAGAACTAGCTGGAAAGAGAGGGGGGTGAAGGGAAGAACGAATAGAACAGGTCCTGATGAATGAGGGCTCTGGAGACAAAAGTAGTGACCAAATGGAGACAATCTCTCTCCCTGCAGATATCCCAAAAGAGCCTGGCATATATTGATAAGAGGGATGCAGCTGGAAGAAGGCAAGAGGGGACAGAAAGCATGAGGACCACGGACCTTCCAGCCACTGGTCCTCATGACTTTTAGCCAGATTAGCTCTCAGGTCTCTTGAGAGGTGACTCTGCAGGCCCTATTTCCTTCTTGAGAATAAATATTCCACTTTCCCTAATTTTTCTACGTAATAGTGTGGTCCCATACACTTCTCACAGCTAGGGCAATTCCAGAACATATTACTGCTTGCTTGGCCTGTGTTAATAAAAAAAAAATACAAAAATATATGGTAGTTTTGTAGTGGAAAAAAATATGGAAGCTAAGGAGATGTTTATCAGTTGGGGAACAAACTGTGGTACATGAAGAGTACTGCATAAGACAGAAGTTTTATTATTGTCCTAAGAATTTACCTAAGAATGAATAAATATTGTAGACCACAATACTAGCATTTACACAGAGCTTTAACAATTGCAAAGCACTTTACAAATACTATGACATTTGATATTCACAACAACCACATCTGAACATTTTCACTGACTTGTCCTCCATGCCTGTAACTCTTTCCCTCCTCATATCTGCCTCCTTGGATTCCCTGATTTTCTTCATGTTTCAGCTAAAATCTCACCTTCTGTAGGAAGTCTATCTCTATCTCCTTTAATGTGAGCTCCTCTCCTCTGTGGTTAACTTAGCATATCCATCCATCCATCCATCCATCCATCCATCCATCCCTCCCTCCCTCCCTCCATCCATCCATCCATCCATCCATCCATCCATCCATCCATCCATCC
>NW_027187419.1:47673447-47699420 GCF_028583685.1 Petaurus breviceps papuanus | reverse complement strand
TCCATCCATCCATCCATCCATCCATCCATCCATCCATCCATCCATCCATCCATCCATCCATCCTGTTGCTTGCATGCATGTTGTCTTCTCCATTAGACTATGAACTCATGAACTCCTTGGGAGCAAGGACTACTTTTCCCCCCTTTTTTCTGTTATTCCCAGGGTGTAGTATATAAAATGTACTTAATAATTGCTTGTTATCTTGATGACTGATTAAACAGTTCATTCGACCCAGATATAACATTGCTAGGCCTATATTAAAAAATCACAGAAAAAACCAAAAATATATATAGTAGCTTTCGTAGTGGCAAAAGGAAAGGAAACTAAGGGGATGTCCGTCAGTTGGGGAATGGCTGAACAAATTGTGGTGCATGAATGCAATAGAATACTAATGTATTATGAGAAATATAAGATTTCAAATAGAGATGGAATGATTTATATGAAGTGATAGAGAGAAGTAAGCAGATCCAGAAGAAAAATTATACTATAATATCAATATTATAAAAAATGAATTATTTTCAAGAGTCTTTAAACTGATGAAGTATGAAATGAGTAGAACCATGAGAACTGGGTGTTTATGCAATAACAAAGTTGCAAAAGACAAACAACTTTGAAAAGTTTAAGAACTATGATCAATGCAGTGACCATCCATGATTCCAGAGGATTGATGACAAAACACTCTGTCCACTTCCCTTGACAGAGACGTGATGGGTTCAGGGTACAGAATAAGAATGAGATGAATAATTTCTGAGCATGGATAATTAGAAAATTTGTTTCCCTCGACTGACTCTACTTATGTACATATGTATGTATGTATGCACATATATACATACACACATGCATACATACATGCACATGTATATATATGAAAATGTGTGTAGGCACATATGAACATAAATAAATACATATCCTATAACACAAATTCCCTGAAACAAATGCATATACATAACATTGTATGTATTTGTGTGTAGGTATTTATATGTTCATATACACACTCACATATATATATATATATTTATTTCAAGGAATTTATTTTTCTTTCTTTTTTCAATGTGATGAAGAGGAAAAGAAAATAACTTTTTAAAGTAAAAAACAAGATGCTAAAAAAAAGACAACATCAAACAGCAACAAGACTCAGGTTAAACATAACACAACGACACAATGGTACTAGCTTGTTGAGGTTAAAGCATGATCTTCCTTTTGGTTAACAACCAATTGCATATACCTTCAGTTGGAGTTAGTCTTTAGTATTATTTTGCTTTAATGCTTTCAGGGAGTATACTTTGTCCATTTCTGTTTGTCTGCTCAGTTAAATCAAAGTTTAAAAATAAAAACCAGATAAACTCTTTAAAATAAGGTCTTTGATGTAACTGGCTAAATCCAAGGACATGATGAGGAGGGCAAGGGAAAAGGAGGGAAAGATATATCCAGATGGCAATCACCACGAGACAGAGATATAATCAGAATGCAGAAGGTGAGATATCTGTGTCTCGGTTAAATAAAGCTGTAAACCAAAATCCTGAGGGTTCTGGATGTATTTGAAGGTTATATTGTTGCTGTTTAGTCATTTTCAGTTGTGTCTGACTCTTTGTGACTTCTTTTGGGGTTTTCTTAGCAAAGATACTGAAGTGCTAGACCATTTCCTTCTCCAGCCCATTTAACAGATGAGGAAACTGAGGTAAATGGGATTAAGTAATTTGCTCAGGGTCATACAGCTAGTGAGTATCTGAGACTGAATTTGAACTCAGGTCTTCCTGACTCCTGGCCCAGAACTCTATCCATTGTGCAAACTAGCTGCCCTTGAAGGTTATGCAGATTCAGATCTTGAGTGCAATGATCTTTCAGTAAAAGTAAGAGGAGATAATACGATCAATCAATCAATCCATCAATTCACACACATTTATTATGTATGAATTGTACGTGCCAAGCACTTTGCTAGCTATAACACAAAAGGCATACAGAGGCCCATGTGGAGCAGACAGTCAAGTATTTATTGAGCCCCTACTAGGTGCCAGGCACTAAGTGCCTGACATGCAAGGAAAGGCCACAAAAACACAAACACAAACAACAAAACAGTCTTGGCTCTCAAGGAACTCACTGTCTAATGGGGGTGACAACATTTTAACAACTACATAGAAATTTTTATTGTTGTTATTTTTCTTTTGGACTAGGTAAGAGATCATTCTCTGCCTCATTTCTTACTTAGTCTTAATCACTGAATGGGCGTTGCCTCAGTCAAACTAAGACCTGTAAAAGACCTTAGTTTAAAAAGGCTAAGGCCCTCCACTACATCCTGAGCTATCTCCACTTGTCCTGATCTATATCTTGCCACTGGACCCAGAAAATGAGGCCGCTGACTTTGTACAGCCCTGACTCACCTCCCCAATGTCATGGTCTTCTTCCAGAACAAAGGACAAACAACAAAAATTGTAACTCGGGGTTCCAATTCATTTGTGTAAGACTCTACTTATTAGTAGAAAATGAATAATAATCAACACTCCTTAACTACAAGGGTTAGAGTTGGTAAGAGTATGAGAGATTCTGGTCTTATGGCTTCTAGCTTTGAGAAAAAAGACAGGAGTTTCCAGATTCTCTTCAGGGAGGGATTCTTGAAAGGAGAAGAGTCTTTGATGGAAACAAACATTGAGAGAAGCTGGTATCTTGATCACTTTCCTGTCCCCAGTTTACCATAGCAAAGATCTCTAGAAATTTGATGAGATCTGTGACTCTCTCCCTCTCTTTCTCTTTCTGTGTCAGTCTGTGTCTGTATCTCTCTGTCTCTTTCTTCCTCTCTTTCTATCTCTTCCTCTCTATCTCTCCCTCCCTGTCTCTATCTCTCTTACTCTTTGTCTCTCTCTCCCTTTCTGTCTCTCTATTTCTTTCTTCCTCTCTGTCTCCCTAATTTCTTGTTTTTTTCTCTCTCCCTTCTCCTCCCTCCCCCTTTCTCTTACACTGAAATACTTTACTACCAATGGACAGCTCATACACTTGAGGATTGTCTGGTTGTGTGTGGTTTGTCCTTCCTCCTCGAAGAGGACCATGACCTCAAGCAGGTGATGACATGACTTGCCATTGACTTTGATTTGAGTGAGGGAGAGCTGTATAAGGTCACCAGATTCACTTTCTCTTCCAGAGTCATCGGGGTCCAGTGGTCAGATATTCATAAGGATGACTGGAGATCGTCAGGATGCAGTGGGAGACCTTGGCCCTTTTAAGCTAAGGTCTTTTCAAGTGCTTACTTTGAGTGAAGCAATACCCATTCAATGAATAGGCCTCTTTAAGAATTGAATCAAGGGATGACCCTTAAAAAAGTCAAACTGTGAAGGGAAGACCCTTAGGGTTGCTGGTCAAAAGAGAAAAAGTTACTATTTACATTCACCTTGAGCTAGGATGGCCTAAAATATAGCCAGGAAGTGGTGCTTGGCCAGGAACCTATAGTGGTCCAATTCCAGAGATCCAGAGTGAATTGGGTTTAAGGCTTGGTATTTGAGAAACAAATTGTCTGGTAGAGTTTCATTTATATACCCTCTCTGATTTCTACCTGCTATATGGTTAAATAGTTTTTTTTTTTTCCTAATCCCTATTTATAGTCTTTGTATAACTGGCATTGGGTGGAAAGGGAGTCAAGTCTTTGAATATACAGCTTTATGCACTCTTTCTTTATTAAATGATAGAAGCCAGTATAACATCTTGATGTTAAAAGGTATCTCCTTTTGATTAAAAATATTTAGTTTATAGATATGTTTTTAATATGTACTCCCTCTCTAAGGAGAATAGAGTAGCTAGCCTCATGGCCCGGAGTCCCCTGCTCCCTTCCTAGTAGGAATCAAAGGCTTTCTTGGAGAAGTGTGGGGTATACACACATGTGATCACCTGTATAAGTGTGTATGTATGTATAGATGTGTGTGTATGTCAACAGAGGACTTTATATTGATCGTTGAAGTAATGGGGAGATACAGGGGTTTACTGAGTGGTAGGGGAGATATGGTCAGATCTGAGTTTTAAGAATGTCTCACTGATAAATGCAGGACAGATTGGAGTCAGAAGAGACACGAGGCAGGTATACAAACCAGAAGGGAATTTCAGTAGTCCAGATATGGGATAATGAGACAGTGATAGCAGTGTCAGTGGAGAGTAGGGGGCATACGTGAGAATACTATTTATCCAATATACAATAGTCCTAGGAAAATCTGCTCCTGGGACTTGGTGTATTGTTATAACAAATGTTCTCCCTTTCTCCATCTTCAACCCCTGTTGCAGGGGATCCACAGAATGTAGAAGCAGACAAGGTATTTTACATGGAACAGCATGGTCTTGTTCACACCATCTTATTGGCTTTCTGATTTTAAGATCAACAAAGTTATATAGGAGATATAAATTTGTAGTATGAATACTTTCCATTCAGTTCCAGAAATGGGAGGGATGTGAGGCAAGAGAAAACACATTTAGAGAGGCCTGTCATAATAAAAAAAACTAGGCTTTCTTATTAGGAGAATCCTTCAGACTACCAAAAGAGCCCATTTCTCTCTCTCTTTAGAAGTCAAATGGCCACGTGGTTAAGATTGTGAGTGGCATATTTCACAACGGATTCTTCTCATAATTTCTGTATTAGGTATTTTTGAGTATTTAATGAATCCCACGCATCATTCAAGATTCATCTTGAGCCTTACTTCATTTATGAAGTCTTTCTTTACAAATCTCACTTTACTTGTCCCCCCCGCCCCCCGCCTTCCTCACTTCTCCAGAAAGGAACGAGTATGAATACTATGTGTCAGATACTGTGCTAAGCGCTTAACAAGTAGTATTTCATTTGATTCATACAACTTTGGGAAGTAGATGTTATTATTTTCCCCGTTTTACAGTTGAGGAAACTGAGGCAAAAAAGGTTCAGTGACTTGCTCAGGGCCACTGAGCTATTACATGTCTGAGGCTGGATTTGAACTGAGTTCTTCCTGACCCTAGGCCCAGGGCTTTAGTCCCTGTGTCACCTAGCTGCTAAATGTACTTACTGTCCATATCTAACTTTTTGGCACTTGTTTATATTACATTTATATTGTTCTCTGACTATCTCATGTGTATAAATCTTGTCTCCTTAACAATATCTAGATTCCCTTAGGGATAATTCAATGAATTTGTGTTTTCATTTCTTCCCGAATCCCCTTAGTGCCTAGTGTGGTGCTAGGGGAAAACCAGGGACTGCTAAGTGCTTACTGAACAGCTGAAAGAGAATTGAATGGATAGCAATCATTAGGTAAAGTCATTGCCACTTTGAAAGGAGGGGAGGAGGGAGACACTAGAAAATGGAGAAAAGGACAGGAGCAGAGGCAGAGAGGGACTACCTGAAAACCAACTCCTAAGCCAGAACCAGAACCAGATACATCGTCAGGGTCTCCAGAAGCCAGGTTATTGCCGTTTCAGAGCCAAGCATTTGGCTCTGCCTGGGCTAAAGCCCCATGCACCTCCAGCAGGTACGTGTCTTCTCCAGCTGGCTTGCTGGGTACCAGGCAGCCCTCCATTGCCCAGAGTGCACTTGTCACCTCCGGTGGCTACAGCAGGAGTGTAATCAGAATGCAGACGGGGCAATGATCACCATCAGCTCTCCATCAGGGCAAGGGCCCATCTTCATTTTTCCCCTCCACACATAACATTTTCCAGCCCAATGGCCTTGCTCTGTCCCCTGTGTTTTATGGCAGTGACATCTCCCTTCTGGAGGATCATTTAGAAAGCTGCTGCTTTATTGATAAAAAGTTTAGAGATTGCTCTGGAGGGAGCAGAAGTGGTAGGGGGTGGGGGGAGATGAAATGGCTTTGGGGGCTGCAGGTGCATGAGTAGAGCTGAGTGGGAGGCCGTGAGAGCACAGAGAAATTTCCAGCAGAGCTGTCACCAGCCAGAGACCAAATGCACAAGCTGGGCATAAGGAAAAGGGAACTCAGCTGCCTCAGGAAAGGACTGCAGTTCTCTTTGCTGATGATTGTTTTTCCCTTATGAAGGGGGCCATTTTCACACTCATTCTCCCTTCACCATCTCTTTACCACCACCATATGCATGCCTAACACCCAGCAGGGAAGAAAAAAGAGGGGGAAAATGCCTTGAGAAGTCTCTCCCTGCCTGAGCTGCTATGGGCAAATTTGCTTAGCAACAGACAGTTCTATGCTTGGCTACTCTACTGACAAACAACCCCCCCCTACCCCCACCACTTGGCACCCCTACTTCCACTCAATATTTCCAAGCATGCTCTATATACTGCATGGAGCTGAAGTGGGAACCCTCAGAAGCTTGGAGGTTGACCAACTTGACTCAGTGGCCATTTCAGGAACAGGTGAATCCCCAGACTCTCCCCCTCCCCTCCCTGCACTTTGAACTGGGAGTGAAACAGCTGATCCCTGGGGTGTCTTTGTAAAAAATTTCTTTTGCCAATATTGAAGGGGCTTAGCAAGAAGGGAGAACCTGGGGCCACAAGTGGACTATTGCCTGCCCTAGCCATGCATGACCAAAGTGCAATTTCACCATGCAAAAATCCTCCCCCCTCTCCCCTCCAACAGCTTACTGGTGCTAGGATGAAAGCCCATTTTAAATAACAGCCATATATTGAAGAAAGGGGAGAAGGAGAAGAAGGAAAAAAAAAACCCAAGGGCTATAGCGCTGCCACGGTTTTAAATTATAGTGTAGGAGGATAAAAATAAAAGAGAGAGAGAGAGGGGAAGAGAGAGCAGGAGAAAAAAATTGCCATTGTTTTATGAAGCAGATGGGAAAGTTCAGGGGATCAGAAAAAGACTATTATTATCTCAACTCTACAGTGACAAGCCAAGCGGATGTACAGTTTTTTCTCTTGCTCCGTGAGTGTGGGGCATTGGTGGCATTTTTTTCCCATATAGTTTGAAAAGAAATTCAAAGAAATGCAGGAGATGGTTAAGGTCATCCAGACTGTCCGTTTTGAGTGTCTTTTGTCTTTTACATCCTGTCATGGAGATCATAGGATGGCGATTTAGAGCTGGCAGGGTCTTTGGAAGTTAATGAGTCCAACCTCCCACGTTTCATAGATGAAGAAACTGAGGCCCAGAAAGGAGACCTCGTCCAAGGTCAAAAGTGATAGAGATGGGACTCAAACCCAGGTTCTCTGATCCCAGGTCAAGTTCTCCTTCCCCTGTACCATGCCTGCTAAGTCACCGTCCCCATAGGAGGGCTTAGGTATTAAGGAGCTTGAGCATTGGAATATAGCATTAGGCAAAGGGCTAGCTTCTGTGGTCAATGCCTGTTGTACCTTTGGCACTTGACAAAGGAAGGGAAGATGTACCAGAAGAGCGTGAGGAAAAAGGGGATAGCAATTATTAAGAACCCACTATGTGCCAGACACTGTTCGTAAGTGCTTTATAAATATCTCATTTGATCCTAACAGCAACTTGAGGAAGTGCTATATTTATCTTTATTTCACATCTTAGGTCATTGAGGCAGGCAGAGGTTAAGTGGGGGCAGCTAGCTGGCACTGGCCTGGAGTCAGGAAGACTCGAGTTCATATCTGACCTTAGAAATTTACTAGTTGTGTGACCTTAGGCTAGTCAATTAACCCTGTTTGTCTCAGTTTCCTCAACTGTCAAATGAGTTGAAGGAAATGGGAAACCACTCACAGAATCTTTGCCAAGAAAACCCCAAATGGAGTCATGAAGAGGCAGACACAACTGGAGAATGACTGAAGAGGTTAAGTGATTTTCCCAGGGTCACATAACTAATGGATGTCTGAGGCTGAATGTGAAATCAGGCCTTCCTGTCCAAAGCTCTATCTTCTCTACCCCACCGGTTGCATGGGATGAGAAGTTGATGACTGAACTGATTTTCCAACCAGAAAACTGCAAAAAACAGACCCTTGTAAAACTGTGGAAGGAAGACAATTTGGGATTGTTGTATGAAGGTCAAGGAATTGATACCTACTTCAAGGTCTGCCTCATTTCCCACTGACTAAACTCTTCTGAACTTCATCATGATATGCAAAATATCATTTTCCTCCCGGATCATATCAACCTAAAACTCACACCTCCTCAGTAACTCCCATCCCTAGGGTCTCTTTCTATTTCTGATTGGAGAAGGTAGAGAAGAACAATGAGGTCCTTCTGACCCTCCCCTTAAGGAGGGTGCTGAGGGCAGCCAACTCTTCCCACCCAGGCTATCTGGACTTCAACACGCCATCCCCAACTTTCCCCACTTTTACCTTATTTTTATCTGCTTTCCTCTGTTAGATCCTGAGCTTCCTGGGGGCAAGACCTGTCTTTTACCTTTTATTTTTGGTATGTCCCATCCTCAGCACAGTGCCTGGGACATACAAGAAGCTTACTAAATATTTATTGACTGACTGACCTCTAGCACTACTTTCTTTAGGAAGCTTTTTCTGACTAGGATGATTCTCTGAAATCTTGTCCTATATCATAACAAAGTGTTGCACTGAATTACATTGCCCTATATTGTTTGAGATCACTGATCTATCAAAGTATTAACATCTTCATGTGTTGGAGACTTATCTCCCCCAATAGACTGGAAGTTCCTTGAAGGCAGCTATTATGACTTAAACTTCTTAGGTATCCCTCCAAATTTTGTTGTTGATAAATAAGCATAGTAGGCACATAATATATACTTTTGATTATTTGGCTGGTGCTCAAGCATGACCTATTTCTCAAATGTTGCCACTGCAAAAATACGACATGAAAAATGAACTAATTAATAGGATTATAGAGTTAGATCTAGAAGGGACCTTAGACAACATTTTATTCCAACTCCCTCTTTTTACAAACAGGGAAACTGAGGGCCAGGGACATTAAATTCCTCACACTTGCAGCTGAAAATGTCAGGTTTTCCATGTAGATATTCTAATGACAAAACCAGTATTCTTTCAATTGCACTAAGCTACTTCTCACAAAAGCAGGCAACATTTCACATATTCATGGGTAGATTCTGTTTTGGATTATCTATGACAAATTATTCATCTTTTGCTAGCCTCCTCTGGACACTCATTATTGTGGCTTCAGCCAGCTTCTCTAAGTTTCCCTCCATTTAGTTGGTATGTGTTCAGGCAACACAAATGAATGTGAATATTAGCCTCAGTAAAACAATTAGAAAAGTAAATCATCTACTCAAAAAGGTCAAATTTGCATTTCAAAAATCAAATATAAATTACCTTTGAATTATCCATTCTTTTGGATTAGGCTTGTCAGTCTTCCCCCCATTAGTAAAGATAATGAGAGGTGACTATAATAGATTATATGTCTGTATATACATGTGTCTATATATACACATGCATATAATATGTATGTATGTATATGTGTGTATACACATATATATACACACAAAGGGTTCCAAAAGTCTCAATACAGTTTTAAGTCAGCAAGACTAAAGACTGCAAAGATTTTTAGGATGCTTTGTATGTGTATGTGAATGCATAGACATATATACACATATACATGTGTGTATATATACATATGCTTATATAACATATATGTATGTGTGTGCATATACACACAATATGCAGGTCCCAAAAGGCATATATGCCCTATTTATACCCACATGTACACATATATATGTATTTAAATACACACACACACACACACACACACACACACATATATATATATGAGAGTGGCTAATAAAGCTCACATTTCTATAGTGTGTCAAGGTTTACAAAATATTTTCCTTCACAACAACACTGTGAGATAATGCAAATATTATCATTTCCATTTTACATATGAGAAAACTGAGGAACAGTGAGATTAATCAACTTCCCCAAGGTTATGCAGATATTACATATGAGAGTCAGTACTCAATTATGAACTTAATGATGGGATATTGCTATTTTTAAAATAAAAAATCATATTGGAATTTATAAATGTTGTAACAATTATTATAATTTGTGAATTAATAGCTATGGATGATGGATAATACGTGAAAATTTTCAAAATGTGTTAGTCCTCTGATCAATGATAAGGGCATTGGTGAATTTAAGGGTCTGAGGGTGGGCCAGATTTGTCCAAAGTCAGGCAGGGCAGTTCAGTCATTCAGCAACTTCATCGAAGCTGGTGAGGAAGGCAGGGCCAGCCAGGTAAGTTAACATAGTCATTTGGCTATTCAGCTTCCTGCCTTTGGGGGTGAGTGAGGCACTCTGAAGAGCAAGGTAAAGTGGAGACCACTAGCAGGGCCCAGCTCCTTCCTTCAGTCTGAGTGATCTATTCATAGGTGACATAAGGATTTGTCACCTTTGGGATTGGAGTGGGGATGAGGGTAGGAGGAGAAAGTCCTAGAAAGTATCCAAATACAGTACTAAGGACTCTTAAGGTATGTGGGGTAGAATAAGGAGTCTTTAGGGAATATGGAGAAACCAAGGAATTAATATGACAAGGTGGAAAGTGAGTACTGAGGAAATAAGTAAAATTATGACAAATCAGGTGATAACGTGGTTCCAGATAATAGGGTGGGGCTAGGGAACTTGCTGCTTTAACTTTGGCACTGTCCTACCACCACTACCTTGAATATACTTTGCTATTATCTTCTTAAAATAATTTATTTATTATGACATTTATACAGTGTCCCAAAAGTCATAGTGCTGTTTTAAAGTACTTCTGGGGCTTTTAAAAGACTTTTGGGAGATGGATATAGTACTTTGTAAATATCATTTCATCTTCAAAACAATCCTCTAATGTAGGGGGTATTGTAATCCCCATTTCCCACAAAACATCCTAAGAAGTCTAGTGTCTTACCTTTAGAACATCCCAATTCAAAGTTTAGTACATCACTTGACAGTGTCTCTATCAATGTAGGTGTGGACTCCAAGGCCGTGAGGTGCTAGAATCCAAATTCAGATTGGGGCATATGTGGGGTGAGGGGACATGACCAATATGGAAAGCTGTTTTGATGAACTCTACAGGTTTGCAGCAGGTTTTGTTACTCTTGCTTTCTCAATGCAGGGCAAGGGGTGGGTAGGAGGAGAAAAGACAGACGTGAAAATAAAATAAATTTGTGGGGGAGGGGGGCAGGGGGATGTTGGATATACACCACTGAACATTTTTTGTCTGTCTATGTCTTTTCATATCATGATAGTTCTTTTTCTATAGGAATAGATACTGGGACTTGGTATTTTACTTTCATAGAGGGTTCCCAGTTAAGAAAATTCTTCTACCATTTCAGGTCTGCACTTTCTTTGAAACAAGTCATCTAAGAGAAATTTATCACGTACTGGACATTGAATGAGTCAATAACATAGTTTAAGCGATTTGCATGGAGCCACAAAGTTGGTATGTGTCAGAATTCTAATTTGAACTCAGATCTTCTTGGCCTCAGGCCTTTCTGTCTAGTCTATGAATCTTGCATCAAAGATCTACCCAGGATGACAGAAGAGTTCTTCTAGGACTTGAGTAACAGTGCAGTAGTGAAGATAAAATACTTTGATTTATATAATTTCAATACATGACCCTCCTAACTCCTTTCTTGAAAATATAGGACCTTGATGATTTCTTGTTATATACAAGTCATCTTGGGTAATATGCCACTGACTTATAGTCACAGTGTGCCTTTCCATTGCCATCTTGATCACTTGCAATTTTGATTCATAGCCATATATCTATTGACTAGTATAAGGATTGGTCACCTTTGGGAATGGAGGGGGGATGAGGGGAGGAGGAGGAGCAAGACATAGTAGCTAAATACAGTACTAAGGACTCTTAAGGTATGAGGGGTAGAATAAGAAGTCTTTAGGGAACTCAGATATGGAGAAACCAGGGAATTAATATGACAGACTCTCCGGTCTGCTCATCTCTGTCATCCTGCCAGATACCTTACCACATAGAGGTACCTTCCCTTTCCCCTCAATTCTGGAGAGACGAACCATGATCAGATCATCTCTGTCATTATTTCTGAATGGGGTATGTTTGGACCCTTCCCTTCTTCCCCCCTTTCCCAGTTCTGGAATGATGAACCATGATCAAATCAATTCTGCCATTGTCTCTGAATAAGGGGTATCCATCCATTCTCTAGCCATCAGTCCTCTATGTGGGTCTCTCTATTAGAATGTAAACTCCTCCTCTTTGCTTTTTGCATTCATGTGCCCAACAATTACCCCAGAGCTTGGAATATAAGTGCTTTTTATTCATTCATTTTTATGTCAGGGAACAGCTTGAATTAGTCAGGGTGTCCTTAGTGCAGTTTTTAATGTGCTATAAAGTATAACGTTTGTTGATATCTTCAATCAGAAGCTGGAATAAACACTTTTCTAAGATGTTAGGAAGGAATGTCACATAAGCCAAAGTATAGAATAGGTACTGGGGATACCGTGATGTGTTGGCATGACCTTTGCACATCCCTCTAAGCCCCTAGAATCATATCCCTTCTGATTCAGATGCTGTGATTATTTTAAAAAAAATAGTGGGTCAAAAATACAAAATGACAAAGCAGAAATAATTCGAAAGACACAGGATCTGGGACTGAGCCTTAGTGGATAGTCCCCTAATTCTCTTGATTTCTGGGTTTAAATCACTTAACCTTCTACGAGCCTCAGTTTCCTCATCTGTAACTAGTCGATCTCCCAAGGTCACTTTCTAGTTCTAAATCTATGGAGATCAATTTGTGAACCAGAAACATTGCAAAATGGAGTAAAACCCACAAACCCAAAAGGGTAATCCTTCCCTAGTACTACCCTCAGGGTAGAGTAGGGGGGGGTGGGGCAGGGAAGGCACCCAGATTGGGATGAACTGTGAAGATAGAATACACTTACACTGAATCAGCAATCTCACTTCTGCTGCGTGATGTTAGCCTCTCTAAGGGTTTCTCATTCCTGGCACAGCCCAGCTTAACTTGCAAAAGCTATAGCTGAGAGGGCCAGAGGCAATGTGGCTCAGCTGCCTGCTTCTCTAAAGTCTTCCAGTTTGCTCCCGGTTCCCCAGGGTGCCTGAGGCCAACTTTCACTTCAAACTCTTCCTAGAGCTGGGATCCGAGCTGCTGGCCCAAGGGGAGGAAAAAACTAGAGGAAGTCCTACTGACTAAAGAGAGTACTTTGCTAGGGGACCCATCTTCTCTACATGGCCTCTGCCCTATTCCTGAGGGAAGGGTGGTGCTGTGAACCAAGGGATGGAGGGAGGGAATTGAGATAGAAAATGAATGAATAGGTGAAATAGTTAGAAAAGTGGGATTGAGCTCTGATGAATGAAAATTAGGGCCAGTAGGTAAACTGGACTAACAGCTGCTGACATTTGGTTTCTGGACAAAGCTCCCAAAAGCCAGCCCTGCCTAATGCATTGTCTATAGTTGGTCAAGCAGTTCTGCTTTTCTAATTGCTCTCTCCTGCTTCAGTTGCTGCACCTCCCCCATTGTTCATTCTCCTGACTTCTTTATTGACGTGTCTAAAGAGGCGCTGTATATAAAACTGCTCCACATGTGATTTCTAATATTGCACCTGCCAAACCAGACACAACAGAGAAACTCACTCCTGCTTATACTGTCTCTTTTCTTTCTAGTTCCCTGTCTCACCTCCTTTCCTCTTCTCTCAACTCCTTTTCTTTGCATCCCCCCTCCATAAGCTCCTTTTCTTTGCAATCTCCTCCTTCCCTCTTCCCTCACCAAATCTCTGGTGGAATGCCCACCTTCCTCTCACCTCATTCCTTTTCCTTACCATCCCCTCCTTTTCTCTTCCTCCCTGATCTTTTTCTCCCTTGACCTCTTCCTCCTACCTTCTCTGTCACCTCTTTTGATTTGCATCTCTCTCCTCCTGGCAAAGAGCAAACCTCCTTTATCTTTCCTTCTGCTGCATTAAGGCATCCTCTTTTTACCTGATTGCTTTTGATAGGTTCCTAGCAGCACATTCTCCAGAATCCACAACCCCACATGCTCCTTCTAAGCAGGATCTCTACGTCTGTAGCACTCCTTCCCTTGCTGCACACCCATGCTTTCTACTTCTACTTCCAAACTAACCAGTGCATACTTCATGCCATGAAGCTTCTGAGCAAAAGTCTCACCCATGACCCAGCAAGCCTCCATCTTCAGCCAGACCTGGGAAGGGCCAGGAACCCTCTTTGCCTAATCCTGAGGCGAGTGCTTCAGTGTACTTAATATTCACGACAGATAGAACATTTCACGGCGAATTGGACGCACATTCAACTGGAAATGAAAATTTTATGACTGTTCTCACTTGGAGCTGCAGATTACACCAGCTGAGAAAACACGGGAGCAAACGTACAACCTGTGAACTGTAAAGTATATTAATAATGAAACCACAGCCTGGGAAATGAAGGCTTTATTCTGTTTATATTCTGCTCCATTAATAGAAGGCACTCAGGCTAGCTCCGCCCCATTAGCCAGCAATCTGTGCAGGAAAAGGGCTGGGAGACACTGGGGGGCTCTGAGGGGCTCTCTCTTGGTTAAGCTATTGATGACTGCAAGAGTCTGTGAGAGGTCACAGGCTTTCTTTAAGCAACATCCATTAGTGGTGCACCAGGGAGGTGCTGCCATGTAAATAGACTAGACTGGACAAGTCTTTAACTAGCAAGTGACCTGTGGGCTTCATTGCTCAGCAATTTTTTTTGGGAGGGGAGGAAGTGGTTGGTATGAAGAAGACACTTTGTAAACCTATCTAAGTGATTTGGGAGGTTTGGGGGCTTTGGGGACAGACGTGATTTCATTGGAGGAGGGTACTCAAGAGAGGGAGTCCTTTGACTAAAGCAGATCAGCTTGTGACTCAATGATTTAATGTCAGCACCTTGGGCATTGAGAAGTTAAGTGATTTGACCAGGATCTTCTAGGTAGTATGTTTCAGAGGTGTGATCAACACACAGGTATTCCAGACTATTTATGTACTGGACCACACTATCTCTAGAAATATACAGCATCTGAAATACAATAGAAAGATCACTGACTTAGGAATTAGAGGGCCAAGGTACAAAGCATGCTTCTCCCACTCACTCTCTGGGTCTCAGTTTCCTCATTTATAAAATGAGGGGGCTCTACTAGATAGTTTCCAAGGTCTTCCAGTTCTAAATCTAGAACCCACCCAAAGTGCTGGAGATGTTCCTCAACTTTCTCTTGACAAGGAGAGGATGCCAGTGGGACACACAGGATCTCTGTCAGGTATCTCTTCTTCTTCCATTTATATTTTTCATTATTTGTCTCTGATGACATCACGATACTGCTATTCTTGACAGGTCCTGGCTATAATCCACTCACATCCACCATGCACTTCTCCACTTGTCCTCTGTCAGGCAATAAATAACCATTTGATAAGTGCCTACAATTGGGCCAGGTACCGTGCTAAGAACAGGGGTTACAAAAGGAGGCAAAAGATTGTCTCTGATCTCAAGGAGCTCACAATCTAATAGTAATAATTATTTTCAAGTAATATCACTATTAATTTTAATAATAGGTCAATAATAGATAAGAGGCATGCAAGATGTGACGATAGAGATGCGTTAGTCAGCAAGGACCATAAGATCATAGAACTGGAGCTGAAAGAGCCCTCAGAGACCATCTGGCAAATCAACCTCTTCACAGAGGAGAAAATGGAGGCCTAGGTAGGCTAAATGACTTACCCAAGGTAGTGAGCCTCACAGGCAGGATTTGAATTCAGGTGCTCTCACTCTCAATTCAGGACCCTTTATATTAATTTCTAGGTCCCCTGATATATCAATGTCACCATTCTTATAAAATGGAAGGAAAATAAGAAGCATAATGTTGTAATAGTGGTTCATTATAGGAGAAAGCCTGGAAAGCTAAACTCAAGTGCTAAATTCATTTATTCATTCATTCATGCATTCAATAAACTTTTATTGTATCACCTATGTGCAAGGCACTTGTTAGGCACTGAGACCTTATTTTCATAATTCAAATCTCTGGGAATGGCAAAGTCCAACACAATAATAGTCAAACATCAGGGCACTGCCTAACTCTTCCCCCATTCAGTATTATTTTTACAGAATCTTAATAATAATGGTATTAGACTAGAGTTGCAAAGTCCAAGCTTTTCAGAGTAAAGTTGTGCTGAGAAGGCAGTGGATTACTTTGTACTTAATGATCATTCATTTGTCAAATATTGAATAATCCCTCTGGGAGACTCTCTGAACTAATAGACACACTTGTGGGTTGAGTCCCTGGACAACAACCACTACCCTCTTGTTCTAGAGGCAATCTTATAGGCAGCTACTTTGACGATGGTAGTTCATGAGTCCCCATAGGTATGTTTCCCATTAACAATCAGTCAGTAGATTAACTCTTTTTTTTTCTAGCAAAGGCATTTATTAAGATGGAATGGCATCTTAGTATAACTTTGTATAACAGTATAAACATTCTCCTTAAAACTTGAAGTATACTCTCTCACAAATACACACAGTATCCATGGGAAGAGTGGACTTAAACTTATAACGCAAGGATGATGAGGCAAACGTGTGGGACACATGTAGAGTAAAAAAAGGTAAATCACAACTCCTGGCATTGGAAATCCTTTCACTCTCTGTAAAATCCTCATACATCAACCTTGTAGCTTTGATGGGAAGGCTATTCATCTGGGCACTGAGAGTATGATATCATTATTGTTGTTGTTGTTGTTTATAAGCAGCATGCCCTCTGCTACAAGGGATCGCATCACCCTCATATGACTAATTCATTGAATCCCTGTCTGGCCTCAGATGTGCATGTCTTTTTCTGCCCAAATGTATTGGTTGCTACTGACCGAGAAGTTCTGTTGGCATGATTGTTTTAGGCAGAGGGAGGGAAGATACCTGCCTCCTTTATCATCCTATATTTAAACAAAGGGGTCTGCCTCCACAAAGAGCATCTGAGCCCAGGCTTTCTAACTTCTGAACTTGAAGCTGAACTATTTAAAGCTCCCAGAGTCATATCTAGCTTATTTGATTAGGCAAAAGCAATGTTCTAATCTTGATCCAATCAGAGAAGGTTGAACTTCATAAAGGGATCACAGGGTAGAGAGACATCTTGTTTACACATTAAAACCTTATCATGTGTGACTACATTCTGAGATGGGGAATAGACCCATCTTGTTTATACATTAAAACCTATCATGTGTGACTGTATTACTGAACTTGAGTAAAAAGGAATCAAATCCCTCCTTCCCTGCACTCTCCCACTCTCCTTTCCCCATCCTTCCAATTCAAAATTTGTTGTCCCTAGAAAATTGATGAGGGTACTTTTTGAAAAAGTCCATATGGTACAATTCACAAACAATCTGAAAATTGAGATTCTTCCACAAGAGAGAGTATAGGCCTACTTGCAACTGATGGGCCTAAGAAGTTAAATTCCTATTTTAAATTCACAATTATACAGTTTTAAAAACGGGCCTCATTTTATAAATTTCTCATAGTTTACCTCCTTTCTAGGGCTTACAAAGACCTCTGAAAATTTAGGTATGATAAAGAAGAAAATCAAAGGTAAAGAAAAACTAGCTTCACTTATCAGAAATTGCCGAGTCCCTACAAAATGCCAAAACATATGAAGCTCTCCCCATAGGATTTGGGAACAGAAGTTGACTGGAAATTATTTTCATCAGCCTAAGTTGACAAACCAAACCTTCCTGGGGGAAAATTCTTCTTTGATTCTCTTTAGCATTTAAGACAATCTAATTACAGGTCCAGATAAAATATCTTTAGGTGCCCTAGTACACATAGGACACACCAAAATTTCTCCAGGGATCACCTGATAAGTTATCATACTATATGTATAGATAAAAATTTTCTCTGGGTCCTTTCGTCAGAGGGCACATCAAATTTATCCAAAGTATACTTGAATATACAAATCCAATCCAAATGAAATACCTAATTCACTTCTCACTAGGACAAGCAGGTTAGGGGAAAACAAACTCAGAAGCTCCCCCTCTTTTCACCTCCCCCCCAAAAAAATGGATAAAGCACTTGAAATTGATTATTTACAGTGTTTTAGAATAGCAGACAAACCTTATCATACAGAACTACAGTCCATTAGGATCACAGACAATCTGACTGGACTTACCACAATAAAGCAAGCAGTCTAGGTCTATTTATACGTTTAAAAAACCCAACCAAACAAAAAACAAACAGGTGAATTCCTACAGTGTGCTCTAGGTCAATAGCTGCCCATCTGTATTTCAGTGATGGAAAATCTTTACTTCTCAGATTGACTAGAATATCTGCCATATTGGATAGAGTACTAGACTTGCAGTCAGGCAAGGTGGAGTTCAAATCCTGATTCAGATACCTAATAAGTGTGTGATCCTGGGCAAATCACTTAACCTCTGTTTGCCTCAGTTTTCTCAATTGTGAAATGGGGCAAATAATACATTCACCTCCCAAGGTTGTTGTGAGAATCAAATTAGATACTTGGGAAAATATCTGTTTGCACAGTGCCTGAAAAATTGTAGGTTATTAATAAATGTCTTTTCTCTTTCCTTTATAACACGTATAGTAAGGCAAGACAACAAGCCTTTATTAAGTACTCATTATGTTAGGCATTAGGCTAAGCAATACAAGATAAAAGATAGTCCCTGCCCTCAAGGAGCTTATACTCCAACTGGGGCATTCAGAAAACAAAAAGGAATTGAACAGTGTGTGGGGGTAGGGGATGGGGGGTGGAGTCAGGGAAGGCGCTCACATGGGGCCATGGTGGCACAGACCAGAAAGTCAGATGCAAAGTTGAGAGGGGAAAGAAGGATGGCTATCCTGGGCCCTTCCTCAAAGTGGAGGACTTGCAAGGATCATAAGAGTGGATCAATGCTCTAAGAAGATGAGGTCACAGGAGCAGAAGTAATTGAGACATGGTGGCAAAGTCTGGAAAGTCATACGACAGTTATCAAGCAACCTAAGGTAATCTCAGAACAATAGGTCTGACCTGTCAAGGAAACACAAGAGGAAAATGACTGTTCAGGTAAAAAGGAAAAAACAGGACTAGAGACTTGACCTATGATTTCACTTGTGTAAAGAGGCTCCAGATGGCGAAGCTCCTTCTACCAATTCAAGTTGGCATATTCTCTGCAACTTAGAGTCTTAATTTTTCCCCTACATTTTAGAATACAAGGCTGAATTGTACTGCCAACTGGCAGTAGTTCCCAGTCCCTGGGTTTAGAACACTGAGAGGTTATGTGACTTCCCCACATCTACACAACCAGACTGAACTTAAAACCAGGCCTTCCTAGTTTGGAGACCAGGCTCTTTCCACTAGGCTAAGCTGCCTCTCAAGAACACACCCATGGTAATATTTTGCCTAGTGGCTTCCTGCAAAACCACAGAATCCGAGAACAGGCATCCCAGATGGAGACTCCAGGGAGTCCCTACAAATATGTAGTAGACCGAAATAGATCTCAGAGGAGTCCCTACAGTACAACACTCCCTGAGGTACTCTCCCAATTTGTACTAATGCTTGGAGTTTTGGTCTCCAGAGGATGTTTACTCCCTCACTTTCTAGGGGGGTAAACCTGTGGGGCTCCACTTCTAATGCTATAACTCATGATCTGCACCTCCCCTTCCCCCTACCATGTACTTTCCATTAGTAATCAGCAAGGAGACATAAAAAGCTTTTATAAAGTAGGAAATCAGGGCAGGTAGGTGGCCCAGTGAATAGAGTACTGGCTTCTGGAGTCAGGAGGACCTGAGTTCAGATCCGGCCTTAGACACTTAACACAAAAACTAGCCATGTGACCTTGGGCAAATCACTTAACCCCAATTGCCCTCCAAAAACCAAAAAATAAATAAATAAAAAGTAGGAAATCAAAGATTGGCTATCAAGCACAGTTGGTACAAAACATTCCCCCCTAAAATCTGGGTTCTGTTCTATTCCAGTATACCTTTTGGGAGGTAAGGTATGATCAGACCTGTGTTTCATGAAGATAATTTTATTAGCTCTGTAGAAGATGTTTTGAAGAAGGAGAGATTAGAGGGAGAAAGACCAACTAGTACATTCTTACATTAATGCTGTAGCTCCCATTTAAAAGCTCATGATGATGATCTGTGGAGTTTTCACTAAAAAAATCCTTAATAGTGCTTTAAGAAGTAACTAATTGCTTATGAATAAGATGAGTACTATATTAAATTACTCTGGAGGTTTACAGCACTTTTGTTGTTGTTGAAAAGGATTCACTGGAACCATAGTATTAGTGGGAATTCCAACAGTAGCCAAGTGAGTGAAGAGGAGACAGATGCAGGGATGTTATGAAGGCAGCATTGATAGAACTTGGAATCTGATTTGGGATGGGAGAAAGCAAAGCATGACTAGAAGGTTAGAGATTTGAGTGACTAAGAATATTCTCAGTAGACACTGGGAAATTTAAAGGAGGTTTAAGAAGGAAGATGATGAATTTAGTTTTGGACTTGTTGAGTTTGAGATGCTGATGGGACATCCAGAGAGAGATAGAGACAGTGGATTAACATTCAGGGGAGACATTAGGTCTAGATATCAAAATTTAGAATCATCTATGTTGAGACAATAATTGAAGCAAACGGAAAAGGTGTGATTATTAGAGAGATAACAACAAAAATATTAGTAATAATTAATTCAATTTAAATATAAATTATAATTTAATATAATTAATTTGAAAATGAATACTAATAATAACTAACATGTGCCAGGCACTGTACTAAGTAAGCTAACTACTTTATAAATATTATCTCAGTTGATCCTTACAATCCTTATCCCCCTTATACAGTTGAAGAAACTGAGGTAAACAGAGGTTAACCTACTTGCCCAAAGTCATACAACTAATATGTGTCTGAGGCTGAATGTCAATTCAGGTCTTTCTGATTCCAGGCCCAGTGTTCTATCTGCTGTACCGCCTTGCTAGAGAGATTTAAAAAAAAGAAGCCCCAAAATAGTCTTGGAGACACCCACACTTAGGCAGAGGGACTGAATGATGACGATCCAGCAGATAAGACTGAGGGGTAATAGTCCAAAACTCAATTAGAAGGAAAGCCAAGTGGAAGGAGAGTCAAAGAAGAGGAGTTCATTTTCACCTTTAATATTCTTTGAGTCTATGTATGACCCCAAGCAGTGTCTGGATATGAATGATCTGGCTCAGAGTTTAGAAACTATGCAGCAACAGCTCAGGCTTTGGAAGAAGTAACATCTACAGTAGAGTGACATGTTGGTGGAGATGCCAGCTTTCAGCTTTCCTGCATAGGCTGTCCCGCCAAACTGGAGCTGTCGGATGTATATAAACTTGAGTGCTCAGGCTGCCTGACTTCTCAGGGTGGCTCCTAAGCATCTGTGTTCAGCTCCCTGGTTCTGGGTGTCACTCAGTCTGGTAGCAGTCATAGGTGTGTAGGCTGCAGGTGTAGCAGGAGAGCCCCTACCTCTCAGCATGGCAGAGGGCCCATCTCTTTCCCTGTCAGCCTCTTGCCTGGAATGATTTACTGATCCGCAGTGTAATTAGTAAAGATTGGAAAGAATTCAAGGATCTGATGAGCCTATCATGGCAGCCCATGAGAGAGGATGGCAGATGGCAGAAATAAAAATGAAACTTGGGAACCTTTGGTGAGGGAAGGTCCGGCCCTCAGCAGTCTCCCTGTTCTATTTCCTCTGCCTCTGGCCAGGGCCTAGCAAGGCCTGCGGATGCCTAGCAGGACTGGTGGATCTGTATGCTAATCAGCCAGCCTTGTTTCTCCTCTTGAATGCATTCAGCAAAACCCTCCAACGGGCACTGACCCACAAGGCTCTCCAGCTCTACTAATGGCCAGAGATTAGCCCCAAAGTCAAGCAGATGGACAATCCCCAACAATGGTTAAAACAGACTATCCTATCCCAGGGCTCTCAGGTGCATCTGGAGGTCATCTTGCCCATTTTTCAATGATTAGGCAGGTCATCATGTAAATTAGAAAGAAAAATAAACACCAGAACACATTCTTAGAATTCATGAGAAGCCTGCAGAAGCAATAGATGCTCTTCTCCCTCTCCGCCCTCTTTATTTTTGTTTGTTTCCATGGGGAAACTGGTTGTGTTTGCTGTAGGCAGATGCTGTAAGAAGTTGGGGGTGAGTGCTGGGAAACATGATCAGCACTAATACACACGGTAGGCCTTGTAAGTTACCGGATATGCTCAATAAATACTTGATAACATGAATGACATGGTAACTACTGGATGAATGGATGAATCAATGCAAACACATTTATTCAGTGCTTACTATGTGTTAATCACTATGCTAAGTGCTGAATACAGCGCTTGCTTTCAAGGAGCTCATATTCCAATGGAGAGACAACCTATGGAAGGTTCCAAGGGCAGACCAGATGGAGAACAAAGGGTAACCAAACACCTCTTCTTCAATGTCATTTGCATAGATAAAACCCTATCAGGTGCTGGGATCTGATAGGGCCAAAGACTTTGGGGGCAAGAACATTCTTTTCTGGGTATTCAGGAACAGTGGCCACAGTACCCAGGGAAGCTAGGCCAGATCTCCACAGGGGTTGCTTCCCAGGATGACTAAAGGCCACAAGAAATGGGCAAATTTTTTAGATGGCTCATCTACATCCTGCAAAGAGTATGACATCATATACCTAATTCAAGAATGAAGATGATAATAATGGTGATGTTATATTTCTTTAGCACTTTAAGGTTTTATGAAACATTTTATCCAGCAACTTTATGTTGAATATAAAGGTTAAGGATAGGCACTGGAACAGTGTTTTCATTACTGAAGGGGATTTTCAGATAAGGAAGTTTCCTCTACTAAGATAGGTTGGCTCTATTTCTTTTTTTTTTTTTTTTGGAGGGGAGAATGCTGGGCAATTGGGGTTGACTTGCCCAAGGTCACATGGCTAGTAAGTGTTAAGGGTCTGAGGTCAGATTTGAACTCAGGTCCTCCTGATTCCACGGTCAGTGTTCTATTCACTGTGCCACCTACCTGTCCCTGCCCTGTTTCTTACTATAGAAAAGTTAAGTGACTTGCCTAGGTCATAGCGAAATCATTTAAAGTTTGAAGAGACTTCAAGAGTCATGTAGAGCAATCCTCTTGGTTTTTAGATGTAAAAAGTGAGGCCCAGAGAAGTTAAAATGATCTTAGGGTGAGGTATTGAGGTATTAAGTGGTAGAGTCTGGATTTGAATCCAGGTCCTCTGATGCCAAATTCAGTTTTCTATCAACCATACTACAGGTCATGTAGCCAGTGTGGGTCAGTCAGAGACAGGGAAGAAGTACTGGAAACCATCTCTACTCTTTGTTATGCCCAAATGCCTTTCGTGTTGCACAAATAAGTATTTTTTCTTTACAGATGAGAAAATTGGATCATATAGGAGTAATTTGTTTCCTTTAAGCAGGAAATTGCTGGTGATGCTAGGAAACACAAGGTGCCACATGCTCATCCATATATCGTAACCAAACTGCCTTGCACTGAGGGGTAATACCTAGTCCTCAGAATCAAGCCAAACATTCAGACTATTGAAAAAAGGATTCTGGGGTGGAGTCAAGATTGCGGAGTAGAAGCAGGACCTCTAAGAGGTTCTGGCTTCCACCTTCCCCAATCAATGTAAAAAGGGGACTCTGAATAAACTTTGGAGCTGCAGAACCCACAAAATGACACAGAGAAGCTAACCTCCAGCTGAGGACAGCCCAGCAAGCCAGCAGGAATCAGCCAGCAGATAGCGCTCTGGGAGCCGAGCCCAGGCCTGCTGGAGGTTTTAGCCCCAGGGTGGGTCTGACCAGCTGCCTACTGGAGGGACTCCAAATCACCAGCAGCTGTGGCTGTTTCCAGAATTATCAACACATAGATGTGAAGGAAAAAGTGAGAGGTCAGTGCAGTCTGGACTTTGGGAACCAGTGAGTGGAAGTGCATGGCTTTTGCCCCCAGGATGAGAAGCCGCTGAGACACCTGGCACAGCCAGCACCATGTGGCAGCTTCAGCTCCTGCCCTGCAGAGTGTAGGGGGACCAAGTTACCAGTCTGAGGGGTAATTGTTCTTGCTTTAACCTGCTTGGATCTGGATTGCAGTCTAGAGTGGAGGTCCTGGGGTGTGTGTCCAGCTTGCCAGAGTGTGTGGAGGCCTCAGGGAAAGCACACATCTAATAGCTCCAGCAGCTGAGAAAACCCCAGCGTTTGGGATGAAAGCTCCTCTGTCTGGTGGCAGAGTCCTACTGTTGCAAAAATCCCAGGGGTCAAGTGACTGAGGGGTGACATGACCAGGCAAAAGAAACAAAGCAGATGGAAGATTCCAACATCAGACACCAATTTTGGGGACAAAAAGGAGCAAAGCATGGAAAAGGAGGAAGACAGTGAAGTCAGAACTCCTCCACCAAAAGCTTCAAAGGAAAATATGAGCTGGTTACAGCACATAGAGGACCTTAAGAAGCACATAAGAGAAGTGGAGGAAAAATTGGGAAGAGAAATGAAAACAATGCAAGAAAATCATGAAATGAGAGTCAACAGCCTGACTGAGGAAACTCACACCTTAAAAAATAGACTAACTCAAATGGCAAAAGAAAGAATGCCTTAAAAAGCTGAATTTGTCAGATGGAAAAAGAATCTCAAAAGCTCAATGAGGAGAATCATTGCTTCAGAATTAGATTGGAACAAATGAAAGCTAATGACTTTATGAAATCAAGATGCTGTTAAACAGATCCAAACAAATGAAAGAATAGAAGGCAATGTGAAATATCTCATTGGAAAAACCACTGACCTGGAAAATCGATCCAGGAGAGATCATTTAAAAATTATTGGACTACCTGAAAGCCATGATCAAAGTAAGAACCTAGAAATCATCCTCCAGGAAGTTCTCAAAGAAAACTGCCCTGATGTTTTAGAACCAGAGGGCAAAATAGAGGTTGAAAGAATCCACTGATCACCTCCTGAAAAAGATCCCAAAAAGAAAACTCCTAGGAATATTATAGCCAGGTTCCAGAATTCCCAGATTAAGGAGAGAATATTACAAGCAACCAAGAAGAAACAATTTGAATATTGTGGAAACACAATCAGGATAACCCAGGATCTGGTAGCTTCTACACTGAGGGATCAAAGGGCTTGGAATATGATATTCCGGAGGTCAAAGGAGCTGGGATTAAAATGAAGAATCACCTACCCAGCAAAACTGAGTATCATGTTTCAGGGGAAAATATGGTCATTCAGTGGAATAGAGGACTTTTAAGCATTCTTGATGAAAAAACCAGAGTTGAATAGAAAATTTGACATTCAGATACAAGAAGCATGAGAAGATAAACAGGGAAAAGAAATCATAAGGAACCTATCAAAGTTGAATTATTAACATTCATACATGGAAAAACAATAATTGTAACTGATGAAACTTTTGTTATTATGAAAATAGTTGAAGGAAATATACATATATATACATATTTTATATATATATATATATGAAGGTATATAGGAATATAAATACATATGTATATATGTGTATATATGTTTACAGGTAGACATAGATAGAGGGCACAGGACCAATTTAACAGAAAGGGATGATACTTAAAAGGTGAAATCAAGAGGTAAGAGAGGAATTTAATGAGAGGAGAAGGGGAGAGACAGAATGGGGTAAACTATCTCATATAGAAGAGGCAAGGGAAAATGGTTACAATGGAGGGGAAGAATAGAAAGGCAAAAGGGAATGGGTCAACCTTACTCTCATTGAATTTGGCTTGGGGAGGGAATGAAATACACACTAAATAGAGTATTTCACCCTACAGGAGAGTAGGGGGAAGGGAATCAGAGGGGGGATGATGGAAGGGAGGGCAGGCTGAGGGGGAGGGAAGTTGGAAGCATCCACTTTTGAAAAGGGATGGGATCAAAGTAGAGAATAGAACAAATTGGAGGTGGGATAGGAGGGAGGAAAATATAGTCAGTCTTTGACGATATATCTACTATGTTATTGTTTTGCATTAGCTGCACATGTACAACCTATACTGAACTGCTTATCTTCCCAGTAAGGGTGGGTGACAAGAGAGGAAGGGAATGAATCTTTAATTCAAAGTTTTAAAATCAAATGTTTAAATATGTGTGTGCATGTATATATATATATATATATATATATATATATATATATATATATATAT
>NW_027187419.1:47665277-47673437 GCF_028583685.1 Petaurus breviceps papuanus | reverse complement strand
TATATATATATATATATATATATATATATATATATATATATATATATATATATACTATTATCAATACTATTTTACATGTAATTGGGAAATAAGATATACAGGCACTGGGGCATAGAGATCCACCAAGCCCTACTGGAAAAGTCGAAAGGGGTATGGGAGAAAATATGGGAGAGAGCAGACTGGAGGAGGGGATATCCTATGGGACTGCTATTTTGGGGCAGTGGGTAGGGGAAAAATGGGGAGAAAATTTGTAACTCAAAATCTGGTGGAAATGAATGATGTAAATCAGAAGTTAATAAAGCATTTGAAAAATGAAAAACAAAATAAAATAAAATGACATAAAAATTTAAAAAAAAGAAAAAAAGGATTCCTTGAAACCCATCCCTCATCTCAACTCCACTGATATGAGAAACTTAAGATAATAAATGTGTTTCAAAATGCAGCTGTGCTTCCTTCCTATGCCCCTCCCCTCCCCCAACCCCAACTTCGAAATCCAGTGTATAAATGGTACAGTTTATGCAGAGCACATCATGGAAGCTAAAACAAGTTGGAGCCCGATTCCTGTAGCTGAAATATCCTGATGTTGACAGAATGGGGACGCATTTCCACAGCTCAGAATTGTATAATAATACCTCGGGGGAGTCATTGGCAAAGTTTGGCCAAAATATAATTAGTTTGCACAGCTATTAGAGACTGATAAAAGGTTTTAATTTGTGGAGTGATCTCTCAAATCCAGATACTTCTTAGCTGCTCTTCCTTCACCCTCTAATATGGTGGCTACTCTCTCCATCTGAATATAGCCTAGACCTGTGAGTAAGCAGGAAATAATCAACCCTGCCAATTGGGAAAGTAGAGCGCTGATTTTTTTTTCCCGCTTTAATTGCTGAGGAAGGAGGAAGAGAGCTAGGAAATCCAGGGGACTTTGTCTTTCAAGGGGAGACCTTCAGTCACAGGTTAACATTTCTGTCTGTGGGTCAGAAAGCATTATAGCACCATCCTCAGCAAAGGGAAAGTTAGGAACATATGAACTAGATAAAAGAAGGAACTTGGAAAATCCTCTAATTCACAGATTCTTCCCCTTTTGTGTGTGTCATAGATCTTTTTATAGGCTGGTGAAACCCATGGACCCTTTTCCAAAATAATGATTTTATATTATAGAAGGAAATGCTCAATTTCATTTTGAGATTGATGAAAAATAATTATGCATATATATATATATATATACATACATACATATATATATACACACACATACAAATTCAAAGACTGAAATTTCTCTAGGACCCACTTATGCCATGAACCCTAGGTTAAGAACTCCATCACTCTAATCCATCTCTCTCAATTTCCAAAATGAGAAACTGAGGCCCAGAGAGGTGAAATTAAAATTACACCAGGAGTAAGAGAAAAGTAGGGATTAGAATCCAGCTTGTCCAGGTTCAAATTCAGTATTCTTTCCACTGAGCCAATGTTGTCAGTGAGCTCCTTCTCTGTTGAAACCACATGGAAATATCAACTGATTCCTGGCACATTAAGGGTTGCTCTGAATGTGTTTTGCTGGAGAAGGGAAAAAGAAAAGCCAGGAAAACAAACCCACAAATTGGCCTTGACTTTCAGAGGGTTCCCCAGGACATGGAAGGCTTTGACTTTATTGATTTGGGCCTAAGGACTAGGAGGCCTAGTGACAGCTTCTGAATTCTGCAGATTAGCTGAAGAGACAAACAAACACGATAAAAGAAAACCAAGGAGATGGTATCAAACAACTGTAATCTATTGTGCCCGGGAAAGTGCACTTGAACAATGGCTACAATCACATCTGATAGCATAATACACGCTTTACTGGCAACAATTTGCCTCTGAGGGAGAGACAACACATCACACATACTGAGACCATCAAGACAAAGATGAGTTTACATTTTTTTCCCCACAAACACTGTCTCTTAACTGAGAATTTCTGAGCTTGTGTATGGGCAATTGAGTTTGATATGTGTGAGGGCAACAGGGGAGGACCAGAACAGGGGCGCAGAAATGTCTGCTGGAGAATATGATATTTGGGTAAATAAATAGAAGGGATGTAGGGAGGAAGGATCAAGTGAGTCCCCTGTCAATTTGATTAGAATGAAGGACCTAGGTATTTTTCTTAAGGGAATGTTTTATTGAAAAGTATGTGTACCCTGCTCGTACTTTGCTGAGAGGAAAAAAGAAACCCCTCTTATGAGTGGATAGTGCATACAATTGTCTCCAAGATGATGCACAGTGAGGGGCTGACCTTCCAACATAGTCTATGATAGTGAGTTGTGAAAAAGACTCCGTCCTTTGCTAGCACTTTCTCTCCTGGCAAGTTCTTTACCAGTGTACACTAAAGGAAATTTTTCCTCCCCACCCCAACCCCAGCAGTAATGGTGATGAAAGAAAAAGAACATGGAAGGCCAGACAAGAGGTGTTAGACCTTTACTTTCCAGCCAACATCTACCTATTCCCTTTTCTGAATATAGGGTGGCTACCAGAGTACCTGAGATTAGATTTTACCAGCCTTTTATTTTTGTAAGTTGATTTTATTTAATTTTTGTTGTTGTTATTGTAAAGATTTGTGATTTCATGGGTATAAGGAACTTCCCACTGAGAGAACACCCTCTACCGATTCAAATTTTAACTGCTCTGCAATTCATAATCTTAGAGAGTATATTTTGGGTACTGAAAGCTTAAGTGGGTTGGCCAATCAGACAGCCAATAAGTGTAAAAGGGTAAACTTGAAGCTAGATCTTTCTGGACTCAAGGCTTCCTGTCTATATACTAGACCAGTAGTGTCAAAGGCAATTAGAAATGGGCCACTAAACCATACATTATGATCTCTGTGGGATACATATTGACATAGTTTTGAAATGTAATATTATCTATGTTTTGTTATATTTTTTTTATTTTGCTAAATATTTCCCAATTATATTTTAATCATGTTTAAGTCACACTAAGGGATGTTATGGGCCTCATGTGGCCTCTGGACTTCCTTGAATAGACCACACTGATACCCCTTGAAGGTTTGTTACAAGACATCAAGAATTCCTAGGCTCAATTGTTTGGGTATTGGCCTTCCAGAGGGAGATGTATTCAATAAGGTCTTCCTTTGAGAGGGAAGAAGATGGACCACAGAATGATCCTGTGGCTGAAGGATTCAACCATGCCATGGGAGACTGGAGAGAACCAAAGACATGGACTTTGCCAAATCTATTATTTTTAGCTGTTCAGATACAATGTGAAGGGGAAGTATTTTGTTTAGCAGCCCTTCAAGATGTATCTAATGGACTATTTGGGTACTTTATGGTAATTTGTTTGTTCATGTACTCCTAAAAATATTTTGTAGTTTATAAACATTATGAGGGAAATTATAGTTTCTTTATATGCCTGATATGCATATTAATAGGCATTTATTTTCCTTGCCCATCCAAACTCCTTATTTCCCTATTAAAAAACAAAAACAAAAATCATATGACTAATACTCATAGTCAAACAACCAAAATTCTCTCATTAGCCATATATATTTTTTAACATGTATCTTTTTCTGTCAGGTCCTCACCTCTTTGTTAGAAGGTTGGTGTAATGGAAATGCAAACTTAAAGATCTTCCCTGCCCCTAGGCTAGAGTGCACCTGGAGCCTGGGGTGGGAGGCTTGTTTTTCAGTAGATACTTCTTGATTGGCCAGTGAGTCAATAAGGTTGTTACATTCTCTGAGCCAGGAGAAGGCTATATAAGCCCTGATGTGTAGCTTTGTTTTGGGGACTCACTTTGAGAAGTGTTCTGTAATTTGATCTGAATTCTGGGAAGCCGTTGTTGAGAGTCCCCCGGCTTTGAAAAACCCAGAATGTGGAAACCCAGAAGTTGACTGGGTATGGATGTAATGGTTGGACAGTTTGGAAATCTGTCTACTTGATGTTTCTGTCTTGATAATTATTCCTGTATACTTTGAGGTTCAGGGTGCTGACCTTTTCTCCCGGACAAGGTAAACGATATATGTCTGACTGATTAAAGTAAGCTTGTTAACCCATTTTGAGTTGCTTTCCTTTAACAAAGCAGATCCAAGAACCTGTGGTAGCTGCAAACCCTGGGGACACTGGGGTGCTTGCTGCTACAGTTGGTAGCATTCATCATCATCAATCCTCTGTAATCTTGCTTGGTCACTTCATTGACCAAGGTTCTTAAGTCTTTCAAAGTTGCTTGTCTCTATAATGCTCTTGTATCTCATAAATTATTCCTGGTTCTACTCACTCTACTTTGCATCAGTTCTTACAATTTTTTCCAGGTTTCTCTGAAACTCTTTCTTTAGTCTTCTCTTATGGTATGATCATATTCCATTGCATTTATATACAAAGTTTGTTCACTTATTCCCTAATCGATATCCCCTTCTTTAGTTTACACTTCTTTGACACCATAAACAGAGTGACTATAAATATTTGTGCAAAGGAGAACCTTTTCTTCTTGATTTCTTTGGGGTATAGATAAGCTTATTAGGGATATCATTTGGGGGCAAAATTACAAATTATGTTCCAGAATGGCTAGACTATTTCATAGAACCAACACTGTATCTGCCTTTCCAAAGCTCTTCAAGTATGTATAATTTTCCTTTGTTTTTTTAAATCATCTTTAACAATCTGATACATGTGAGGTAGAACCTCAGAACTGCTTTAATTTGCGTTTCACTAGTTATTAGTGATTTGGAGCATGTTGTCATACAGCTATTGAAGCTTGGACTGCCAGTTCATATCTTTTGACCATTTATCAACTGGAGAATGTCTCTTATTCTTATAAATTTGTAGCAATTTTTCATATAGGGTATTCCAAACATTAGTGAAATTTAGCTGAAAAATGGCACTAAGCTCTGCATAGCTTAAAACTGCACTAAGACTTTTAGGCACCCTGTGTATTTTGAGAATAAGATTTTTTTTTTCAGGAAAACACTACAAAGATTTATTTTTCTCGTTAGCTAAATTTTTCCCTTTCGATCTTAGCTGTATTTGCTTTATTTGTGTAAAAACTTGAAAATTTTATGTATTCAAAATTTTCCATTTTATCTTCTATGATCATTCTATTCTTGTTTGGTCATAAAATTATCTTCTATTCATATATCTGAAAAGTAATTTCTTCATTGTGCCTCTAATTTGCTTATGATGTAACCCTTTATATCAAAGTTATGAGCCCTTCCACAATCCTTTGCTGTTTGTACAATGTGATAAGATTGTTCCTGGGCCATACAGCACTCAGGTGAACAGAATTACATTCATATCCCTTCCTTCTGAGTGGCCTTTCTGTCCAGTCTTTACAAAGGTGAGACACAGAACGCCCAAAACACCATATCCATATGCCCCCTTCCCAAATGCTCCCTGCATTGCCACCACTGCCTAAAAACACACAAACCAGTATATGGTGCTTCTTTTCATAAATGCTTCCTGGATCATAGAATCTAACAGCTCCTGACCATTTGGGGTGACCATTAATAGAACTTCATCAGAAGACTGGGCCTCAGATTCAGTCCACGCTTGAACGCAGTAGGAGAATATTTCTGCTAATGGTTTTGGATCATATGGGAAAATGTCCTAGCCTCATCTGCATAGCATTACAGATTGGGAACTGGCAGGGTCTTTGGGGCTCAGAGAATTCATGACTTTCCCAAGGTTACCCAGGTGGTAAGCAACAAAGGAGGGATTTGAACCCAAGTCTCTCACTCCAAAGTCAATGTTCCTTCTACTTTACCAAACTTCTCACTTTATAGTTCAGCCAACAGAGAGAAGTAACTTTCATCAAGTTTGAGTCTGAAATTGAGTTTGAGATAGCCCTAGGAGAAAATCCTCTTAATCTCCTGCTATAAACTCTTGTTGTCAAACTGCTTTCTCATATTTAGTGCAGCCAAGTGGAGGATTTCGGAGAACTGAAGAATCATATACTGGTTAGATCAGAAGAGATTTTAAAGATCATTGTATCTAACCTTCCATTTTACAGAAAAAGAAACTGAGGGACCAAAACATTAAGTGGTTTGCCCAGAGACATACAGCTAGTAATTGTCTGAAGCAAAATTTGAATTCAGGTCTTCCTGACCTAAGTCCTGAACTCCATCCACTGAACTATGCTGTCTATGCACTCCAGCTGCTTTTTTTTTTTTTGGGGGGGGGGAGGGAGGGCAGTCATAGGGAAGAAGATATAAAGGATAAGGTCAGAGTTCAGCCCTATGAGTTATATCCATATTTTTCCTAACATCTACCGGAGTATCTTGCATATAGTAGGGCTTAATAAATATTTACTGAATTAATGGTTTACATTGAACTAAATATTCAAGAATAAAGTAACTAGGGCCTGGCACACAAACCTATTTATGTTTTTACTACTAGCATTTTTTTTCCTGATGATGCTGTAAGGTGATATATCACACCACTATTCCCTGAGTCACAATTACACGTGGCCCAAAGGACAAGAAGACCCCTAGGTAGTGTAGCGGATAGATAGAGTGCTGGGTCTGGAGTCAGGAAGACTCATCATCGTGAGTTCAAATCTGGCCTCAGACATTTACAAGCTGTGTGACCCTGGGCAAGTCACTTCACTCTGTTCACCTCAGTTCCTCATCTGTATACTCCAGTATCTTTGCCCAAATCAAACATGACTGAAACAATTGAACAACAAAGGACAAAGAGATGTAAGGTAGGCATGGGGAGGCTGCAGTGCACACAAAGTTTATGTGATAGTACAAGAAATAGTTGTGGGGAAAGATGAGAAGCAAGGAATTCCCCGGCACAGGGAGCACCCAAGTGCTGCGGATATCCATGCAATGCAGAAAGCATCAGAGGAAGGACTCCAGCGTCTGGAGGAAATCTTCTAGGATTGATGTGGAAGGACGGGGGGATGAAAAGGCAGGTATAAATTGCCATCTGTAGATTCACTGAAATACTGAAAGACTCTCCTACCCTGAGGTGGTTTTGGCTTTTTCAATGGCCTAAGAGCTGAGGAGAGCAGAAAGTGCCGCAGGCCAAATGTTTGTTGGAGGAGAGGGAATATAAAACCTGGAAAGCAGAGGGAAGACTCTTGTCGGAGTCTGCATTTACTTTTCTGAAAACATGTCACCTCACCCTCCCCACTATAAAATGTAAGCTGGATAATGATTATTCCCTTTTGTTTTGTTTTGTTTTTTTGTTTCCAGAGAGCATAAAGTAGGAGAAACTTAATAAAGTCTCATCATATAAAGGAATAAATTACCTGTGGGCTGGAGGTCCCTTCATCTCTAGTGACTTAGATAACTGAAAGGTCATGTCTGAAGCCTCCTGACTGGGATCTTTGGCAGTGAGAGGTCCCTAGACTTCTGCACTCATTCAGTACCCAGCACACTGTGCTCAGCACAGAGAAGACACATAAACGGGCATCTGTAAAGCCCCAACTTAAGTGTGAACTATCGTTATTATCATATCTCTTGGCTCCTTTGAGGTGCCAGAGAACTGACACACCCCAAACTCCAGAAAGCATCTTAGAAAGGAATGAACAGCAATAGATTTGGAGTCAGAGGGCCCAGGCTCAAATCTTCTCTCTGCCAACATGAGGAGGCTGGATAAAATGGCCTTCAAAAACCCTTCCAGCTCTTGCTCTGTGTGAGGCATTGAGATTTATTAATATTCTTCCATGCAAAGCCCATCTATCCTAAGTATTCAAAAAGCATATACCCTGTTTTCAAGGAGAAATCTCCGTGTGTGTGTGTGTGTGTGTGAGAGAGAGAGAGAAAGAGAGAGAGAGAGAGAGAGAGAGAGAGAGAGAGAGACAGAGAGAGACAGAGAGAGAGAGAGAGAGAGAGAATGTGTGGAAAAGAGACAAAGACAGAGAGATGGACAAACATACAAAGAAGGATGGAGAAGAGGGAGGGAGAAAGAGAGAGAAACAGAGACACTGAGAGAGACAGAGACAGACAGACAGACAAAATAAATTATTAGTTACAATTCATGAACCCATTAAGTATCAAGGTTTAGGGATCCTGAGTTCACAAGATTCTTGAAGGATACATAAGTGAGAAAAGCTCTAGCAGAAAACAAAGGAGTCCTAGAATGTCTCTTAATAACTGGGTAATTCAAAAAGAAATTTCTTCTCTAAGCTCTGTGTGTGTGTGTGTGTGTGTGTGTGTGTGTGTGTGTGTGTGTGTGT
>NW_027187419.1:47649145-47664877 GCF_028583685.1 Petaurus breviceps papuanus | reverse complement strand
CACACACACACACACACACACACACACACACACACACACACACATTCTCTCTCTCTCCTTCTCTGCAATTAAGTTTCAAATACATGCCCTGAGATCAAAAGTGAGTTTTCAAGATACAAAAAGCTTCCAGTCAAGAGGATGTACAGTTATAGATATTCCCAATTTACACTGCCTGCAAGTTTCTAATACTTCAGAGATTAGCTATTAAATTGAAAGACCCACAGTCTTCCTAGATGAGTGGATTTCAGCACTGCAGGAGAAGATAGACAAGGGGTGGGGGTGGGGGTTTAGGAAGGAGGTCCTTTTGAAGCATTTTAGCTCTAACCCAGTTTTGGAAAGAAAGAGCCCTAGAATTTAGAATAGAGAACTATACTCGAGAAGAAGCGAGGCACAGTGGCTAAGGAGCTGACCTTGGAATCAAAAAGATCTGGTTTCAAGAGCTGCCCATGGCATTCTAGCTTTGTAAGTATGGACAAGTCAACCCTTGGTGACTCAAGATGCTTTCAAAATCTATCTGTCACAATACTGTCAGTCTGCATTGATGGCATAAATGTCTGTATCAGACCAAAAACAATGACGACACCAAATCGTGTTCATTTCAAAACTCATCTTATCCAGATGGCCTTTTGAGCAATGAAAAAGTATATCCAACTTAATTATCTTTTGGAAACCCACAGGAGCCTAGAGTTCAGTCTAGGTTAACCTTGTTAAAAGAATTCAGTGACTTTGGGTACCACTAAGTAACCTCAGTATAGACATATCATTATTGGTTTACATGACTGCACATGCATAACCTACATCTGATTGCTTACTGTCTCAGGGAGTGTGGAGAGGAGGGAGGGATAGAATTTGGAACTCAAAAATTAAAAAAAAATGTTAAAAATTGTTTTAATATATAATTGGGAAGAAAATAAAATACATATAAAATATTTTTAAGGAGTAAAACTTAAAACAAAAGTAACTAAGAAATGAATGATCCTGTGTATTGTTAATATATTTTTGCTTAATGGGAAGATCTTTCCCATCCATTAATAGGCCCATGTGACCTGCTTGAATCACATGGAAGCCTGAGTCACATGAGTCTATGGTGGGAGGAGTTTGCCTAAGGGTGGAATAGGAAGGGTGGAGGAGAGCCCAGAGGAAGTTGGTTAGAGTAGTTAGAGCTATGTGAGAGAGAGCAAGCAGGCAATGAGCTGTGAGATTTTGTTTGTGGGAATGCCCTAGCAGCGGGAAGGCTTGGGGATTGTGGTGCTCCCTGCATTGTTATTGTATATAGATTTCTTTGTTGCTATGATGGATTTGGCTTTCTGGTATCTGAATAAATGTTTTGGTTTTGTCTTCCATGTGAAGAGTCTATTATATTTTTGCAATTCAGATTTTCACCAGCATAGTCATAGCTGCCATAAGCACTATGAATATCACATTGACACAACATACTGTTTGACCAATTAAAAATTAAAAGTTGTACTTGAAGTGACAAAAAATAAATAGAAGAAGAAAGAAAGAAAGAATAAGGATGAGACTTTGGCTTTTAGTGTCTCATAGTTGGATTCTGATTCAGTTGCTCATTGGCTGTTTTTAAAGAGCCAGGTACTTTTCTAGGTGATTGGGGTAAAAATCCAAACAACAACAAAATAGCCCTGACCTCCAGGAATATACATTCTAGTGACCGGCACTGTTCTAAATGATTTTTATCTAAGCATAAAAAATATAAGCAAAAAAAAAATAGTCCCTGCACTCAAGGAGTTTGCATTCTAATAGAGAATGATACACAAAAGGGAGTTGAAAAGCAAGGAGATTGGGGGAGGGGTGGAAATGAAAGTACAAGTCTAGAAAGTCAGGAAAAGGACCAGAAGTGGAATGAAGGCAGGCTGAACTAGACATCTCCACAAAAGGAGGTTCCAAGAGGAACTCACCAATGGGAGAGGAGGGTGGTGTAGACCTTAAGAAGACATTCCAGGGTGAAGCACACCACTTGCTGGAGGTCTTTCTCACTTTCTTCTGACATTTTGAGGGCACTAGCTGAATACATTAGCTATATACCTCTTCTTCTTTATATGATCACCCTATTTCCTTTGCTAATCATATATTTTACTTGATGACATATTTTATTTCTGTTCTTCAAAATTTCTCATTGGTTATATATTGCAGCCTACTCACATCTACCATATGCCTCTCCATTGTTCTCTGAATTATATTAAATTTTAATTATTTTAGAAAATTTAAGAATATACTGTTTTCTGATCCAGAAAATTGAATAGATTAATTACATGTTTTTACAACTTTAAATGTAATTATCATATGGTGATATAACTATAATTCTATCATGATAATTATAATTATGTCACAATAATGATATAATGATGTGTACTATAGCTTTATTTGTTTGCGTAATCCAAGAAGCAGATTGTAAGTGAGGGTAAAGTCCCTCACTTAGTATTTTCTAAACTGTCTACTTTCCCTACCAACTAGTAGAGCATTGTGTGTGCAGGAGGCACCTAGTAAATGTTTGGATAAATTAACATTGCTGGTATGTTTTCTACTGTGCCAGGAGAAAACAGTTTCTTATGCAATTTTTCCACTGTGCAAAATAGCCTTTCTAAATTTTGCCAATGTAGAAATAATTTGCATTGAAACTTGAATGAGCTAAATTCAGTTTTTCCATTCCTGAAGAGGGGCTATACTAGTTCTTTCATTAAGTTGACCTGAACAAAGCTTTTTTTCTCTTTCCTTGAGCAGTATGAGGTACTTGCATGCAGACAATACTGGAGTTCTGAGGAACTGAGGCTGCTGATCTTAAAGGGACCCAAGAGGTCACTTAGACCAAGCCTCATTTTATAGATGAGGAAAGTGAGGTTCAAGAGAATAATTGACTCACCCTCAGTATTAAAGTTAGCAAGCAGCAGAGTCAGTATTTGGATCCAGATTCTTGGGCTTCAATTACAGTGTTCATTCCCCTAGACCTTGCTTCCTCTAGGATGTAGGTTCTTAATCAATCAATTATAAATAAACATTTACTTAGTGCCTATGAGTGTTGGGGATACAAAAAGAGGCAAAAGACAGTTTCTGCCCTCAAGGGGCTTAAAATCTAACAGGGGAGACAACATGCAAATAGATAAACACAAAACAAGCCATATACAGGACAGATAGGAAATAATTAGCAGAGAAGAGGCACTAGAGGGTTTGGGGAAAGCTTCCAATGAAAGATGGAATTTTAGTTGGGACTTGAAGCTAGGGAGGTCAGTAGGCAGAGTGGAGGAGGAAAACTGCTTCAGTCACAGCCATGGGAGACAGCCAGAGGAAGTGCCTAGAGTGAAGGCGAAATATCTTGTTTGTTGGGAGAGCAAGGAGGCCAGTGACAGTGGATCCAAGAATGTGTGTTAGGAAATACCTCATAGGAAGACTAGGAAGGTAGGAGGAAGCTAGGTTATGAAGGACTTTGAATATTGCATAGAGCATTTTGCATTTGACCCTTGAGGCACTAAGGATTCAGTGGAGTTTATTGAGGGTGTGACATGATTGGACCTGCACCTGCATTGGACCTTTAGGAAATTTACTTTAGTGAATGAATGGTGCATCAATTGGAGTGGGGAGAGAGTTAAGGCAGGCAGATCCACCAGCAGACTATTACAATAATCCTCATTCAAGGAGCCTGTGAATTTGGATAGGGGAACAAAAGAATATATATAAATATAAATAGATATTTATATATATCAATCAACATAATTGTTTTCCTTTGTAAACCCACATATTTTATTTTATGTGTTGGAAAACATTGTTCTGAGGAGTCCATAGGATACATTAGAATGAGAAAGAGACCCCCATCAACCAAAAAGTTTAGAACTAGCTTAAAGAAAATAATAATATTCTTAAGAGGGGGCAGGAAGGAGACAGACTTCTCCATTTTCCAAAATACATTTTGGTGGTGATAAGGTAGGTTTTTTTCATGGACTTTGCTCATCCCCTCATATCCTAACTGTGCTTCATCTGTCGATGATATGCATGCCCACATTGATTCTTTTGTATACAGCGGCAATGAGAAATTCAAGATATCTGTCCTCTTCCAAGAATCTTCCACAACCCACTCCACCAAGTACATTTATTACCTCTTCATCTGGTTCTTTACTTTTAGTTCTAGTAGAGAGTATTGGCTACCCACATAGTCAGCAAAATTGGCACAGAACTGGGAGTTACCAGGGGAGGTACAGCTTAGATCCAAGTCCACAAATGCAAATTAGATCATCTTTACAGGTTATATTTAACTCACTACACTTTGTACTTGGGAGACCTCATCCAAGCAGGTCAGGTGGCATTTTTTTTTCTTCATTCACTTGATTTTGGTTTTCCTCACTTCAAGCCACCTCCTTCCCCTCCTTCATAAACAAAAAACACATGGTCTTATGTCCTTTTCTCATAATTTCTGCCCCCCACCTTTTAAAATGATGCCTCCCATCCTCACTGATTAAATACACATCAAAATCAGTGGCAGATTTACAGGTTAAGAGTGATTTAGTGGAGAGCACTGCAGCCAAATTAATGCCAGCTATAATGTAGTTTACCTCATTAAACAATGCACACCAAGATCCTGTCTGCTGTAAAACAATTGGTCTCTGAAGCCCAGTATTCATCTTCCAGGGTTGCTGGGAGATAATAAATGGGTAATATTCCGGTGATAATGGTAATGGAGTCACGGCTCAGAGCTAATATTATGGCAAAGTAGTAATTATTTCAACAGTAAACAAGGGGATGGTTGAGCTGCCGACAGAATTCAAGCCTGTTGAAATGGTTCAGTTAATTTACTTGGAGTTGAGGTCTGGGACTGGTGGAAAGCTTGAGATGAAGTTCTTATCTGAACCCAAGTGAGCTGGGTCTCCCTCTGCTCCCTGCCTTTTCCTGTGACAGCTGGGAGAGACACTGCTTCCCCTTTTGTGCTAGTCCTGTTTCAGATACATAAAGAATGAAAATTAATGTGCATTGGTCAGAGGTAAATCGTTCCAGGTCCCTCACAGGAAGTATCTGGGAAAGCTAATCATCATTACTTTCTACCAGTGAAGGACCATTTATAGTTCTCTCTCTTCTCAAAGCTGCCCCTCCTCTGCTTTGCTCCCATGCTAAGACATCCAACTAAGATCTTGTTAACAATAGGAACGGTTGTTATAATTAGCACAGTGGTCAGTCTTTCTCCAACTCCACTCTCACAGTTCAATACAGCTGCTATGTTGAGCCTTTCAGGTTTCCCCAGGATGCACAACTGGAAAATGATACTAAAAGCAATAGGTCTTTACTTGACTGATTTTAACTTTATTTGGGGCAGTTAGGTGGCACAGTGGATAGAGTATGGGACCTAGAGTTAGGAAGAATCATCTTCATGGGTTCAAATCTGACGTCAGACACTTACTAGGTGTGTGACCCTGGGAAAGTCACTAAACCCTCTTTGCCTCAGTTTCCTCATCTGTAAAATGAACTGAATAAGGAAATGACAAGTCACTTCAGTATCTTTGCCTAGAAAAACCCAAATGGGGTCAGCAAGAGTCAGGCACAACTGAACAACAGCAACAAACTTTATTTGGCTCATTTTATCATGGGAGGGCTTTTGACTCAACTTGATGCACCTGCCGGCATGACAATGGCAACAATGGAAACTCGGCCAGTGGAAAGAATACATTTGGATCAGAATCACCAGAAAGACACAAATGTAACCAGATTTCCAGACTATAGAATACTTCCTCCAATGGGGAGGAGGGAGATGGAGAAATAGCATTCAATTCTGTCACAGGAGAAACTGCACAGACAACACTTAGAGGAGGAAGCACCCATTACCCAATGGTCCACCAACAGAAGGCAGACCCTGGAATAATCTTGGCCCCAGGTCTTGTCACTCAGTGTTACTCCTTCCAGTTCAGTGAAGGCACACTTGGGCTATTCACACAATAGGCTGTTTGGGGGTACAAAAGAGGGTCAAGTGTTTTATAATGAAGGGTGGAATATCTGAAAGTTGTGACTTACTGGTTAGTAGCTTCTAATATCCCAGGCAGGGAGGTACCAATTAACAAGACTACATGGGGCATTAGTTTTTAGCAGGAAGTTCCAAGTATGGGGGTTTCTGGGAAAGGATGTTGAGTACACTAGATAAGAAAAGAAAATATGTATAAGGTAGAGAGAAGGCAGCTAGTGGATAGAGTGCCAGGCCTGGAGTCTGGAAGACTCATCTTCATAAGTTCAAATCTTGTCTCAGACACTTACTAGCTGTGTGACTGGTCTAGTCACTTGACCCTGTTTGTATCAGTTTCCTCATCTGTAAAATGAGCTAGAGATGAAAATGGCAAGCCATTCCAGTATCTTTGCCAAGAAAACCTCAAACAGGGTCACAAAGACTTAGACACGACTGAAAATCACTGAGCAAACAAAAGGTAGAAAAGGCTTGTAGTAAGAAAGATTGAGTTCAGAAAACCTGATTTTTTTTTTGGCTGGCTACCACCTCCAAACAAGCCAGGAAAAATAGGCTGAAATGTAGATGAAATTTAAATGAAATATTTCTGAGTATATTCATACTTGACTGGGTCATAGAAGGTGATCCGGTGACTCTGGTGATAGACTTCCTAGAATATTTGAAGTGTTTTAATTCCTGAAGGCTGGGGTAGGGACAAAATGACCTCAGGATATCTCTTTTGGCCTGGAGTTGCTGTGAATTGCTAAAGCTAATTGGTTCCTGATCTATTCATTGGAAGTCTGGCCCCAACATTTATCCACCAAGAACTGAAATGAAAAAAAAAATAGGTCTGTTTATATAGGTCACTGAGCAGCCATCAGCTGGCTGTGATCTGAGGTCACAAGAGAGTCCAGTATTGACCTGAACCACTGTCTCAGGCCATTAAGTGCCTACTCTCTCTGGCCAATGAGAAAGGAGAAAGCCCGGGAAGGTGATGGGGATGAAAGCACATTTCTGACCATGTGATTTCTAGCTAAGCTCTCAAAGTGGGCTATTTTATGATTTCCTTTTAATCATAAGGTGCCTACTAACCTACTTTTTGTTTGTTCTTTCTTTCCTCATTTCAGACTCATGCTATTTCTGTTTCCCATCTTTTAAATCAAATCCTCTTTATTACTCTGCCCATTTTTAATCTAATTCATCTAGCTGCCTCTCTCCTGCCTTCCCAGTCATCTTTTTATGTAATTCTCCTAAGTAAAATCCATTTATTGAGCAAAAACTAGGAAAATGGGAGATGTCTAAAATACTTCTGTGTTTATGAAGTTTGAATGTGGGAGAAGGAAGATGTGGACTTTTTCCCAAGGCTGTTCAGGACTTAAAAAACTCATGGAGACAGCATGATGCAACAGAAAGAACACTAGTCCTGGTCTTTAAGGCCCTGGGTTTGAATTTTACCGAAGTTATGTGACTCTGGGTTTCAATTGCCTCATCTGTAAAATGAAGTGGTTAGACTAGTGTAGGAGTATGGAACCTGGGACCTTGAGATCTCATGTGGGGATTCAGTCAAAGGGCTGCATTTGAAGATCTAGAGGGTCACAGGTGGCATTGAGGCCTAGGTTCTCCACCCATGGACTAGTGGTTGGCTTCTGGGGTCCTTTCTAATTTTAGATCCATGATTCTGTGAACTATTTTCTTAGGGAGAGACGTATGGGGCTATGGTTAGACTGTATTTCTTTCCATGTACCTCACCCTCTCAAGATCTGGTGAAATAGCTGTTTGTCTTGGTTGGATACAACAGAGAAGAATAAGGTGGTTGGTAGTGTCCTAATGGTTCCTACATGATTAGCCTGTGAAGCTTCCTGTATCTAGGGTTCCTCATTATGAACGACGGAATCCTAAAACCTCTCCCTACCAGGATTTGTTTCATTCAAAGCATAGCTTTGCAAGAAAACAGGTCTGAAGAGCCTCCACTCCTTCAAGGACCCAAAAAGGTACTAGAAAAACATGGCTTGAAATGGACCTATATGGACTAGCAGCCAGCCAACCAAGGGGGACAGTTAAGTTTAGAATCAACTTGGTAAAAAAGACCATGAAGACATTTGAGTCTAGACCCCTCGTCTCACAGCTGAGGAACTTGAGGCCCAGGGCAATCAACTGAGAAATATCTATTAAGCAGGTGCTATCCTGCATTGGGGGGATACAAAGACAAACCAAAAATAGTGCCTGCCTTTAAGAGTTTGCATTTAATAGGTGAAAGGGATATGTACATATATAAAATATATTTTATACAATATGATGTATAATTAAAACACAAAGATATAATAAAATAATAAAAGTACAATATAATAAAAACCAATAAAATAAAATTTATATATGTGCATATACAAGATACATATTTTGTGGTTCAGTCATTTCAGCCGTGTCTGACTCTTTGTGACTCCATTTGGGGTTTTCTAGGTAAAGATACTGGAGAGGTTTGTCATTTCCTTCTCTGGCTCATTAGACAGATGAGAAAACTAAGGCAAACAGGGTTAAGTCACTTGTCCAGAGTCACATAGCTACTAAGTGTCTGAGGTTAGAATTGAACTTAGCAAGATGAGTCTTCCTGTTCATGGCACTCTATCTGCTGTGCCGTGAGCTGCACTCTGTGAGCAAACCCTTCCTCACACCCATCCCCCATTTTGGTAGCTGCTAAATGTTTGTAGCTTGTAGTCATATGTTACACATTTTCTGTTGTTTACTTGCATAACCTGCGTTGATCGATAAGTTCAAATTATTTCTAAAAATAATCATTTTAAAATTTCTAGAGGTGACTAATACGTCCTGAGTTGCCATCATAAAACCCACTGCTTCTTATTAAAAAATCTTCATGATTCAGGAATTTGTTTTACACTTCTTCGTTGACATTGTTAGTTAAGCTTATATGGATATTATCCTTGGTTGGACCTTGATGTATACTAAGAATTTTATAGTTATTAAGTCCAAATGACATTTTGATATCATTGGATAAATATTTCATGAAATGAAGGAGCTCTTTATTGTGTGTGTGTGTTTTTAAACAGAGGTGAATAACCTACTATCATCCATGCATATCATGAGTAATAATTTATTTTGGTTCCATCCTCTACTTAATTTAGAAACTATATTTACTTTTATTTAGGATAGAAAATAATGAATTTAAGGTTGTATATTGGCTTACCCTGTTTTCCAGAAAAAAAAAGAAAACTATTCATCACACACACACACACACACACACGAGCACACACATAAACATAATTTCTTACAGTAGATACCCACATTACATTCATGTACTACAATTTGTTTACCATTGCCCAATTGATGGATATGTACTTTCTTTCTAATCTTTAACTATCACAAAAAAATGCTGCTGTAAATATTTTGAAGAACATGTGAACTTTTTTCTCTTCAATAGCTTCCTTGGTGTATAAGTTCAGTAATGGAACCTGTAGTTCAAAGGGCAAGGATATTTTGGTTATTTTATTTGCATAATTCCAAATTACTTTCCAAAGCGGTTATACCATTTCACAGCTCCACCAACAATGTATTTGTGTACCCATCCTTCCACAACCCCTCCAATATTGAGTGTTGCCATTTTTTTTCAACTTTGTCAATATATAGGGGCTAAGGTGAAACCTATGGGTTGTTTTGATTTGCATTTCTCTTATTATTAGTCACTTGAAGCAGTTTTTTTATGTGGTAGTAAATACATTACATTTCTTTTGAGAACTGTTTGTTCACATTCTTTTACCATTAATCTATTAGGGAATGGTATACACATATATGTGCATATGTATATATTCATGCATGCATGTATATATATACATACATGTGTGCATATCTATGCATGTGTATGTATTATCTATCTTGGATAGCAAGTTATGATCAGAGAAACTTGATACAAAGATTTTCCCCCCTATTTTATCACCTCCCTTCTTATCCTAGTTGCCTTAATGTTGTCCATACAGAAACTTTTCAGTTCTGAGTTTCCTCTTCTGCTATAAACACTATCATGTTTTTTTTTTTCTGTTATTTTACTTTAATCATTTTTAAGGTGGTCCTGTCCCAAAGGTTTTCCTCTTGATCTTCTCTTCCTGTTTGATATTTCCTCTTACTCACTTCTCCTTAAGCTAATACACTCATTAGTTTTTAAATTTCATTTTTTGCACCCCTTACCCAAAAGGATTTCTCTCATTCTCTTTATTATCTGTGTTCTCTTTCTGTATATCCCAGATCCTCATTCTTTGATTTATGAGTCCTATAATCATCTGGTCTTTCTCTTTTCTCTGTATTCTTTATGCAGTCAAAGCTTCCAACATATCCAATCTAGGGTCTCTCTTCTAGGCACTTTCTTGTAGAGCTGGACTCATGGATTTTTTTTTTCATGATGCCACATTTCTAGAACAATGCCAATGATTATTAATAATAATAATTTTCATTATTATTAGAATGATAGAAAACATTAGTTAACATTTATTTAATGCTTGCTATATGCCAGGCACTATGCTAAGCATTTTATAATTATTATCTGATTTAATCCTTATACCCCTGAGACACAGGTAGTATTATTAGCTTCATTTTATAGATCAGGAAACTGAGGTGAGTAGGGGTCAAGTAACTTGCCCAGGCTCACATAGTAAAACATTTTCTGAAAAAAAAATTGAACTTAGATCTTCCTGACTCTAGGGAGAGTTCACTATCAAATGTTCCACTTAGCACTGTTTCATGGTAAGGCATCTATCCCACACAGTGGTGGATAATGCAAACCACCACTGATTTATACGCACTCTTATTGACATTATTTTACTATATTTTCCTGGAAATTTCAATGTCTATGCTCTCTCACTCTTCCAAGTGGAAACTCTCCCCAGAGGTTCCAAGCCACTGTCCCAGGTTAAATAGATTTTTCAGGCTTCAGATCCTCCAGACCTTATCTAGGCTAATGTCCTCTTCTCTCTTTACCTATAGGAACATTCATCAGTGGAACCCCCTGACACTTCCAAAATAAGGCTGTTTTCCTCCTCCCATCTTTTCAACCTCCCCCCCTATCCCTCTGTAGGTTTTTCTCTTTCTGAGATCACAAAGGTCATATTCCCCTCATTGCTAACCCTTGATTTGACCCTGGTTCATCACTTACTCCTTTCTACCCCTTTCCTCCCCTTTCATGAACCCTGACATGTTGCAATGTAGTCCCACAAAAGATGTATTTACCTTGTTTCTGTCCATAATACCCTGTCTACCTCTTCACTGTTACTTCCACCAGATTTCCATGGTCAGCCCTATCTCCTTGAGTACAGTTAGAGAGAAATCTCTGACCAGTCTCTCTAATGTCACTTTGTTTCTGTTACTGTCCTCGTCTGCTATATTTATTCATTCCTCCTGCATTTGTGTTGTTTGAGGTGCTCTAGAGGCAAATAAACTCTTCACTTCTGATTTTTTCTAAAAATGTTTCAAACTCTTTTTTTATTACTGAATGTCCATCTTTTGTCCTATATGGTTAAACTCAGATGTGCAGAATAGGTCATCCTGGGGCTGCAGCCTGAACTCCATTGCTCTCCAGAAAAATATTCCATTCACTCCTTTTTCCAGTGGGTAGGGAATAGTCTTTCATTACTCAAATGTCCTTTTTGTTTGTATTTGAAATACTTTCTCCTGATGGCTCTCAGAACTTGTTTCCAAATTGAATTGTTAAATTTAACCATTATGCTTCTTGGAGTTTGCAGACATGGGTGGTTCTGGTTTAATTAATTTATTTATTTTTTTCTTGGAGGTAATAGGAATTCTTTCTATTGTAACTTCATTTTCTATGCTTAGAAGTTTTTTTTTTCTGTAAGTTAGGGTTAAGTACAGTTGATAATTAATAATGTGATTAAACTAATTAGTGTACTTTTGAGGGAGAGTTATGAAAATGAGGTATTACTAATAAGTAAAGACTGGTTTTCTGGTATGAATTACCAATGGATTATACAAATGATTCTAAATGAAGAGCTCCCCAAATGTCCCGAGCAATGTCAGCACCAATGGAAAATGTCTCCAAAGGTGTTTGCTTGAAAGAAGAGTCCACATTTGGATATGTAGTAAAAGCTATAGTTTATTCATGTTTTTATATATTCTCATGCCTTATAGTCACTTTTCTGAGAAGTTTGGCAAATAAAGGTATGTTGTTTGTATCTTCTGCAGTAAACTTCTTGAGGGCAGAAAGCTCTTCATTTCTGCATTTTTATCCATATCATAGAGCATAGTAGGCACTTAATAAGTGTTTCTTGATTGATCTTTCATTGAGTGAGACTGCCTCATGGGAATTCCATTATTTTTAAATATAATAACAACAAGAAGAAATTATCCTGACGAGAAATAAAATAGGCTTATATAGAAATATGTGGAAATACCTCTAGAAATTCACATGACATTTTTTTTTACCTAGCAGATGTTTAACTGTTAATACTTCTGATGGGAGGCATGGCTTAATGCCCTATGGACTTCAACATAAATTAACTCAACTAATTGAAATGAAGTCCAAGGGGAAACCTAACCAGGTGCACTTAGGTTTTCAGCAGCAGGATCGAGGGTGGAAGGGACAAGGGAGGAAAGTAAAGAAAGCGAAAATAGGAGAAGCATCATTAAAAAGGCATAGACTTTCAGTCAGATTTCTTTTCCTTCTATCTCAGTGCTGCAGAGGCACAGAAATTCAGCCATCTGGTAATCTCTAAAACCTCACTGTTTGTCAATCACTTGTAATGACAACACAATAGAAAGAAAAAAAAACTGGGTGCCAGATATGTGTGGAACCTAAAAGAACTGCATATCCACACAAACTGTCTTTGCCTGGTGAGTGTTTGAAAATATGACTTCCCATTGAAGCCCCATCCAAAGGACTCCAACATTTTCTATCTCCCCAAGGGGTCTAAGGATGACTTTAATGGTTTTTAATGAAGATGGAAGCTGAGATGACTGACTCTGTATTAGAAAATCCAGTTGGGTTGACACTAGGAGCTGGGCTGTATGCCAGTATATGTCCCATTGCAGTCAATGGGGAAATGAAGTGAGACAGAGAGAGAGAGAGAGAGAGAGAGAGAGAGAGAGAGCCTGCCCCTGCCTTAAAATGAGGACAGAGCCCTGTGAATCACAGAGAAGGTGGAATCCTTAAATTAATAAATTTGGGTTCTGAATTCAGAAAAGAACTTTCCAAGGGTCCTTTATTCATCAAGGCCAACTCACTAAAGCTCTATCTTTACCTAATTCAATTCAGTAGCTCATCTCTCCCAAGCATGGTTCATTGTCCTTGTACTTTGGAAATGACTTTTGGAGAGGCACTAAACTGGCTTTCAAAGTAGAGACTAGGAAGACAGAAAGTGTTTCTATGGAAGAATGACTCTTCTCTTCCCTATGGTGCCAAAGAAGCTGCTATTTCCAGCTGCCAAAATAATCTGCCTAAGGCAAAGATCTGACCATGTCACTATTCTGCTCAAAATCCTTCAGGGATTCCCTATTGCCTTTCAAGTAAAAGATAAATTCCTGAGGCATTTAAGGTGTTCTACAGCTTGACCCCAACCTAACTTCCCAGTATTATTTCCCTTTCATGTACTATTTCTTCCTGAGAAATCTGACCACTAATATCAATATGCCATCTCTCCTCTCTGTGCGTTCACAGACATCATCCTCCATGTTAGTTTCCTTACCTTCTTTTCAAGATTCAACCTCATAGCCAGGAAGCCTTTCCCTCTACATGTTGGTTCTCTCTCCCTCTCAAATGTCCCTGGAGGAGTTTGCCTAGTCTCTCCTTCACTTCTTAGCTTGCTTTATACTCATCTGTGCATAACATTCCCTGCCTCAGTAGAACTGGAGCTTCATGAAGTCATGGGCTGTTTCATTTTTTGTCATATCTTCATTACTGAATCTTTCATGGAACAGACATTTAATAAATGCTTCTAAGTAGGAAATAGTAACTTATTGGGCTGGTTGGTGCCCTAAAGAATATCAGGTAATGAAATATATCAGGCTACAGGGAAAGATAATCTTGAAAATCACGAGCAGGGATGCTAGTGAAATGTGGATCATAAACTGTTTTAGAAGAATCACTAAATAACAGAATTTTTAAGTTGTAAGGGATTTCAGCAGTGACTTCAGCCCAACTTTTACCCCCCAAAGAATTGACAAAACAACGTATCAGACAACTGGTCATCCAAGCTCATGGGAAGATCTCAAAGGAGAAGGAATCTTATTACTCCACAGGGCAGCCCATTGCACTCATGTATGCTTCTAGATTTTAGGACATTTCTCATGACATGAAGTCAAAATCTGCCCATTTAAAACTCCCATCCCCCTTTGCTTTTAATTTTGCTCTGCAGGGCCCCGCAGAATAAATTGAATTCCACTTCTATATTAGAACCCTTGAAGACAATGAGCATATCCCTTTTGATTCCTTCCTTTTCCAGAATTTAAGCTTCACTGAAGGATGGTAATAGCTTTCAGTTCTGGCTAGTGAGAATGTCCCATGTAATAGTGGGAAGAGAATTAGTACTCCAAAGGACCCAGAACCAGACAGAAGGGCAAAGGAGAAGTTATGAAGATTATTGAAGCATGGAATGAATGCAAAGGAAGGAGTCTAGGAATCTAGAAACCTCAAATCTAGGATATTTAGGTTCCTTCATCTAGGAAGTGGGGAGAAAGATGAGAATTCTCAGGGGCCAGTGTGGACATGGAGTAGAAGACCAGCATAGCCATTAGTTAGAGGGAATGAGAGGGAAGCCAAGGGTTCCTTAGACTGCATCAATCAAGGCAATTGGTAAATAGATTTATGTTGCTTAGTTATTAAAATTAAAAAAAACCTTTTCTGTAAACTGAACTACTTTTGTATTTGCTGCTCCTATCACATACATGCTGGCTTAGTGTAACAATGGTGATTAGAAAATCCTGCTTTGCTAGGGTGTGGCATTTTCCATGGAGCTCAGCATGTGCTCTGGACTCTTGCTCAGGGACATAAAGCTTGTTCGTAAGAGACTGCAACTCCAGAATTGTCTCCAGTGACTGAAATCTGTCCTGAAAACAATAGTATATGAGAGTGTCAGGAATGGACTTTCATTGAGGAGCCTATCCTTTGACTCTTAGTGGCCAGTCATCTTTGAGACTGTCCCCAGTCACTGGAGTCATCTGAATAAATACATATCCCTTAGCAAGGGGCCAGAGCATGGGAAGATTTCCAGTCTGGTTCCCTTGGTCACCTTACTTCTGCTACACTAATTGAAGCTTCTTTAAGAAAAATCCAAATTTCTCTTAACTAATCTAAGGATAAAAGAAACTTTGCACAACTTTGTGAGGATAAGTAGGCAAACTTACATGTCCTAAGTCATGGCGAGAGCCAGCCTAACTCTTCCAGGATAGGTGAGCTGACCTGAGACAAATGATAGAGAAGAATGAAGTACTGACTTGGGCATTCAGCTTGGAGTCAGGAAGATCTGAGTTCAAATTCTGCCTCAGACACTTACTCACAGGTTCTGTAACCCTGAGTAGGTCACTTAACTGTTATGTCTCAATTCCTTATCTGTCAAAAAAGGGATTGGATTTGATGGTCTCTAAGGTGCCTTCCAACTCTAAATTTTAAATCTTATGAATCAGCAAAGGAAAGTAATCAACAGATTACTGTTTAATAAGTTCCAACTGTATGTATGCTAATCACTAAGCTGCTACATGCTGGAAATAAAAAGAAAATGAAGAAGAAAGGAAGACAGAGAGAGAGGGGGGGAGAGAGAGAGAGAGAGAGAGAGAGAGAGAGAGAGAGAGAGAGA
>NW_027187419.1:47638921-47648745 GCF_028583685.1 Petaurus breviceps papuanus | reverse complement strand
GAAGGAAGGAAGGAAGGAAGGAAGGAAGGAAGGAAAGAGGAAGGAAGAAAGGTTACCTATACTTATGACTCTGGTGCATGATGTGTGTCTCCTATAGGCAGCATGAGACATGATTCTGCTCTGGACAGATACTCTCCTCCCCACAGTGAAAATAAACATGGAGTAAAAATCAGGCCTTGACACCACAAGCCACAAATACACTGTTCCTCCCAGGCTCAGGTACTCTCTCCACATAAATGTATGCCACTAACTCTCAAGCAAACATTTATTAAGCGTCTATCTACCACACCCTCTGTATGTACCCTGCTATTTGTCAAGTGTTCAGTGAATTACTCGATCAGTTCTGCCAGGTAAATATATATGAGCCAGCCTGGAATAGTAGATATAGGAGTGGTCTTGGAGTCATGAAGTTTGGAGTGCAAATCCTGCCTCTAATATTTATTACTGGTTATACGGTTCTTGCGAAGTAACTAAATCTTTATGTGCCCAAATTAATTTAGGTACTAAGTCAAAGCCAGGACAGTGGAGGAATCTCCACAACAGGAGATACCTTAAGATTTGCAAAGGGCTTTTTATATTCTATCTCAATAGCGTGGTGGAGTAGAAATGGCAAGTATTTTAGAGTCAAAGGACCTTGGTTCAAATCTTGCCTCTGATTGTTGCTACCTGTGTGACCTTGGTCGACTTTCGTAACTTTTCCAGGATTCAGTTTCCTCATTTGTAAAATGAGAGATGAAAAATGTGTAAAACTGAATTAGAAGAACCCTGAGGTTCTTATGTCTGCTATATCTAGGCCCCTTGCCTCCAACCTCTTTGCCCATGGGCTTCCCAGTGAACACTGCATCAGCCATGATCCAGGCCACCTGCTTCCTGGTTTCTGTCTTTGACTGAGGGCCTTCTCCAGTATTCTGGAGGCTGTCGTTGTACCAGATCTATCTCAAACTACCAGCTCCTGATTCCTGTCTGTGGTACCAGAGGGTCATATCATGGCCTGCTCCTTCCTGCTATCAGGCAGGCTCCTGGCTTAAGAGGATCCAACAAAATCACCTGTAATGAAGTTGGTCCTCAAAGGAGGGCCCTGAATTAATTGCTTAATTACCTGCCTTCATCAACAGACCTATCTCTAGCAATTGGTGCTCTGTTTTGACTCATTACTCAGTGGTTAGCATTCTCCCACCCCAACCACATTCTTCCCATCTTAGTGAAGCCCAACTGACAAATCCATTTCCCTATCCTCTACTGCCACTTCCTTATTCCAATTCCCCTTAAACTGTTACCCTCAAAACAATGTCACACTTCAAGTATATCTGTCCTTTCCACTGTACTCTCTGGAATGCCTGCTCCATAATTACCAAACTCGCTTCCTTCTCAAAATTATTCCTTTCCCAATTCCTCCATCTTCTGACTCTTACTGAGAACATGTTTCCTGCTGTTGACACTTTTATGCAGCTCAACCTTTCCAGGACTGGTTCAACTTTCACATATCCCCCGACTCATTGGTCATGAAGGAAGTTTCAAAATACTCCTTGTTTCCCATTGCCACTTCTATGACCATCATTCAGCAATACATTTTCTTTGGATGTACATTCAATCTAAATCTGTTACTGTTCAGTTAGTCTGTCAACCAGAATTTATTGAGGGTCTACTATGTGCCAAGCACTGTGCTAAGCAACAGAGACAATGAAACACTAAAAAAGAAAAAGAAAAACAAACAAAATCCAGTGCTTTCTTTCAAGGATCTCCCAGGTTATTGGGGAAGACACTATGCAAACAACCATATACAAACAAGATATATACAGGATAAAGTGGTGGTAGTCTTAGAGGAAATGCTCTAAGATTAAGGAAGACTTGGGAAAAGCCTCTTTCCAAAGGTCATTTTTAGCTACTGATCCTCAGGGTATTCCCCTGCCTTCCTCAATGAGATCACTGCCTAGCTCATGGTCTCTTTTCTCCACCCCAACTCTTGCCCTTATACTAGTGGATTTCAAAGTAGATCTAGATTCTCCCTCAAATACCCTAGCTTCCCACCAGAAAGATACAGTCACAAGTATTCTACTTCTTTGTGAACTCTGAAATTTCTTTATCTGATAATAATTTATTACTACTCTCTTCCCCCTTTTGCCTTATCAGCCTAACCCTGTTTTTCATCCTGACTGTGACTTTCAAACCCTCTACCATTTCTCAAGCCATCAACCCTGTACTGGTTAGTATCCCACCTTCTCTATCTCTGCCCCTTGGTGAATCAGTTCAATTCTACCATTTCTTCTACTCTTGAATCTCTTGTTCCCTTGTCACATCACCAATCACACCTAGTCAAATCCTAGCCATGGATTTCTCCTACCATCTGCTGCCTTTGGTCTATTTATGTGATATTGCACAGAGCTGGGGAAAATCATGAAACTGTGCTGACTAGTTCGCTACAAAATTTAAAATTTATGCTACATAATTTCAAGTGGGGCTTCCATGCAGCAAGGCAATTCTCCCTTAATTCACTATCCTATCCACCACAGTAACCATTTCAAAGATTTTCAAACCTCCTCAGGCCTCCCTTAGTACCCTTCCTCATACCATCTCAGTTAAGGACCTTGTCTCCTACTTTACCAAAAAGATTTAAGGCCATTTGCCAAGAACTCCCTCTTCTCCCCATTACTTCTTTTGCTACTCAGATATATTCCTCTGTTTTCTTCTCTTTCAGCCCTGCCTCACAAGGAGGGTGGGCCTTTCTCCTTACCAAACCAAACCCTAATACATACACATTTGATCCTATCCTGTCTTCTCTGAAAGACTGTCCTCGTTAGCACCAATACTCTCTGACTAATCTTCAATCTCTCCCTAACTCCTGGCACCTTCTTTGCTCCCTGCAAACATGCCCCAGTTCCCCCAAGTCCCAGTATTAAAAATCACTCATGGAATTCAACCATTCAACATAGCTATTGTTCTATATCTTCTCTCCATCTTGGCTAAACTCTTGAGAAAACTGTCTGCAACCAGGACCTCCACATCTCTCCTTCAATTCTAATCTCCTCATTCTCCCTCCAAAGTTACCAGTGACCTCTTAATTGCCAGATTTATAGTCTTTACTGAATCTTCATCCTTTTGACCTCTCTCTGTTTCCATTGACTTGGTTGGTTGCCTCTCTCATACATAGTCTCTTCTCTAGGTTCTCCTGACACCATTCTCTTCAGATTTTTTTCCTATCCATCTGATTGTTCCTCTTCAATCTCCTCTGCTGGCTCTTTCTTAAGCACATGCCTATTCACTTTAGGTGTCCCTCAAGGCTCTGTCCAGAGCCTTCTTTTCTTCTCTCTCTGTAATGCACCATTTTGCTTAGTGATCAGTTCCCAGGGGTTCAATAATCATTTCTATGCAGACCACTTCCAGTTCTCATGTCATTCCTGTGCTCCTGTCTCATATCACCAATTGCCTTTTGGACATCTCAAACTAGATACATGTAGACATCTCAAAATCAACATGTCCAAAATAGAATTCATTATCTTTCCCCCAAAACCCTCCCCTCTTCCATGTTATCCTCTTACTATCAATGGAATCAATATCCTCCCAGGCAAGCCAGCCTTAGACCTTACGTATCATCTCCAATTCTTTTTTACTGCTACTCACCATTACAGCAATTTGTTTCCAAGTCTTATTGTTTCTATTTTCACATCTCTTTTCTTTCCATTTAAGCAACTCTCACCCTGCTATAGGTCTTGATTCCTTCACATCTGCATTAGGGGAGTAAGTTTCTGGTTGGCCTCACTTCCCCAAATCTGTCCCTCTGCCAGTCTAGACTCCACTCATGTGCCAAAGTGATCTTCCTACGGTACAAGTCTAACCGTGTCACACATCATCTCTCACTCCTCCACCCTGTCCCTGCCTCACTTCAACTCCAGTAAATCTCTATTATTTTTATATTAAACATAAACGTCCTGTTTAATGGTTAATGCTTTTTGCCACCTGGCCCCTCTCTCCTTTCCAGTCTTTTTGGTGCTGAACCTCTCCACATACTCATTGATCCAGTAACAATGGCTATCTTCCTGTTCTTCAGACACCATACTCTATCTTCCATGTCAGTGTGTTTTCACTGGCTTCCCCCAATGCTTAGAATGTTCTTCCCCCTCCATTCAACCTTCTGGCTTTCCTAGCTTTCTTCAAAACTCAGCTCAAATTCTGTTTTTTGCAAAATGTCTTTGCTGGTCCTTGAACTCTCGTGCTTTTGTTATGATTTTACCTTCCATTTAAACTGCCTCTACCTTACACATACAATTTTTTGCCTGTTTCCTCCACCAACAGATTAAAACTCTTTCCTTTGCATCTTCAGCATTTAGCACACTTTCTGGCACATAGTAAACTTAAATGCTCGTTGATGTTTTTCGTACCAGATCTGGGAGGTGATTATCTCCATATTGCAGATGAGTAAGGTGAGGCTCAGACAGCTTAAGCAACCTCCCCATCATCACCCAGCTTGTGTCAGAGACAGTATTAAAACATAGGTCTTTCTGGCTCCCTTTGTGGCACCATTTCCACTTAACCACACTGCCTTGATGATCATCTTGTTATATAACAATAGCATGGATAACAATAGTTATGCAATTTTCTTTCTGAGTGTGACATGATTTAAGTAGCAAGCCTTATGAAATCACCATGTGTCAGCCTCACTTCAGCCTTTAGATTATTCTAAGTGTTGCCTTAGAATTGATACAGGAATAACTTCCTGTTTTTGAGACATTGGGATCCCATTCTGGGATCTAAAGAGCAAGCTCCATTTCCTCCTCTGAGCACAATCTGCATAAAACCAAGCTCCATTTGGTCCAGACATTTGCCTGACAAAACGGCTTGACTGACTTGCTTCATTTTACAAATACACCTCAGTTTCCATTCCATTAATGCAGGTTGGATGATCTGTTACCAGTTTCACAACACAAGGATGTTTTTCCCCCATAATGTTTCCCAACATGGTGTATATCATCAGATGGTGAAATAACTTAGGCTCACCCCTCTGAGCACTTGGCATGTACCTCCCCTCCTTTATCCACACAGTGGGAAGTTTATAGTCAATATGAATTGTAATAGCTCCAAAGGGCTGAATTCTCAGCACTCTCCAGCTGTAGAACTCTCCGAGGCGAGACATGGGTAGAGTGACAACAACTCAACGTGAAGTTTTTAATTCCCTTTTGTATCTAACTTGTATCTTGAAAGAGACACTGCTGTGAACCTCCTGGCTCTCTTTCACTCCGCCTTCAAACTCATTCACCAGCCAAGCAGACGGAGGAGGGCTGCAGACAGGCCCTCTCTCGCTGGGCTGCTGTATCGATTTGCTAGGCAGAGAAGAGAGTTTTCATTTGAAAAGGAGCAAAAAAAAAATCCTCAAAGCCTATATTTAACCATCAGATGAGGGCACCAGCAAAGCATCTTGACAGCATAGAGGTGGGTGGATGGTGTTGAGCAAATCACTGAGGTATTCATTATTTTTTGCAGCATGATTCCTCGATAGTCTGGCCTCAAAGCCAGGTATCCCAGATAAAGCACAAATAAGCATAATCCAATAGGCTATTACATCTCTTTACAAAGAAATGGTAAGAACACATGTCATGCCTTATAGTTAGGCTGCTCTCCACCTGATAGAGTATTCTTTTAAAGCAAAAAGAGGTGTGTGTTTGTGTGTGTGTGTGTGTGTGTGTGGAGAGAGAGAGAGAGAGAGAGAGAGAGAGAGAGAGAGAGAGAACACAAGAACAAATAATATCCTTTTGTTGGAAATTAGGTTCCTTGTTTGGGACTTTGTAATTATCCTCAAACATATAAGGAGTTGTAAGAATTATGAATGGGGCAGCTAGGTGGCACAGTGAATAGAGCACTGGCCATAGAGTCAGGAGGACCTGAGTTCAAATCCAGCCTCAGACACTTAACACACACACAAAATAATTCTGAACAACTATTCATTTATCTTGTCTAAGTACCAAGGAGTTTGGATTCCATGACAGATGTGAGGAGAGGATAGACAATCATTGGCTTAAGGTGAAATTTTATTTTTACCTTTCACCTTTGTGATCCCCCAGTAGTCACACTAGGACTGACCCTCCAGTTCTGGTCCCCTCATTCTGCATCTTCTGGTCTCCAGAATCATGTTCTTTCTGTTCACTAAGGCTTGTTTCTTCTCCAATTCATCCCTAAAGGATCCAAAGCACCAGTCTCCTAATATCGTAAATTTATCCTTGCTAATGGAAAAGAGTAGGAGCATGATACCTTTTTTATTTACTTTGTGCAAAAGAGACAAGGGATTTGTCATGCCAGGAGTGTATGTACAAGTCACCATTTCCACTTCTCCTCATTCAATGTTACTTAAATGCCATCTTGAGGCTTATAGAAGCTGGTCTATAGCTTTGAGTTTCACATTAGGATTGAAACTAACAGTAAAAGTCATGACTTAAATGTCAAAGATGACATGGGAGGGCACACAAGACATATTCTGAGATATGAAAGAGTTAAGATGAACTTACTTGACCTGACTCAACCAGGAATGAGACCTGGGGCTGAATGACTTAATGCCCCCTCCCCCTTTTTTTGTCATGATGATAAAGTCATAGCTAACAAAAGAGCAGACAGTGTGTTGATTAAGGCCTATGGTGTGTTGTCCTTGAATGGTCCTACAAAAGGAGCAATCAAACTATCCCTGGGAAAAAGCAACAAAACACTCTTCCCTGGCCCCAGGAGAAAGAAGAAGTTACAGAAACAGATGACAGCTTCAGATGATGGCAGAAGCAGTTTGTCAGAAAATCAGAAAATGGCAGTTTCAGAGAAAGAGAACAGTGACAAACAGGGGCGCTTCAGAGAATGATGGCTATAGAAACAGAGAGAAAAAGACAGCATCAAAAAATCTAGAAGGTAATATTCCCACAAACTGCCTATTGTTTTATGTCTTTTCAGGCCTACATGTAAAGGACTGAACCAGATAACCTCTACGTCTTCCTAACAAAATTATAAGGAAAAACTTCTTGAATCATCATGTTATGCTAACTAAAACAAACAACAAAACCATGGTGTTATGTTTACCCTTTTAAATTACATGGTTGTCTAGAGATCAATCTCTGCTTTAAATAAGAGGCTAGTGGTACAATGGATTTCATTTTTGATTCTTAGTTGTCTTGACTTTTTTCCAGGAAGACACAGTTACAGTGAAATAAAGATGATTCTTTCTGAAAATCTGAGTTAAAATTCCAGCTCTGGCATTTGCTAAATGTGGAACTTTGCCATTCCCATCTTTAATACTCAGTTTTCTCTTCTATAAAATGGGAATAATAATATTTTACTCTCTACCTCACAGAATTGTTGCGAGAAATGTAGCTTATATGCTGCTAAGAGTTACGTGTCTGTGAACTATTACTGTCCAATCTGAATCTAACCTAAACATCATTGACCTTCTGTTTAATTGAAGGCACTTATTATCTCTTGTTCTCATAGAACCACAGAGTCCCAGAGTCTAATTGCCAGCATTTGGTTCGACCATGAGATCCTAGGGCTGACTTAATGCTTGCTATCTATATGATAATAGCACAGCAGTGTTATGAACAAGAGGTCCTCATAACCATGACAACATGGAAAACCATCATTCTAGAGGGGACCATCACCATGACAACACCTGAGTGACCATAACCAGGTTAAGTGGCTCAGAAAGCATGGCAGTGATTAGTGGAAACATGGATATCAACATAACCAAAGGAAGAAGAGATCAAGGAAGAAGAGGTCAGAAGAGATACCAATGAAGATCAACAAGGCATAATTTTGGCAATAACATAAAAGAGGAATAATTACATCTGTATAGCTATATGCAGCACACCAGTGGATGACTATCCCTTTCTATCCCAAATGGTAATGCCTCTCCAGAAAACTTAAGACTCCAAGCCAGCTCTGGGGGGAAATGAATGTATCAGCAGGGGAATAGTGTTCCCAATACAATGCCCCAAATGAAATTATGTTCCCTATGGAAAGGAGAGTCTCCAATATAACAGAGAAGCAATGTTAGTGGGTAGAAGAAAATGGGATGGATCTGAGTGGTGGGGAACAATTCTGGGAATGGTTAACCTGCAGGTCAGTTTGGATACAGAAGAAGGCAGTTGACTGACTCATTGTATAGACCACTGGTCCTGGAGTTAGGAAGACCTGAGTTCAAATACAGCTTTAGACACTTAGCTGGCAATGTGACCCTAGGCAAGTCACAACTCTGCATTTCTTCAATTGTAAAATGAGAATAATAACAGCACCTGCTTCAACAGATCAGATATGACATGCAAATAACAGCACAGTGCATGTTGTAAGTGGGTACTATGTAAATGCACATTCCCTTCCCTTCCTGTCTTTGTTAGGCACAAAAACCTATCAGCTGGTGATATACATTTCTAGATTTAGGCTGTGAGATGGAAACTGAGGCTTCTCCTAGACCTTCTGATTCTGATCTCCAGTGTTCCTGACCTTAGCTTAGCAAACTTCTTTATTGTACTATGTTCTCCTTCAACTCATTGATCATCTGCTCCATTTTCTTCAACTCAGTCTCTGATTTGTGTGTTAAGAATCCAACCCGTAACCTGATCCAAATTCCTGACTGGTCACTTAATTTGATTGGGCACATATCAAATTATGTACTGCTTTTGACCAGTCTCATTACAGGGACTCTTCAGGAAGAAGTGAAGCCTCCTGGCCTACTAGATTAAGTTCCATAAGAAGAGAAATTATACCATATCAAAATTGTGTATCTCTGCTAGAACTTTGCACAAAAGGAAGGATGGAAGGATGGATGAAAGGAAGGAAGCAAGCAAGGAAGGAAGGAGAGAGGAAGGAAGGAAGGAAAGAAAGGAGAAACAGATTATTACTATATGAGAGTGTACAGACTATAGTCATAGAAATATAAATTCAAACAAATATGAGATGCTATATTATTATAACCATTACATTGTCAAAAACGATTTAAAACCACAAAAATCAATGCTAGTGGTGTTGTGGAGATAAAGATACTCTATAATATGGCTCACAAAACTGGAAATTGGTACATTAAAAATTAATATGGCATTATATAATAAAAACTGCAAAACTTTTCATATTCTTCTATCCAGCAGTCCCACTATTAAGTCTGTACTCTAACGATGTCATTGATGACAACAAAGAAAGAACAGGTCTATCTGTACAAATCCATATAGAGGATCAAGTATTTCAAGCAGCCTCATTTGTAACATTGAAAAGCTAGAAAAAAGGGCCGGCTAGGTGGCGCAGCAAATAGAGCACCAGCCCTGGAGTCTGGAGTACCTGAATTCAAATCTGGCCTCAGACACAATATAAAAACTAGCAATGTGACCTTTGACAAGTCACATAACCCCAATTGCCCTAAAAAAAGGCAAAAAAAAGAAAGCTAGAGAAAATTTGTGTTTCCAACAGTTGGGGAATGTTGGAAAATACTGCAGCTTATGAATGTAAAAGAATATTATTGTGGTAATGACAAATACAAAAATACAGAAAAATATGAAATGATTTACATGTAGGGATATAGCCAAAAATAAAATCAGAAACTACATTACAACCATGTAAATAACAAAAATAAACCTCAGAACTAAAACAAAATTCAAGAGATATAGAAACAAACAGGATGATTATATTTCTATATTAATATGTACTTTATAGATGCAAACTTTAAACAATGAAAATTGACAGTTTCATGAACACGTATGTTTTTGCCTCATTTGTACTTCTGAATGATGATGGTTACTGTTTATAACAAATTTTAAATAAAAAAAAATACATAACTCACTGCTTACAATTTATCAATAACTGCCCCACAAAAG
>NW_027187419.1:47636171-47638911 GCF_028583685.1 Petaurus breviceps papuanus | reverse complement strand
TAAATGCAACCACAGAGATAACTTGGGTTAATTATCCTGAATATTAACATCAAGTGAGTCATAAAAACAAAGAGACATATGCTCCCTTAAAGTGTTTGGCTCTGTTATATTCAGCATTTCATCTAAATGGAAGAAGGATTAACTGTTCAGAGAAGAGTGTGTGCTGGAACACTAGGTAGAGCTGATAGTTAAATTTTCAGCTTTAGCTGAAATCTGAAATCTCAAGTCTGTAGACACTACAAATCAGGGATTGATTCGCTGGTTTATTATTATCATCATTACTATTTTCTAGACTGAATAAGGTGCTATTAGTACAAATTAAACTTAAAAGTATATTGTGGTGGTATTAATACCACCACCTCCTAAAGAGAGACGGTTCTTAAACATTTACCAGAACATCCTTGATTCAGAGGCTCTCCATACATCACTTATAAATGACAGTATACTAACTTTATTGAGTTATAAACAATATGGAACCTGTAAAATTAGATATATGGTCACTTGAAAAGGATCAGTTTATCATTCCACCTGAAAATATTAAGCAAGGGAAAACATATCTGTTGCCTGAATCCCGAAATCCTTTGAATGAAGTTGCTAATATGGGTACTGAACAGGCACTGAAGATGGTGGGAACTGAGAGGTGCTAGTGGGAATAGAGTGAACCAGACTGACTCCATCTTGTTACTCGATTCTGGAGCTATATCAGTTCCCTTTCTATTCATTTATGGGTCTAATACAATTCCTGTCTTGTGGGGAAACTTTTATTCAGTTGTAGGAACTGGGAGAAAACTTTGTTGTATTGTTTGAACTTAGTCCTGTGTGACTGGGAAGCTGGACCATCTCTACCTGCTGCTTAGAGACCCTTAACTAGGGTCCTAGGTTATGCTGACCAGAAACCCAGTCCAATCTGAAGACTGATGCAAGGAATTTTCTCATAATCACACATCTTGAGCAACTCATATCTTAACTGAAAACTGGCCCCATGCAGTTCAATCAGTTGTTGTTTCCAAGTTCCTTTGATTGAATATAGACACTTGGGGGTGTGGGACACCTCTTTTTTCTGATTTCAGGGAACTTTACCTGTTTATTCTCTCCCTCCTAAGTCAGAAAGTCCCTAATCTTTCCTCTAATTAGAAAATGGATTACCTAATTTTGTATACTAGTTGTTTTCTTTTAAGTAATTGTTTTCATTTGATTAATTGTCTTTAATGCATAAAAGTCTGTCTCCCCTTGTATTTGTAGTCCGATGAGGAAAAGCGAGGAAAGCCACCGGTCCTGAATTGTTAGGCAATTGGTATGTATTGCTTAATAAATCGATATACTCTGAAGCTCAAACCTTTGCTTCCTCAGTCATTTCATCTTTCACTTGCCACAGTGGAGAATGAACTAGGCCCCAAATTAAATAGGTGGAGAAAAGCAAATGGAATTGCGTTTTGAAAACTGTCCAGTGCTTTTAACAATCTCATGAGATTCGGGTAGAAAAAAGCATCTTTTTTTTTTTTTTTAAGGAAAAATCTTTTTGGTGTTGATTTATGACTACATTTCCGGAAGAATCAAAATAATAGGTGTCCTAAAAAGATGCAGGGTACTGGTATGTGGGTGGTATCACAATACCAATGATAACTTCTTTATGACAAATGATGAAAAGATGCCAGGAACAGAGATGGGTCAGTCATATAGGAAAACTGAGGGATAAAGACTGAATAGGTCAGAGAATGAATGGGTATTCATATAAAGACATAGTGAATGTCTGCCTCTATCCATTGGGTAGATACTCTATGAGGATTTATGGAAAGAAAAGTAAATGATTTACTCAGGGTGTAGGGGTTGGAATCTGTACCAGTAGGGAAAATTCCACTTTGATAAGAAAATAGATTCCCTGTTTAGCTATCCTTTCATTTAAAATGAGTTAATTAAGTATGTACTCTGTCAAAGACTATGGTTGCAATGCCTCCTTGAAGAACTCTGTTCAATATCATCTCTGAGTACCATTATTCTTTTAATGTAGTGCTCTATGAAGTCTCCATTGTACAGAAGAATATGGTGGCCTGTTCAATATCTCAGGCTGTACAAGCTATAGCTCAGGCACAAAGAGTAATGGCACAAAGAGTAGGCAACCTAATCTAGCTGGACTTAAAACTGAGACTGCCTAAGCCTATAGATATCCTGGTCTCCTCAAATCAAAATTAGAATTTTCCTCTACTATTCCAGATACAAAGGGGAAACTAATTGTGAATTAAACAATAGCTTCATCTTCCTACATACTCAAAGACAACTCATATACCTGGTAGAGTGGAAAGGCTACAGGATCTCAAAAAAAATCATGGGAATTAGCTTCAGCAGTGTATAGTTTTTAAAAACCAGGGCCTAGGCCAATACATAGGGTTGAACTTTCTGATGAGATGATAATCAGGATTCCGTAGGGAAGTGGTAGCATGGAAAAACAACAGCTGGATTTGGAATCAGAAAACTTGGTTCTGAATTCTAGGCAACTGTGGGAGGATTATAGAAAGGGAATGAGGGAGGGAGGGAAAGAGGGAGAGGAAAAGGGAGCTGAAGAGGGAGAGGGAGAGAAGGAGGAGGAGGAGGAGGAAGAACAGGAGGAAGAGGAGGAGGAGGAGGAAGAAGAGGAGGGAAGGAAGGAAGAAAGGAAGGGAGGAAGGAAGGAAGGGAGGAAGGGAGAAAGGACAGACGGAAGGAAGGAAGGAAGGAAGGAAGGAAGGAAGGAAGGAAGGAAGGA
>NW_027187419.1:47606734-47636161 GCF_028583685.1 Petaurus breviceps papuanus | reverse complement strand
GAAGGAAGGAAGGAAGGAAGGAAGGAAGGAAGGAAGGAAGGAAGGAAAGAAGGAAGGAAGGAACCTTATTAAGTACCTACAATGCTCTAGACACTGGGATAAGTGCTTCAGAAACAAATATAAACCAGAGAAATTTAGTGTTAGGGTTAGTCCCTGACCTCAAAGAGCTTACATTCTATTGATAGCAAGCAATATTTAAAGGAGAGGTGAAGGTGGAGTAGGAGGGCAGAGCATATGTGACATAATATAAAGATGGCCAGGATGTAGTATGGGAGGCTAATCTGGGAAAAAAATCAGATGAATGGGGCTGAGTCCAAGCTTCTCATAGGAGGAAGTGAGGATGGTGGCTCAAATGCACCAACAAAGTGTGGATATGCAACTATTCGTTGATTTTTAAGTTTCCTTCTAGCTCTTGAGTATAAATTGTCAGACTGAATACTCAGAATAATAGAATCTGAACTAGAAAGCTAAGGCCCAGAGGGATTAAATGATTTGCCAATATAATAAGTAGCCTAAGACATAATTCAAACCTAGGTCCTCTGATTCCAAATGAAGTGTTCTTTTTTGTGCACAATTTTACCTCAGAGTTAGCCTTAAAAGTAAGATCAGAAAGAAGATAAAGCATCATCATACATAGCCATGTATTTTATGATTTCAGGTACTTTACTCCAAACAATTTATCTGATTCTCTGGCCCTATAACCCTTTTCCTACCTAATGAACCTTAAAATTGGTCTTGCATTACTTCCTCCTATGCTGTGCAATGGATAGAACATTGAACTTGGAGTCAAGAAGTCCTGAGTAAATCTGATCCCAGATACTAGCTATGGGACCCTGGGCAAGTTCTTAACAATTTTCAGCCTCAGTTTACTCCTCTATGAAATGTGCATAATAGTAGCAGCTACCTCCTAGGGTTGTTAAAAGGATCAAATGAAATAATATTTGTAAAGTGCTTTGCAAATATTGTACCATAGAAATCCTAGATTATTATTTTTATTTTATCATTGTCATTATTTATGATTGTTATTACCTTGGATAAGCACACCTAATTCATCACACCTACGTTCCTGATCTCAAACTTGGCAAAAAAGGGAGAAAAAGATGCATTTCTTGGACTTCACATTCCCAGAGATTGGACAATATAGAGAATTCTATTCTCTGTGGCTCTGGAACAATTCAATTTTGCCCCATGCAAGGTGGGAAATATGTGAGAGCCTTGATCTTTCAGGGTCTGACTTTTTATTCTGGTCTGTCCCCTCTACCTGTCTCTTCCATTGTGGTTTACACATTTTACAATGCTGAGAAGATGAAGCGAGCCAGTACCACAAGGACACATGGGGAATCTGAATGAAGCCTGATAATGAAAAACATACCCTGGAATCTGACAATTTCTTTTCATATCTAAAGCTGTTAAGGTGTAAAACAACCTAATAATAACAACAATCAAAGCAGAAGACATACCATTGTGTGAGTGAATGATAGTATTTAACAGGAGGAAAGAATATATCAAGTCAAGGAGTAACTACATCAGTTTTGCAAGCCATAGCCAGATTGAGAGCAGGGGCAAGTGAGAACTGCGACAAGCCCATAAGAGCAAGATCAGGGAGGCCAATGTAATGGAAGTACCCACCCCACAGATACAGTGGGAAAGGGTGAGATGCTCAGCTATGAAGACCCTTTATATTTATACACATACTAAGAACTCTCCCAAGGAGGGAGGAATGTTTTCCTGTTACATCATATGTATGAAGATGAATAGGTTCTTAAAAATTGGAATGGATTGTGGGTGATAAGGGAATATGAGAGAGGGCAGATATCTAGGACCCAAAGTCTAGGTGAGACAGTGAGTTAGAAATTCAAAAAGAAGCAGTGTTTCTGAAACAATAATAATAGCTGGCATTTATTTGTAAAGCAATTTAGGGTTCCAAAAGTAATTTACACATAGTATCTCTCTTGGCACCAAAGCAAATATAAGGCCTCACCAACAAGGAAATCTTGAAATTTAGAACAGTCAATGAAATATATTCAACAAGCACTTAAATGCCTATTTAATTCAATAAACAGTTCTAAGTACCTTCTAAATGCCAGGTACTCTGTTAGGTGATGGGGATAAAAATGCCAGTAAGGGGACAGTCCTTGCACTCCTTAACAAGCTTAATTTTTATTAAGGAGAATGCAATACAGTCAGATAAGTAAATCCTAGATAGATGGGAAAAAATACCTACCCATTAGTAAGGAGGAGTTCCAAAATCTGGGGGAATTAATACATCCACAAAGAAAGTTTTTGCTTTCATTTTACTTTGTTGTTGCTCTACCCTATGATTTTATTTGTACAGGGAACTTCCCAATATGGAAAATCCTTGCACGTATATAGATCAGCACCTCATCTGAAATACAGTATAAGGAAAACTGGGGAGGGAAGGAGGAACAATGGGAAGAATTATAGAAGGCTTCATGGTACAGTTATCACCTGAGCTAAGCCTGAGGAAAGAAGTAGATTGAGAGGTGGAACGAGGAAATAAGGAATGAGGAGGAAGCACACTATAGGCATGGGAGATGACTCATGCTAATCCAAGGATGGAGATGGATTGTAGGGTTTGGAAAATAGCTATTATTCCAGAGAAATAATCTGAAAACAAGTGATCCATGCCACAGAAGCCCAGAGATGAAAGTTTGTCCAGGAGGACGGAGTACTTGATAATGTCAGAAGCTGTAAAGATATCTAGTAGGATGAAAGTTCAGAAATTGATTTTTATCAGTGGAGTAGGAAATGGGGATGTCTGCTGAGAGGGATGAGAGTGGAGGGAGCATTGGGAACTTGAGGAGAGAAGGGAAGGATTGGAACAGCTTCTGAGGGAAGCAGAAGGAAGAGTAAAAAAGATTAAAAAGCAAAAGGAAAACTTTTGCCATTTCCTTTTTTTAGATTAGATAACAGAAATATCAGATTGGATAACACTAAAAAAAAAACCACTTCTGACCTCTTTGAGTTTCCTACCTCCATCTTTTTTGGTGGATCATTATACATCCTGTCACTCTTTCTCCGACTCAGTGTACCTCAAGTTTCTATCCTGGGTTTCTTTTTTCTTCTTTCTTTTTAATTTTTTTTCATATTTTTCTTTTGGTAAGTAGTATTTTATTTTTTCTAATTACATGCAAAGACAGTTTTCAATATTCATTTTTTTTATGATTTTAAGTTTCAATTTTTTTCTCCCTCTCTCCCTTCTCCAACATGGCAATCTTATATAGATTATATATGTGCAATCATATAAACATATTTTCACATTAGTCATGTTGTGAAAGAAGAGACAGAACAAAAGGGCAAAGCCACAAAAAAAACCAACAAAAAAGTGAAAATAATATTTTTTGATTTGCATTCAGATTCCATAGTTCTTTCTCTGGATATGGATAACATTTTCTATCATCAGTCCTTTGGAATGGTCTTGGATCATTTTATTGCTGAGATCATTTTATTGCTGAGAAGAGCTGTCAGTCATTGTTGATCATCACACAATGTTGCTGGTCCTATGTATAACGTTCTCTTTCTGCTCACTTCACTCAGCATCAGTTCATTTAAGTCTTTTCAGGTTTTTCTGAAATCTGCCTACTCATGATTTCTTAAAGCATAATAGTATTCCATTACATTCATGTACTACAAGTTGTTCAGCCATTTTCCAATTGATGGGCATTCTTTCCATTTCTAATTCTTTGCCACCGCAAAAAAAGCTATTATAAATATTTTTGTACATGTAGATCCTTTCCCCCTTTTTTATGATCTCTTTGGGATACAGATCTAATAGTGGTATTGCTGGACAGTTTTATAGCCCTTTGGGCAAAGTTCTATATTTTTCTCCAGAATGGTTGAATCAGTTCACAACTCCACAAACAACACATTAGTGTCCCAATTTTCCCTCATCTTCTCCAATATCTATCATTTTCCTTTTCTGTGATATTAGCCAATCTGATAGGTATGAGGTGGTACCTCAGAGTTGTTGTAATTTGCTTTCCTCTAATTAATATTGATTTAGAGCTTTTTTTTCATGTGACTATAGACAGTTTTAATTTCTTCATATGAAAACTCCCTTGCATATCATTTGACCCTTTATTAATTGGAGGATGGCTTCTGGTCTTATAAATTTGACTCAGTTCTCTATATATTTAAGAAATGAGCCCTTTGTCAGAAACACTGGTTGTAAAAATTGTTTCCCATCTTTCTGCTTTCCTTCTTATCTTGGTTGTATTGTTTTTGTTTGTGCAAAACTTTTTAATAAAGTGTAATCAAAATTATCCATTTTGCATTTCATAATGTTCTCTATCTCTTGTTTGGTCATAAACTCTTCCCTTCTCCATTCATCTGGCAGATATACTATTTATTGCTCTACTAATTTGCTTATGTTATCACCCTTTATGTCTAAATCATACAATCATTTTGATCTTATCTTGGCATGCGGTGTGAGATGTTGGTCTATGCCTAGTTTCTGCCATACAATTTTACAGTTGTCCCAGCAGTTGTCAAATAGTGGATTCTTATCCTAGAAGCTAGAGCCTTAGGATTTACAAAATAGTAGATTACTATAATCTTTTATTACTATGTCTTGTGTATCTACTCTATGCCATAGATACACCACTCTATTTCTTAGCCAGTACTGAAAAAAAAATTTTTTTATGACTGCTGCTTTATAATATAGTATTAGGTCTAGTACAACTAGGGCACCTTCCTTTGATTTTTTTTTCATCAATTCCCTTGATATTTTGACCATTTCTTCTTCCTGGTGAATTTTGTTATTATCTTTTCTAGATCTGCAAAATAATTTTTGGTAGTTTTATTGGTATGGCACTGAATAAGTAAATTAATTTAAGTAGAATTGTCATTTGTATTATGTTACCCATGAACAATTGATATGTTTCCAGTTGTTTAGATATGGCTTCATTTGTGTGAAAAGTGTTTTGTAATTGTGTTCATATAGTTCCTGAGTTTGTCTTGGCAAGTAGACTCCTAACTATTTTATGTTGTCTGCAGTTATTTTAGATGGAATTTCTCTTTCTATCTCTCCTTGCTGAGATTTGTTGGTAATATATAGAAATGCTGATGATGTATGTGGGTTATATCCTGCAATTTTGCTAAAGTTGTTATTTTTTCTAGTTGATTCTCTAAGATTTTCTAAATATAACATTATACCATTGACAAAAAATGATAGTTTTGTTTCCTCATTGCCATATTATTCCTTCGATTTCTTTTTCTTCTGTTATTTGTGGTACAATTTTAAATAACAATGGTGATAATGGGCATGCTTTTTTCATCCCTGATATTATTGGGAAAGCTTCTAGTTTGCCCCCATTATAGACAATGCTTGGTGATGATTTTAGATAGATACTACTTATCATTTTAAGGAAAGCTTCATTTATTCTTGTACTCTGCAGTGTTATTGATAGGAATGAGTGCTACAGTTTGTCAACAGCTTTTTCTGAATTTATTGAGAAAATCATATGATTTCTGTTAGCTTTTTTATTAATATGGTCAAATATGCTGATAGTTTTCCTAATATTTAACCAGTTCTGCTTTTCTGGTATAAATATCACCTTGTCTAGTATATTATCCTTTTCATAAATTACTTTTAATCTCTTTGCTAATATTTTATTTAATTTATTTTTGTATCAACATCCATTAGGGGAGTTGGTCTATAATTTTCTTACTCTGTTTTGGATGTTCCTGGTTTAGGTATCAGTACTATACTTGTGTCAAGGAATTTGGTAGGACTTCTTTGCCCATTTTCCCCACATAGCTTATATAGTATTGGAATTAGTTGTTCTTTAAATGTTTGATAGAATTCACTTGTAAACCCATCTGTCCTTGGGAGATTTTTTTCCTTATGGAGTTCATTGATGGCTTGTTCAATTTCTTTTTCCAAAATGGGATTAAGTGTTTTATTTCTCCTTCTGTTATTCTGGGTAATTTACATTTTTGCAAATATTCATCCATTTCACTTAGATTGTCAGATTTATTGGTATACAGTTGGGCAAAAGAGCTCCTAATTAATGCTTTAATTTCCTTTTCATTGGTGGTGAATTTACCATTTTCATTTTTGATACTGGTAATTTGTTTTTCTTCATTCTTTTTTAAATCAAAATTAACCAAGGTTTATCTGTTTCATTTGTCTTTTCATAAAACCAGCTCTTAGTTTTATATATATTAATTCAATAGTTTTCTTACTTTCAATTTTATTAATCTCTCCTTTGAGAAGGATTTTTAATTTGTTCTTTTTTCTAACTTTTTAAATTGCATTACCAATTCATTGATCTGCTCTTTTTCTATTTTATTCATGCAAGCATTTAGAGACATAAAATTTCTTCTAAGTACTGCTTTGACTGCATCCCTTAAATTTTGGTATCTTGTCTCATTATTGTTATTCTTATTGATGAAACTGATTAATGTTTCTATGATTTGTTGTTTATTCTTTAGGATTCTTTAGGATTAGATTATTTAGTTTCCAAATAATTTCTGATTATTTTTCCATGGCCCTTTATTACATGTAATTTTTATTGGATCATGATCAAGGATACATTTGATATTTCTCCCTACATTTGGTAGTGAGGTTTTTTTTTTGTGTAGGTGCCATGTACTACTGAGAAAAGATATATTCCTTTCTATCCCAATTCAGTTTTCTCCAGAGGTCTGTCATATCTAACTTTTCTGAAATTCTATTCACCTCCTTAACTCCTTTCTTGTTTATTTTGCGGTTAGATTTATCTAGCTCTGAGATGGAGAGGTTGATGTCGCCCACTAGTATAGTTTTGTTGTCTATTTCTTCCTCTTAGTCACTTTGAGTCTTCACATGTAGGCAATTTGATATTGTTGTCCTCTTCTGGGTTTGTATTTTAATCTCCCCTGCCACCATAATAGCTTTCTATGATCAGGGCTCTTTTTTTGGTTTTTGTTCACTTTTAAAAATTGAACTCTACTGCTGGGATACAGGGGCACTGTCCTAAGCTTCTTGTACTGAGGGCCAGAGGTCTGGTCTCTGACTTTCTGTGCCAGGGCCTAATATTCTGGCAGCTTGCCCACTGTACTAGGATGACCAGGCCTAGTCATGCCTGTTATGCCCTTGGTTCTAGGACTGGCAGTTTGCTTGCTGCATTGGGGCTGGAGATCTCACAACTGGCCTGCTGTGACACTCACCTGCTGAGTCAGGATTGAGGGGCCTTAGCTGCTGATCTGTGCTGTGGTTAAGAGTCTCCTGCTGGCTTGCCCAAACACCTTCCATGCTGGAATGTGCTCCCCTTTTATCCAAGTGAGGCAGACCTTTCCTGAAGTCCTTCTAAGTTATCTTGGTCTGGAAAATTGTTTTACTTCATCTTTTTGTGGATTCTATTCCCCCAGAATTGTTTTAGAGGCTTGATTTAAGGTTGTTTCTGAGGGAAACTGAGAAGAGTTCAGGCATCTTCTTGGCTTCTCTCCACCCCCTTCTGCTTTCTTTCCATTGTCTTGTTAACCTCATTAGCTTTTATTATCTTTATATAGATGATTCTGAGATCTAGCCCTGGTCTTTCTCCTGAGTTCTAGTTCTGAACTGCCAAGTGGCTATTCCATATTACAAGCTGAATGTCCCACAGACATCCCAAACTCAACCTGTCTAAACAAAAACTCATTATTTTCCCCTGTAATGCCAAGCAAAGGCAACTTCCCAAGGTTCAAAATACCAGCATAGCTGCTTTCCATTTTATTCAGTGACAAATTAAGAAAGAGAAAATCAAAATACAGCATAATTCAAAAAACAGCATTCAGCAAGTGTAATTCAATCAAGTACTACTCCACCCCTGGGCATTACATTCATTTAATCAATCACAAATTCCCTCTTCTAAATATTACTCCACCCCTAGGCAGTACATTCATTTAGTCAATCACAAAGCCCCTCTTCTCAAATGGAGATTAGTTTCCAATCATTAGTAAAGGACATTCATTTGTTCAATCACAAAGCACAAAAAAGTCAAAAGTTCCCCACCCTTGGATCACAACTGAATCTACCCCAGAGTTATAACATATAAGCACAGCATTTAATACCCAAAGAGAGGTCTTTTCTTCATCTTGACCTGAGGCAAGTTCTCAACAATCTTTGTTCCTGGGGAGACAAAGCTTAGCAAGGCCACAAGATACATTGCCAGTGTCTTCATTAATTCATTCTCTGTCTGCAGAACAGTCCTAGGACCCCTGAATACATTAGCAAAACCCTCTTCCAGGATTTCTGTAAACATATAACAAGAAAATCCTTCTTCAGGGCTTCTGAACCAACAGCAAGGTTCCAGAATCTCTGCAACAATAGCACTGGCTTTCACCAGTGGATAGAATTAACTCTGTCTGAAGAACAGGCTCAGGAGCTCTGAACCAACAGCAAGGTTCCGGGACCTCTGCAACAACAGGACTGTCTTTCAACCAGTGGATAAATCTGGCAAAACAACATCAAAACAGACAGACAAAATACCAGCATAACAGCCATGTGTCCTCAGTCCTTGGTAGCTCTGGGTGGCAGCTCTCAAAAGTCCTGGGCAATTCAAACTGGCCCTCAGCAATCCTCTCATCTCTCTCTGCCTCCAAGATGCTGCTTCCAAAAAATTCTTCTGCATCTCTCCTTGCTTGTGTCTCTCTAAGTTCATGTCACCAGCTCCTCCCAGTTCAGCACTCTCTTTTCACTTCAACAAGTCCATCCCACAAGTGGGATTCACAAGCTCTGGGTTTTAACACAATCAATCCCAAAACCAAGCCAATACAGGGGGATCTTTAAATTCAATTACTGTTACATCCCCCAAACCCACTCTTCATCTTAACTTCTCTATTTGTGTGGGGACCTCCACCTTCTAGTTATCTGGTATTACAGATTTGCATCCTCAACTCCCTAGAATTCCTCACCTCACATAGTCAATCAGTAACCATATCTTGTTGATTCTACCTCCACAATAGTTCTAATATCTGTGCCTTTCTTTCTACCCACATAGCCACCATCCTATTTCAAGCCTTATCACCTCTCATCTGGACTGCTATAATAACCTCCTTGCTGGGTCACTCTATCTTCACCACAATCCATCCTCTACAAAACTGCCAGAATGATATTCTTACAGCACAGAGAGGTGTGACCACATCATTTTTGCTGTCGTTCAGTCGTTTCTGTTGTGTCTGACTCTTTGTGACCCCATTGGGGTTTTCTTGGCAAAGATACTGTAATGGTTCACCATCTATTCTCCAGCTCATTTTGCAGATGAGGATACTGAATCAAACAAGGTTACCCAGGGTCACACAGTAGTAAGTGTCTGAGGCCAGAGTTGCACTAAAAAGAGGAGTCTTTCTGACTCCAGGTCCAGCACTCGTAGCCATTGTACCACCTAGCTGCCATGTCACCTAGCTATGACCATGTCACAAACTTCCTTAATAAAGTCCAATGGCTCTCTCTTATCCTTAGTGTCAAATGAAAACTCTTCTGTTTGGCATTTAGAGCTCTATACAAACTGACTGAAATCTATATTTCCATCCTTATTATACATTACTTCCCTTCATACACTCTATGCTGAGTTAAACTGGCTATTTCACACATGCAATAATACATTTCTCAACTCTGGGCTTTTGAAAAGGTTGTCTGCTGTGCCTAGACTGCACCCTTCCTCACTTCTTTTTCTAAGAATCCCTAACTTCTTCCAAAGCTCAACTGATTGGCTACTTTCTGTATGAGGCCTCTTCTGACTCCTCCAGCTACTAGCGTCCCTTTACTACCCTCCAAATAACCTTGTATTTATTTTACACACACACACACACACACACACACACACACACACTGCTATCCCCAAACAGCAGGGGCTATTTGTTTTTTTTTGTTTCTATATCCCTAGATCTGGCTTCTGGTAGGTGCTTAATAAATCCTTGTTGATTGAATACTAATATACAGAGTTGATTAGATGATGTGACTTCCTCCATCTCTTTCAGGAGTATGAAACAACTTCTGCTTCCTCTAGAAAACATTTTATATATTTCTTTCTGATTCAGAGCCAAACCTAAGTGTATGGTCTTCCCAATGTATCTAAGAACCCTGTGCAGATAATGAAAGGCTTCAAGTGAACATCAAATGGGAATCAGAATCAGCTGATATTCACCCCTCAGAGAAAAGAATATTTGGAGGAGGATGATAGTTGTCTTTAAACTCTAAAAAAGCAAAGAAATAAAGGATTAAATTTATTCTGTTTAGTCCCAAGCACCAGAACTAGAAGCCGTGAATGGAAGTGGGTAAAGAAGGAAAAACATCTTAATAATTAAACCTTTCCAACAATGGAGTATTTCTCCACCTGCCTCCCCTAACCCCAGAGGTCTTCAAGTGAAGGCTAGATGACTAGCTTTGTTAGATGTGTTATAGGAGGGATCCTTTTTCTTCTATGAATTGGGCCAGATGGCACTTACATTCTCATCAAACTTTGAAATTCTATGATTCTCTGAGATAGTATGCAAGCTAAATTGCCTGGAATAGGAAGTGTGGCCCAAGAGCCATGACTGACAAGACAGGCAGTTTTAGTATTTCCGAGAATTTCATGGTATTCTGGGCACCATTCAGAAGACACAGGCCCTGCCCTCCAGGAGCTGGCATTCTAATGAGACATTTTGCTCATAAGACACGGATGGTTGCCATCTGTGGATAAGATGGTGATATTTCTCCTTTTTTACATTTCTTTTTATATTCAATCACAAGAGACTCACATGGTAACGGTCACCAAGTACTAACATAAATATCCTAAGAATCAGGAGGGTGTGGGGGAGGATGCTGTTAGGGATGTCTGCAGAATCTACAACATTTTTTAAGAGTTTTAAAATAATTGGGTAAAACCACAAACAGTTTCTGTGGTGTGCACTTGTGCCCCTGATTTCTAGACTGAGACTTTATTTCATATATTCCTAATTCAGTCACACTGAACTCATTAATTTTCTCACTAGTCTTCTTAAGCCTTTTACTTTTCTTTGAACTAGGAAGTTTTAAGGCAATAACATAGCTTAAGTAAGATCATAAATATTAAATCTTGAAAATCCCTATTGATACTGGCACACATTGCCTTAACCATTCCTATCTCACCGTAATCCTTAGTTAAGAGAATTAGAGAGTTAGCAAGAATAATATGTAAAAATATTTTCCTCTTCTCTTTCTCCTATCCTGGTCTATATTTCTGTTTTTAAACCATTCCCTTAATGAGTTTCTCAATTGCTTTTCCCCATACTTGCAGTTGTAGCTTGAGTTTATCTTTATCACAATAAATTGCTTTCTCTGTGTAGGTCGGGCCTAATAACGTATGCTTCGGTGCAACTTCGGACAGGTCTGCCACTTCCCATTATGATGCAATTATTTTTTTCTCCCACCATCAATGACCACTGTAATATCTTTTGCAATTGCAATTACTTGTCCTTCCTAGGAAGGCTTCTTGCAGTGCACAAGGAATTTTAATGGAGCACATCTGTTAATTAGGAAACCAGGAAGAAAAAGAACTTATTAAGAACCTTTGAAAGCCCATCCACTTTGAGGACTGAATTGGAACCAGGGTTTTATTTTAGAAAGATTCAATATCTTCAAATAAAATAATTTTCATTCTCTGTCCCTAAGCTCCAGTCTTTAGTGGGAAGGGGGCTCAGGGGCATACTCTAGCTTTTAGAAAGAAGCTCTTTTTCTTTTTTAAGGTTTTCGTCTATTTATTCATTCATTTATTTATTAGTGTATGTATGTATATATCTATGTATGTATGCATGCATGTATATATGCATGGATGGATGTATTTGAAGAGAAAGGAGCTCTTTACAAAAGTCAGAGGCTCCATGGAAAACAGAATTTATTGAGATATTTTCCCCAGAAAATAGAAGAGCTCAGTGTTTCGATATTTGGCCTAGAAGTTACCTTAAAGAAGCTGCTGAATGACTATTTCCCTCTCTTAATAAATCAGGAAAGAAAACAGCACACACAAAGCACTCTGACTTATCCAACTCTAAATACTGTTTCATTTAATTCAATAAATCTTTTTTTTGAACACCTACTATGTATAAGCCACTGTGTTGAAAGTACCCAGTGGGATATACAAGGTAATAAAAAAAAGGCATTAAAAGGAAATAAAGATGAGAAAGGCCACTGGACAAGACGAGATTTACACAGAGGAGGTACGTTCTACTCACTGCACCACCTAGCCGCCCCTTTTTTTTTCTTTTTCCTTTTTTTTCTTTTTGGAGGGAAATTGGGGTTAAGTAACTTGCCCAAGGTTACACAGCTAATATTTTTGTGAGGGTGTTAAGTGTTGCAGAGTGGAACCGAACTCGGGTCCTCTTGACTCCGGGGCCAGCGCTTTACTCACTGTGAGGAGGTCCATTCTAAAAGAGACACACTTTAGGGTATGTTGACTGATCACATCTCAAAAAAAGAGAAAGAGGTCAAAGATAGCAAACGTTCACAAAAGATTATGGATTGTACTGCTGTTGTTCCATCATTCAGTTGTCTAACTCTTCATAAACTCATATGGGGTTTTCTTGGCAAAGATACTGGAGTGGTTTGCCATTTCTTTCTCAAGTGGATTAAGGCAAACAGAAGTTAACTGACTTGACTCAGGTCACACAGCTAGTTGTCTGAGGTCAGATTTGAACTCAGCTTTTTCTGTCGTCAGGCCCAGTCATCACTGAGTCATCTAGCTGCCTCATGGACCTTATTCTTAATTTTAAAAATAAACTTTAAAAAGAAGGCAGCTGAGAAAATATTAATAACTGCTGACCCCTATGTCTACTTTCCCATGCCTGCAAACTCTTTATGAGATTATTCTGCACATATATCAAGGATGTTCTTTTTAAAGGTCGGCAAGGAAAATAGGCAGCAGACCACATCTTTCGAGTCACACAATTGACTGCAAGGTACAGAGATTATAAAATCTCACTGTGCTTATTATTCATTGACCATTTTTTAAAAAATAGCATTTTAAAGGGAACAAAAGACTACCTTAAACATTTTTTCCAGCAATTTGTCTCCCATGTATATGTCAAAATCATATAAAGCTTCTTAAAAGATGTAATAACAGAGATAGCTTTGTTCAATGACCCTCTAATTACTTTTATCAAGTGATGTATAAAACAGGGAGTTTGTCTTCACTGGGTCCAAAAGGAAGGAAGCTTCCTTCTAGATCAGAAGTTCTTCACGTGTGTGTGTGTGTGTGTGTGTGTGTGTGTGTACAATGAATGCCTTTAACAATCTAGATAAGTCTGTAGACTCTATCGAAGAAAATGCTTTTTGATAATTGAAAGAGGTGCTAAATTTCATTTAAAAGTTAGTGAAAATAAAGATATTTTTTCCCAACCAAATTCATGTACTTCCTGAAATCTACTCAAATAACTTAGTAGATAGTACTGGGACTGAGTTGTAGTCCATCTTCAAATACCTACTAGTTGTGTGAACCTAGACAAGTCACTTAGAAGAGTATCTGCCTCAGTTTCTCCAGTTGCAAAATAGGTATAATAATATAATAATAATAATTATAATTCTTATAATTATAAGAAATATAATAAAAATAGGTATAATAAAAATATAATAATAGTGAGGATCAAATAAGTAATATTTATAAAGGGACCAGAACAGTGCCTAGCACAGTGTAGGTGCTAAACAAATGCTTGCTTCCTTCCATGGATTCTAGCTTTGGAAGCCCTGCTCTAGATGATAAGCCTTCTACATTGTCCTCTTGGTAGCTGTCATGCGGATTGCATTAAGCCCTGTAATACTAAAGAACTTGCTAAATGAAATCCGTACATAAAAAAAATAAACAAGAGTATAGAGGATGCCTAGTGTCGATACTATGTTATGTGGCTGGAAGAAAAACCCTAAAATGCTACTTAAGCACCAGCTATTTTTACTATTATCCCATAGACATGGAAGATCAATACATATGTCTTCAACACACGCTGTGGACGGATGAAGAACTAGGCACAATATTCAAGAGGAGGAGGAAGAAAATAGCCTGGATTGTATCTAGGAAAATGCAAAAGTGCTTTAAATGGCCCTAAGATTTTCACTGAAACAGAACCCCAGCTTTTTCACACCAATATTCTTCCACAGATGTTATATAGTTGCAAGTCATGAAATATCACTGTCTCCAAAGAACAATTGGAGCGGTGCTGGGTAAATATGAAAACACTGTGTTAACAAGAAAAAAAAAAAAGTTGTGGAGGATGAGACATCAGACATAAAGAGACATATGTAGAAAAAATAAGGTGGATGGGTCATATAGGGTGAAGAAGGCAAGGGATAACTGTCAAAAAGTACATGTGCATGATTCTTTGTTATCCCTGCAAGGGCGAAAGGTTTAGGGAAAAAAAAAATTAAAAAGGTCTAAAAGAAGGCATATTCGATGGCCTCTCTGTGAAAGATTTATGCAAAGACATTGGCGAGAGTTATACCCATGAGAAGGTAGGGATAGATTGCGAGCTACACAACTGGATGGGGTACCCACATTGGGAAGATCCCCAATCTAGTGAAGCTATTGAAATAAAAGATGACACATTTTCTGCCTTTAAAAAGTTTCCATTTATTGGAGAGCTTTGGCAGTTTGATAAAATGAGAAAATTTCTAAACTTCCCATAAGCAGGCTTACCTGTGTACCCTATGTGTGTGAGCAAGTAATTTACTTCTCTGGACCTCAATTTTCTCATTTCAAAAATGGAAAAAATACTACTTGTACCATTTCACAATGCTGTTGTGAGTAACATTAGTGGGATGTAAGTTTTATTATCATTATGCAAAAGATTCTCAGGCTCAAGCATGTGATAGGCAGATGTAACTGATCAACAGATTTTTTAAACAGGAGGACAATTCAGGGGAGTGACAGAAATCACAGATCCCAAGATTTCAAAGTCTTCCCTTGCCCTTATACATTTGCTCCTTTGAAGATGCTCATTTCTAATCCCAGCATTAGTAGATTATTAACAATTTGAGAGTTAAATTAGGTATTGTTTCTTACCTTGTTTTGTAGCTTGAAAGATCTTCACCAATTATTGGGAAGCCAAAACAGAAAATTCTTATTTCTTAAGACTTTTCTAGGTGATACCAAGAATTGTTATAAACTTTTCCTTCATTCTTCCCTTCCTTCCTTCCTTCCTTCCTTCCTTCCTTCCTTCCTTCCTTCCTTCCTTCCTTCCTTCCTTCCTTCCTTCCTTCCTTCCTTCCTTCCTTCCATCCTTCCTTCCTTCCTTCCTTCCTCTCTCCCTCCCTCCATCCTTACTTCCCTCCCTTTTTTTTCTTACCCCCTCCTTGCTTACTGAGTGGTTTCCATGTATTGGTAAGACTATGCCTTTATTTCCATTTTGTCTTTTTCTCCTCCCATCCCCAGTTTCTTTTTGCTGGGAAAGTTTTTCCATCCTAATGATCTCCATGCCACATGGGGCCACGGATGCCAGTGCTGACAGCCTGCTCATTAGTGCCAGGGTGTTGTAGTCAGCTGATCGCATGCCAGAGCTCAGCTCCTGACACTTTTTCTCGAAGCTGTCATCAGAGTCATGGTTCCTGCCAGCTCTGGTTGAACTCAAGCTGTGATAGCTCCAGTGCCAATTAGTGCTTCAGTGTCCTGTTTGGCTAGGGAGGGAGTCCTTGTCATTTCTGACAAATGGCAAATAGTCGAGGGTGTGTTGGGGAGAGGGGTGAAGGTTGAGAGGAGGGACAGTGTTGGGGGCTTCTCCTATGGACAGGGAGTTTTAGTTTTCAGTGACCTTTCTGAAGATCTTGGTTCCTACTAATACCCTGGGATGCAAGGGAAGTCCAATGGCTTGTTCACATTGTCCAATGGCTTGTTCACATAGACTACTCTATTTCCCTAATTCTGAGGACTTGAGATGGAAAGAATGACTCAGCAAATGAAGATGATGATTCCATCCTGGTATTAAAGCCATGGAGATAAGATATTAAAGAAGTCAATCCATTCTGGAGAGAGAATGATCCAGTAACCAAGAGTGTGGTCTGAAATAACATGAACCAATTTTTCAATTCTACCTCTGCTAAAGAGTCTTTTTATGATGACCTTGAGCAAGAGATATAAACTTTTCCCCCCTTAGATATGAAATAAGGGACAATAAATTTGTGTTTCTCTTGAGGGTGGGATTAAGGTTTGGAGGAATGTTGTTCAGTCAATAAAAATTTATAAAACTTTTACTATGTGTTGGACATTATGTTAAGCATTGGGCATAGTCCCTGCTCTTAAGGCGCTCACATTCTAATGGGAGAAGCAACATAGAAATAACTAGATAAGCTATCTACACTGAAAATGGAAGGTAATGCCAGAGGGAATGTACTAGTAGAGAGGGGAGGGGTGCTAAGTCCTCCTGCAGAGGGTTGATTTGAGAGGAAACTTGAAGGAAGCCAGATGTAAGGAGAGAGAGCATTCCAATGTAACATGATTGATTGGCCCCACTCTCTCAGGGCCAGCTCTGTTTAAATCCTAGTCTCCCACAAGCAGATACTAAGGACCCGGGATATCCCTCTCTCTGAAATCAGTTTTAGCCTCATAGGCTTAGTTCCTCCTCATTTTAGGGGGCCCAATGACTAGTACCAAAACTCCATTTTAACCACTGAAAATTGAAATTTATATATATATATTTATACTTCAAATATCGAGTAAGAACAAACATGGATAATTTCCCCAATACCTTGGGGACACAATCCCTTTGAATGGCTTCAGTTCAGGTAGAGATGGTTAGACTCGCAATTTAGCTCAGTTCCTGTATAGCCTTAGTTCTCACTAACTAAAAGTTCTTACTGGATTTGACTGAAATTTCTAACTCTCTCAAGGAGACAAATGTAGCTAAGACCTGGTTCATGGTGAGTCAAGTCATTTTAAAGACGCTGACAGTTTGGCTATATAGCTAACAGAGAAATAAAGGCTCTTCTTGGGCATATAGCAGGCCAATGTAGAGTATCCATGCTTGTTTCAGACCTGCAAGTCTCCCAGAAACAGTTCTCTAGGGTCTTCCATGTTGATGACATCATCTTATGTGGTCTGGGTAGGCTCCAGATCCCCATAATATTCTCCTTCCATTTGAAATGTTTTCTATTCTTGACAAATAGGCAAGAATACATTATGAACACATTGTCAGTGTTTGTGATTCAGAACAGTCCTCTAGGGTTTCTGGGGGAGGTGTAAACAATGTAATTTCACTTTATTCTCCGGTGCCATACAGGAATAAGTCTCAAAACAGTCAATGTTACACAGTCTCATCCAATCCCACAAATACAGGTGAAAATCTCAATTATCCCTAAATACAAAGCTTTGTTGATTCAACAAATATTTCAAAAAGTTTGTCCAAGATTGTGCACACTGCTTGCTGAGTACTCAATAGGTTATAGTGCTAGAATGCCCATCTCAACACAAAAGCAAAAAAAAAAAAAAAAGAAAATTGTCTCCCTGTTTTAAAAGGAAAACTAATTCAGTTTTACAGACCATGTAGAATTCTTCACCCAGGGATTTCGAACCTGGGTCTGACTAGGCAACACCTTCTCAGTCTCAGAAGAGAAACCAGCTGTCCTGGGTGAAAGCTCTTTCATGACTCCCTCAGGGAATAGGGCAATCCAATTTGAGTCTTGTCCACATTTTCTGTGTCCTTTCCTACACATGGTACACCAAAATTTCTCTAGGGGTCACTGTACTTTTGGTGATTTCCTTGGAAGTCCAGGCTGGAAGCTTCTGTTGCAGCTAAGAGCTCCTATAAGTTAATGATCTTCTCACATATATTTTACTTAATGAGAAAAGGAAAGGTTAAATTGCTTAGAATACATGTGGCCCTGGCTTCTTTCTCTGCTTACACCCCTACCTGCAGCCATCCAATTCAAGGAACATATGATATCAATGTCTTTACTCTCTCTTTTAGGTACAAAGGGAATTGTCAAAGCTCTTGAGTTTTCAGGGTCATATAATTAGGGCAATGGATTTAAACTAGTGAAACCATGAAGGGTATGGACATAGGGTAGAGTTTTGCAACGCTGAGGGGAATGGAGCTCTGAAATATGAAGTGAAGAGAGACACGGAAATAGAGAGCCTGATTGAAATGAGGTAGCATGAGAGATTAGATGAGGTTCAAAGAAGTTCAGTCTTTAAAGATATTTCTGAACTTACTTTAGTTTCTGCAAAAAGGAGAACTTTAAAAAGATTGTCTCCTCCAAGGATTATACGGAACCTGCTACAACTCTCCCATTATGGGGGTTCCTAGAAGGGCTTACATATTTGAATGAGAGCAGGGGAAATCATGGAGACTCTCCAACAGAAGCATCATTGGGACACTGGCTAGGGCTTACTTAATAATTGACTTTAGTTTGACAAACTGCATGCAGAGCACACTGCTAGTACAGGAAGAAAAACAGAGTTTTAGATAAGGCCTAGTCTGCACACTCAAGAAATTCAGTCTAGCATGGTATGGGGATATGAAAATATATAGATAATACATGTTGTTGTTGTTCAATCATTTCTGGTGAAGATACTGGAATGATTTGTTATTTCCTTCTCCAGATCATTTTGCAGATGAGGAAACTGAGGCAAACAGGGTTAAGTGACTTGCCCAGGGTCATATAGCTGGTAAGTGTCTGAGGCCAGATTTGAACTAAAGAAGAAAAGTCTTCCTGATTCCAGGCTCAACACTCTCTCCATTGTACCACCTAGCTGCCCCATAGATAATGTATAGCATAATATAAATTAGGGAAGTAAAAACTAAAGTGCTAAATGAGGTCATTACTATCAGCTAAGCATAGGAGAAGAAAAATTTTGGAGAATTCTTCCCAGCATAAAATAAATGAGTTTTCAAATTTGGGGAGTTTAATCTTTCCCTCCCATTCCTCTTACCCCTTGCCCCCTAGCCTGAGGGGAATGGGGCTAGATAACTTAATTCATCTTAGAAAATGGTACTATTGTTACATAGATGATGTTATAGGTGTTCAGAGACAGTCTCTGTGAAAATCTCACAGAGCCCTAATTTGGCCCATTTAGGTCTAATGCCTTCATTGTCTCTCATTAGGCTAGTGTGATATCTAAATATTTTGTGGAGGGCTATATACACAAACTAAGTGAGACACTTGGTAAATAATTTTGGATTCTAGGTGATGGATCCAGGAGTCTATAGACTGATTTATCTCATGGAATCTTAAATTTTGAGAGGTGGATTGAGTTTGTAGTCAATTAAAATTCCTGATTTTTAAAATCCTCCCTCCCCCAAAAAAGTATGCAATTATTTAATCTTGCTTTCCCCCATCCTATATTTGAGAAGTTTAATTTTTTTTTACCCTAAATTATGACAGTTCATGTTTCTCTCTATTGGATTTCATCTAAAGTTCAGCCTACTACTTTATATTGTCATGATCTTTTGGGAGCCTAATTTTGACATTCAAGTGTAGCTATATACCCCTTGAGTTTTGGGTCATCTGAAAATTTTATGGGAATGTCATCAATGTCTTTATTCCATTCAGTGATGAAAATGTTTAAAAGCAATAGGGTAGATAAAGATGTTAAACAGCACAGATCCCTGGGCGTATTTCTCCAGAGAATTCTTGTCAAGTGGATATAGAAGCATTACTCTTTGAATCTGGATATTCAACCAGTTGTGACTCCATCTAGTTGTGTTACTGTCTATCCCATATTTTCCCAAAGAAAGAGTATGAAGGGAAAGGAACAAAATTTAAGCACCTGCTATTTGTCAGGAACTTTATAAATATTTTATTTGATCAATTTAACAATCATGTGAGGTCCTATTATTATCCCCATTTTATAGTTGAGGAAACAGAGGCAGACAGTGGTTAAGTAACTTGCCAGGGTCAAACACTTAGTAAATGTCTGAGGCCAATCGAAACTCGGGTCTTCCCGACTTCAGGCTAAGCACTTTATCTACCATGACACCTATACTTCATCAAATGCTATGCCAAAATTACATAAAATATACAGCCACTGCATTTACACCTCATCTAAAACTAGAGCATTCTATTAAAAAGAGAAGGCAACATAGGTTAGCTTAGCATGACCTATTCTAAATGAAACCACGCTGGCTCTTTGAAATGACCACCTCCCTTCCGAGATGTTCATTAACCATCTCTTTAATGAATGACTACTCTAGCATTTTCTCAGGCATTCAAACTAAGTACCCTTACTTATAGTTTGCAGATTTTATTCTTTTTTTTCTTTTTGAAAATTGGGACAATATTTGCCCTCCAATCTTGTTCCTCTCATATTTTCTGCCATATTTTCAACATAACATCAAGATGAGCAATCACTTCTGCTAGCTTTCAGTACCTAAAGATGTAGTTCATCTGGGTCATAGGACCTGGATTAATCAAGAGTGGCTAGAGGCTTTCTTATTATTTCCTTACTGATCTTAGACATCAATACCCCAAGGACCAGTTTTGTTTTGTCATTTCCAGGGCAATGGTCATTCCCATTAGCAAAGAAAAAGACTTGAGAAGTTATGCTTTCTTTCTCTTCTCAGTTATTACTGTCCCATATATCCTTTGCTTCATCTTTGCATTTTGCCTAGGGTTGCATAATCAAAAGTTCCTTTCCTTCCATTGATCCTCTCTTTTCTCCCCCCCAAAAAATGTTTGGTTACTTTTAGCTTCCTTAACTAGCCTCAGTTCATGCATTCCAGATACTATTTTAAAGGGTCATGTCACACTCTGTTATAAAATTCATCTTTATTATCCAACATTGCTTCCATCTTCTGTGCATTTTTCTTTAAAATCTAAGTTGGTTAAAATCCTCTGTGCACCCATATCGGTCCATTAAGACAACTCCATGGGGTGGCTAGGTGGTGCAGTGAATAGAGCAACTTCCCCGGAATCAGGAGGACCCGAGTTCAAATCTGGCCTCAGACACTTAACACAAAAGGAGCCATGTGACCTTGGGCAAGCCACAACCCCAATTGCCCTGCCTTTCCCCCTCTAAAAAGAAAAAAAAAAAGACATCTCCAGTTTTCCTTTCCCAATCTAATTGTTTTCTGCTATATCCTGAGAATTTTACTCTTGAGTATTTCCCTTCCTTCCTGAATATGGAAGGATTCTAGAACCTGTGAAATTTTTAACCTGTGGGATCCTACCTATACTTCCTATGGACCCTTTTAAATCTGACCTCAATAGGAAAACTCTACTCAAGAGAGTAGAATTTAACAACTCTGCTTAAATATGAATATATGCTCAATATAGTTATATGTTTTAATGAAATACATATGCATGTATTTCTGTATGTTTTTGTTTATATGTTGTTGTTTGTCCTTCATTCTCAAAGAGGGCTATGACATCAGGAAAGTGATGCCATGACATGAAAATGAATTGGAGTTAAGCGAGGGAGGGCTGTACAAAGTCTCCAGCCTCATTTTCTCCTCTGGAGTCATCTGAGGTCAGTGCCAAGATACACACACACACATACATATATATTTGCATGTACCATATATGTATATGTGTGCATGTATACACATACATATAAATGTGTATTAATATGTATATCTATAGCTGTCTCTATGTATCTATCTATGTATCTATGCATCTATCCATCTAAAGAGAGAGAAAGAGAGCACACCAGCTAAGATTTGCTTTGGACTCTTATGATCATGCCATTCTGGAACTCTCATCCTTTTCTAAAAGGTGCTTACCATTTAAGAGTAACTGTACAGACAAGTAAAGATGAGCCTTGAATATAATTCTTGTGTGTACCATTAAATTGAAGAAGTGGTAAATTAATTACAAATGAAATAAAGTCTGGTACAGATAAGAAATGTATGGAACACGTCTCCCACTAAAGGTTATCAGGTTGGATGAACATATAAATTCATAAAAAGTTCAGCTAACTCCTTTTCAGACAGATACATATTGAGTGACTCATGGATAGGATGTTTGGGTTATAACAACAACCAACAATGATAATTGTCATAATTTTGCCAGATATTTTGGAGATCTCCAGGTTTTCACAGGAAAAACAAAAGAAAACAAAACAGCTTGTCAAACTAAAAGCAATAAGTCTCTATTTGGTACATTTTAATTCAAGAGAGAAAACTCATGCCTTAAACTGAGATACCCAAGGACATGAGGAAGGATTGTGGGGAAATGTGGTAAAGGATATATGTGAATCACAATCACCCAAGAAGTAAAATATATATCTAGATCCCAGGAGAAAATAGGATTCATCTGTGGGTCAGGCAATGGAGGGAGTCTGAGCGTTAGGTGAAATAATCTTGAACCTGCGATCTTTAGACAAAATCATTAGTTCTGTGGTCTTTTGAGAGATGTCCTGACCTGGGACTCAGGTGATGTCAGTTTCTTATCATTCCTCTTAGTGGTGGGAACATTTGGGTCCATCTCACATAACCAATCATCTTGGCAATACCAGTGAGGGATAGGTATCATATAACTGTAGCCAAGGCCTATGGCATCTGATTGTTTTCTCTACTCATGCCATTGGCAGGGAAGCATGAATTCCTGAGGTTTCTTGAGGCATGGAAGTTCCTAGCTCAAAACTTCCATGGAATAAAAGATTTCAAATCAGGGAGAGGGTGCCAGGCAGTGGTAAGGAACACATCTAGAGAAGAGCGATGGTATCAAAATGAAAGCTAGAGCCCTAAACTAGAAAGGGTTTCCGGACTACCACGACAATGCTTCTTTTCATTTGTACAGCACATTGTAGTTTGTGACCAAGTGTTCTCACATGCACAGTTTAAAGTAGACATTAAGAAGGTAAGTACAACATGTCACAGCAAATCCTAGCTTGGCGATTTTGTCAGAAACAGATTGATGGGCTAAAGGACCAGGGATCTATCCCATGATGGCATTCCTTATGTTGAGAAGAGGGAAGGGAATAAGCATTTATAGAGAGTCTACTATGTGACAGGCACTCTGGCAAGTGCTATTTACAAATATTATCTCATTAAGTCTTCACTATAGCCTTGCAAAGTTGATAGTATTATTATTCCCACTTTTCAGTTGAAGAAATTGAGGGAAAAAAAAATCAGGAACTTAGGCAGAGTCACACAGCTAATATCTAAGGCGAGATTAGAACTCAGGTCTTCCTGACTCTAGGCCCAGTGCTTTATCATGGTTCCACTTGTTTTTTTTATAGAATGCATGGAATAAGGTAGAGAGATGAGATAGCAACATGAGACGTAGGCTACCCAAGTTCCTTATGTCTAAATTGTTTCAGGTTTAGGGAACAAATAGGTATATGTTTTAGGAAGACCCTGATGCAACCACATAAAATAGGACAGGTTTCCACAGGTATAGGATTGGAGGAGAAGTGGCAAAATAACCACAATTCATTTGTAAGCTATGAAAAGATGCAGCCTGTATTTTACCCTAAGAAACCTCAAACCTGTATCTGTACATGTGAAATAACCCATGTTTTTGAAGCAGTTAATAAAAGATGAACGTCTTTCTACTATGAGTATTCAGTTTCAAGTTCAAGTTTGGCACCAAGTCAAAAACATGCTTCCTATTTCCAAATAATCAGTGATCAGGAAATAAGAAACCATGGTGAGTTCTGAGGTGATTAGTTGATGCCTGTCACTGCTCATCAGTTTGAATTTGGGAGAGCTAATCTGGACCCAAGATCTGGAAAAAGCTGTTCATCCAAATTACTCAGATCCACAGGTAGATTCTGATTATCCCCCTCCTCTCGATACATCGTCTGTTTCCATAGCAGTTAAGACCTCAGTAAAATGGAAACATCTGCTCTAAGCTCAGGTAAAGGTCCCCTGGGGAAATAAATCTGCTGGATGGTAGTAAGAGAGAAAAGAAGGCTCTAAAACACAACAACATGAAAATTTAAGGGGAGGGAGGAAGAGAGAGAGAGAGAGAGAGAGAGAGAGAGAGAGAGAATAAGGTGTGAGGGAAGAGAAAAATGAGGGGAAAAGCAAATTGAACCACTTGGGAGACTGCAAAAAAAATTTAGAATGAAGAGAGAAATCAGGAGAGTAAGACAAAAAGAAAAGGAGTGTTAAGGAGAAAAAAGAACTACACTGACAGACAAAGAAAGCCCTGCCCCCAGGATGATCAAAGAAAAGGAAGACAAAGGAGAATTGGAAAGGTGAAAGGATACACAAAGCTGAGAATTCCTACCATAAATGCAACCTGAGAATGATAAATATTCTGACAGTCAGGCTGATTTGATATCCTTAGGTGTTCAAGGCAGAGCTGAGTGGATCTTCTCCCCCAGACTTTATAAATCAATTCGAACTATCCCTCTATCTCACATATACCTGTTATAGATTTAGGTAGCATGCTTTGCTACCATAAACCACATGATTTGGTGGTTTACCTTTGTTTTCTTGCTTCATGCACTTCAAACCAAGATGACAACTGTGTGAATATCCTCTTTTATTCCTTTGCTTACTGGAAGTAGCATCAGGGTTAAAGATGTGGGAATGACAACCGTTGTTTCTAAGCCTCAAGAGTTCTGTGACTTAGCATTATTGGCACTATACTATAAAATGATCATCATAAAAATATTGGGTAGTAATTAAAAAGATGAAAAATAGATCAGGGAAACACCAGAAATATAAGGAATTAAAGTCATCAAAATTGATAGCCCAGTGTGTGATCAACCCAAGAATATACACTATAGAAGGCCTTTCTTTTTACTAAGAAATACTGAGAAAAATGGTAAACCATTTAGTGAAAATTAGGCTTGGGCCAAGTTCTCATGCCATATACCATGATAAATTTAAAATGTATATGGAATCTCTAAATAAAAGTTCATATCATTTTTTAAAATAGAAGACAGTATAAGAAGTTAACTTTGACATCTGTGGTTAAGGAGAATATGCTTAACCAAACAAAAATAGGGGTAATCCTAAAAGACAAAGTAAACAAATTCTATTATGTGAAATTAAGATTCTTTTGCATGAATGAAATCAACGAAGAAACAATGAAAAGAGAAACTTCTAGAGTGGGACGAAGATTGTCATAAATTCCCAATAAATGCCTAATATCCAAGATATGTAGGAAAATGACACATCACAGTAGGAGCCATTTCTCATTATATAAGTTGTTAAAGGATATGAACAAAAAGTTTTCAAAAGAATTGGAAAGTTTTAATGACTATATGAAAATATGGTCCAAAATACAAATAGTAAGGGAAATACAAGCTAAAACAATTCCAAGATTTTACCTCATACCTAATAAATTGGCAAAGATGATTCAAAACTAAGAAGAGGAAATGTTTATTGGATTTTAGGAGCAAATACTTCAATAAAAAAATCTGTTAGTGTGTTTGTGAATTGGTGCAACCATTCTCTATATCAAATTGGAAACATGCAAATAAAGTGATTACCCTGTCCATCCTCTTGGACCTAGTGATACTACTATTAGGATAAATACCCTAAGAATGTCAAAGACAAAAACAAAGGTCTGATATATACCAAAATATTCATAATAGCAATATATGTGTGACAAAGAACTGGGAATAAAATGGGCCCCCATTGATAGATGAATCACTAAAAAACAACATATTAATGCAATGCAACATTACTGTGCAGTAAATATGAATGTAACTTATTTAGATAAATATGAAAGGATTTGTATGAACAGATGAAGAATGAAATAACCTAGAACCAACATAACAATACAAACAGTGGCTATAACAATGTTAAAGACAAGATCACTAACGGGAAGATGAATTTTGAGCAAATGAATAATAAATGAAGTTCACAAAGAACAGATAATAAAAAACATCTTCACAGCAGAGAAACTAAGGGAGGGGAAAAGTGCAGAGGCTTGCCAGATCGGGTCAGATGCTTTTTTCCCTCTGTTACAAAGGTTCAGTCTGGGAGGCCGAGCAGGATTCTTTCCCATCCCACCCAAAAATGACATACAGAGAAAAAAAAATGAATCAATAAATGCATTTTTAAAAAAAAGTTCAATGCTTTCCACCTGTATCTTTCTTTGATTCTCTTCCCTTGAAGTAACAGAGAATATTGTCAAATTCCTGAAAAGTATCCTGTCACTTAAGAGGCTGGAAATAACCATGCCTGAAGGCAGAATGGATTGCTTTCTCTTCTTTTTCCTATGCAGCCCATAGTTGTTTTTTTACAGACTGTCCTGTTTCTACTCCCTTGGTCAGTTAGGATGGGACTTCCTCCTAAAACTTGAGGAGGCTGAGGGGAAACACAGCTTCTTTTTCTTTCAGTGAGCCACGCCTGGTAATTAAAACCAATAGAAATGAAAGACAGACTGAGTCAGTCTGAGGGATAGACAGAAAGAAAGCCCCAGATTCTATCTCAATTCTTCCCTTGGAAGTTTAGCTATGAAAGCTTCCATGATAAATGGTCCACAGAATATGCCCCCAGGTGATTCACTTTGCCACTAAACTAGGATTAGGGTCTTATTTTATGTATTCTATAAAATAAAACACCTTTTTCAGAGATACCTTCCTTAGCACACTTAGCATTTACAGTCATACTCAGCAAAACAATGGAGAATGAACTCAAGGGAATGGAAACCTCTAGGGGGAACATCTCCATCTCAGCAGAAGGAGGGGGAGTGAAAAGAAGATAGAAGAAGCCCTCAGCAGCTTGCATTCACAGCTCATACGGAACAAGTTTTCTATTGGTGCTTTATTATGGTCAAGGTTCTTGTTGGGGTGTCCCTTTTGTCTGCAGTGGACATCTAACCCCACTTAAACAGCCTTTCCTTTCCTGTTTTTCTGTGCCACCAAACTTCACTTGTCTGCAGGATCTCATAATCTCTTATCCCCCAAACTCCACACAGATGGGATCACCAATTCCCTGACTTCAGGGAGAAATTTCACCCATTCTTAGAAGCTTGTGGGAAGGACTACACCAGGAATAGCTCTTTCCATCCAATCTGGGGCATAAGATATTCAAACAAACCACCTTGACTGATTTATTCCCCAGAAGCCTAAAACTTGCATCATTCGGCAAACATCATTTACATGTGCTGTACCTTACTTTATATTAATGAGGAATAAGTAATGAAATCATTTAAGGTTGCTCTCACCAAAACATTTTCACATCCTCTGACACATAAAACTTGATCCCTGAAGTCCTAAAGTTTTTGTTGTGGGCTTGTTTTAACTGTTAGCCATAAAGTCCAAAAATATCACTTGGACTGTGCTGACCTAAACATTCGATCGAGTTTAGTCAAGATTTCTCTAGATTTTTGTAGAATAAGGAGGAGGAGCACACTACCTTATTTCCTGGGTCAGGTGGACCACAAGTCCATAGGATTTTGTCCACAAAATCTCAGTCTACAATAATCTAGTCATTCCTAGATAATGTTCTTTTTTTAGAAATATGGGCACTTTTGACCCACCGTTAATCACCATACATAAATTTGCTTTTCATACCCAATAGTAAAGCCAACTACACATGTCCACCACATCACCATTACCAGTTAGCATATCACATTTCCAGTATATTTTGGCATATAATAAATCTGTATTAGAGATATTCCATTGGCATACTTTGGAAATACATTCACCAAGGTACTAGAGAAATTATTTAAATGATTATTTCTGAGGTCTCCAACAACATAGCATTGTAGATGGTTTTAAACTTATTTTCAGGATTTCAAAAAAATCTTTGACAACCCTGCTAAATTTGTATTGTCCCAGAGGGTCATTTCCGAACCTTCCATATAAGGAAACCTATTACTGTTCATTGTCACTACTTCACACAACAACTACCCCCCCCCCCAAATCTCTTTTCTTCCCCACCCCCTTCAACAGGTGATCTCTGATTTTCTTACCAGTGGGAGAGATGTGTCTCCAAGTAACTGTAGGTTCTGGTCTACCTGTTGCTATGCAGGTAAGACTAATATTGCTTCCTTCATTGATGGAAATATCTGAGGAAATCTCTATGATTTTTGGAGATACTGTGAAAACAAAATAAGTGAAAGGAGAATTAAAATATTGGCAATTTATTTTACAGTTTTCTTGCATGATAATTTCCAGAATAAACTTTAGACTTTGCTTATTTGAGAAAATGTTAGCAAGAAACATGATAAATAACCTTAAACCAAAAGAAAAGTCATACAACATAGTTGGTGTCTACTTTTATTCTAAATTCCAAATCAAGTAGTTTGAATAGGAATGAACATACTTTAGGTCTCAGAAAAGGGAGACTTCTTATGTTCAATCATGTAAAAATGTCTCTTCCTGCATACCTTAATTGGGATCCCAAAGTCACAGGTCTAGTAGAATATAAGTTCCTTGAGGGAAAAAAAATTTTTTTTCATTCTCTATTAATATAAAGTATGTTGCCTTGAACAGAAGAGGTGTTGAATAAATGTTTGTTGATTAAATTTTTGTTTAATTTTGGTCCTATTAATTAGTGTTGACACTGGTTGTCTATGGGGCAAGCAAAACCTCTATTCCTACATATCACTACATAATTTCCCCACCTGTAATAACAATAATAAGTGGATTTCTAATTGTAATTCCTTACATTAGGAAGGAATGAATACTCCATTAATGCATTATATTAGTAAAGTGTATTAACATTTGCAAACATTCTTTCAAATAATATCTTATTTGAGCCAACTTAAAATTGTGAAGTGGGTACTGCTAGTATTTCTATCCTCATTTTATGGATGAGAAAAGAAAAACTTAAGAAATTTAATTAATTTGCCCCAAATCACAGAGCCAATAAGTGGCAGAGGTAAGATTCAAATTCATATCCACTGGATGCAAATTCAGTGCCTTTTTTACCATACCACAGTTACTTCCTATAATAGGGATTATTGTATTTCACAAAACCATTGATTTAAAGTTAGAAGGAAGTAAGAAGTTCATCTAGTCCAAACTGCTTATTTTATAGATGAGAAAACTGGAGGTCAGAAAGCTTAAGAGATTTGCTAAAGGTAGAAAGTACAACCACTGGTAGTAATTGGTTGAATCAGGATTTGAACCTAGTTCATCTGTATCCCAATCAGTGTATTTTCTACTATAGTACAACTATCTCCTGATAATTGGATCTAATACCTTTTTACAGGTCTTCCCTTTGTTAAGGCTACTTCAAAGAACCCTTTCCACTCTTTCAAGTAAGTGACCCTAGGATATTATTCTAAAATTTAAATGTGAAACTGACCCCATTGAAAAGATTAGTGATGGGTGGCCAGTTTCACTGATGGACCATGGGCTACTTTCTTGAATGGTGGCACAGATTTATTTTTTACCTAATAAATCATATATTTTAACAGTCTGCTGATGGTTTGATGTTTTCTAAGAATAATCCTTGGCTATTAATATAGGCTTTTTATCTTATGTGGGACCTTACCCTGAAAAGGATATGACACACAGTTTCTCCCTGGTTAATACAGTTTTCCTTTCTCTCTTTGATAATTTTAAATCATATTATTAGAATGAGAGAGAGGCAATGTGAAGTGTGTGTGTGTGTGTGTGTGTGTGTGTGGGTGTGTGTGTGTGTGTG
>NW_027187419.1:47598060-47606724 GCF_028583685.1 Petaurus breviceps papuanus | reverse complement strand
GTGTGTGTGTGTGTGTGTGTGTGTGTGTGTGTGTGTGGATGTGTTAGGCAATAGGAAAGGTAAAAAGAAAAGAAAACCCGTAAGAAGATTGGCCTAGGTGAGGGTAGGGGACATAGGTATCCAGGCCTTTGTGTGGTTCCTAAAATGTACATTCTAATTTATAAACCTGTCATATTAAAATGGAGATTAAACCTTAGAGGTCACCATGACATTTGATTAATGATTTACCATTTGATTTGAAAATGTACTTCTATATACATTATTCATTGCTATGTTATGAAGAACCCCAAATTCCTAAGTGAGAAGAGCAAGAGGACTAGAATTTTAAAACTAGATCCTGATAAAGATTACCTGTTCGATACATTTTTACCCCTAGTGTTCTTCTGGGGTTAGTCTCCTATCTACCCTATCCACATTCCTTTCCTCCAGACCATCCTGCACTGGCTGCCATCTACAAAAGCCTTGCTTACTTTTTTTGGAGGCCAGACTGACTACAAAATGTCTGTGCTGGCCTTGCAAACATTCCCTCCAATGCACAGGTAAGTAATTTATTGATCTGTAAAAGCACTCCGAGATGCTCTGGAAGGGATTATGTCACACCAACGCCATGCCATAAAATAAAAAATGATGGACTTTGTGAACACAGGGTGATTTAGAGTTTGTAGTTGGAAGTGTAGTTAAAGTACATTTTAAGTGGAAATCAAGGTGGGTAATGAATTACTCACGCTTGGGAAAGGCCTGCTGGGAGTTCATTTTCCCAGCTTTTTACTGGGATAAAACAGTAATGATAGCTAATCTTCTAATCACACACTAGAGAACAATGGACAATACCTAAGTGAAAGAGAATGTGGTTTGGGCAAGATCTTTCAGACCAGTGAGTGTATCAAATGAGAGGGTCACACTCTGAGCTCCCAAGAATTATCTAGAATTGTCCCCTTGTAGCTGGAGGGAACTCAACTTATTGGTCCAGGCTTTCTTATGCTTGCTGTCCTTTCAGGACTGATTCAGGATGTAGAGAGCCATTTCAGAGGGGCCTTTTTTTCTACTCATTCATTCATTCATTCACTTATTTAGTAAGTATTAATATATCTAGATGTGTGATCCTGGGCAAATCACTTAACCCCTTTTGCCTCAGTTTTCTCATCTGTCAAATGAGCTGAGGAAAGAAATGGCAAACCACTCCAGTATCCTTGCCAATAAAACCCTCAAAGGGGTCACCAAGAGTTGGACTGGTCAGATACTGAGAACAAATAACAAAAAAGAAGTCCCTGAGCTCAAGAAACTTACATTCTGTTTGGGGGAAACATCATGTACACAGCTAATAGATTTGAATTAAACCTATGATTTCATTGATATCGGTAACTTCTAGATAAGAAAATTCATACCACCAAGTTACATAAGCACCTTATCTTTAATTTGTAGACTTAGAGTTGCTGGAACAGTGAGGGTCTAAGGGACTTGTGAAGGGCAAGCACATGTCTGCTAGCATGTATCAAAGATAATACTTGAACTTTGCTCTTCCTGGCCAACTCACTACCCACTATGTCTCTCTGCCTTTCAGATGAATAAGTAAACAGAAAATGTATACAAAGTTACTTGGAAGAGGAGGATACTAGTTAGGTAGCAGAGTCAGTAAGTGCTGGACTTGGAATCCAGAAGACCTGAGTTTTAATCCTCCCTCCAAACACTTATTAGCTGTTATGTCTCACAAGTCTATAGAAGCCTAGATTGAAACACACTCCTGGAGGAGAGGTGACTGACTTCGAATGGAGAAGGAGACATACACTTTTGGACTTGGCCAAAGTGGGAATTTGTTTCCTTTGATTGTAAGGGTTGTAAAGGTTTTCCTTTTCTTTTGCTAAATTGGGAGAAGAGGAGTTTAAGAGCAAAACATAATTTTTTGTAAAAAATGACTTTTTAAAATTTAAATTAAAAAAAGAGGACTTCAGGGGCAGCTAGGTGGTACAGTGAGAAGAGCACTGGCCCTGGAGTCTGGAGGACCTGAGTTCAAATCCAGGCTCAGACACTGAGACACTAACCATGTGACCTTGGGCAAGTCACTTAACCCCAACTGCCCTGCCCTCCCCCCTCCAACCCCCCCCAAAAAAAAACAGAAAAAAGGGCTAGTCCCAGTTCTATGATCCTGTGATTCCATGCTCCCTTCTATATATTTTTACCTTGGTCTCCTTGGAATATATTAGGGTTTTAAATTGAATTTTAAAGCTGAAGTGTCCCTTATATATAACTTATTCCAATCCTTTTCTTTTAAAGGTGAAGATATAGAGGTTCAGTTCAAAGTGATTTGGCCAAGGTCATATTGTGTAGTAAGTTGCATAGAACAGATTTGAAAACATTTGTATTCCAAATCCAGCATTCTGTTCATTATATTATGCTGTCATACCCCATACGAAAGAAAGGGTGGAATGGTGCAAAGAGGGCCTGCTTATCATTAGGAGAGGCAGCTGGGTGGTTCAGTAGATAGAGCACTGGGCTTGGAATCAGGAAAACTCATCTTCCTGAATTCCAATCTAGCCTCAGACACTAGCTGTATGACCCTGAGCAAGCCACTTCACCCTGTTTGCCTCTGTTTACTGATCTATAAAAGAAGGAAATGGCAAACTACTCCAGTATCTTTGCAAAGAAAAGAACAAATAGTGTCACAAAGAGTTGGACACAACTTAAATGACTGAACAACAATAATGATCCTTAGGAAACCTGAAATTGGATCTTTCATCTATTATTCATGAAACCTGGGACAAGCAATGTACTCTCTCCAAGTCTCAGTCTCCCTTTTTGGACATTGAAGATAATAGCACTTGCCATACCTACTTCATAGGAGTGCTATGAATTCAGCACTTTGTAAACTGGAAAGAACCTCAAAAGTATGAGTTTTATTATTATTGATTAATCCATGGCCATAACAGTCACAGTTACATTCTTCATTATTTCACTGAGTCTCCTGGCTAAATTAAATTCACTTCATTTTCAGGTGCTTTTTACACAGTTTCCATGTATACAGTTATATTCTCTCAGGGTTACTATATATAATAATAAAAATACCTAATATTTATGTAGTACTTTAAGGTTTCCAAAATGCTTTACACATATTGTCTCATTTGATGCTCAAAACCATGTGAGGTAGGTGTTTTTTATGATTCCTATTTTCAGATGAGGAAACTGGGGCAGTGGTTAAGTGACTTGTCTAGGGTCACACAGTTAAAAAGTGTCTGAGGTAGGATTTGAATTCAAGTCCTTCTGACTTCAAGTTCAGTGCCTTATCCACTTATCCACTAATAAGGATTTTCACCAGAGGATGTTACACTTAGCTTTAGGTGGTTCCATACCCATGTGTGGAGCAATAACAATTTAAAAAATTAATATTCATTCATCCTTTCCATAAATAAATAGTAGCATGTGTTATATACAAAGCACTGGGGTGGGTTTGATGAGGGGTACAAGATAATACAATAAAGAGATGGTCATTATCCTCAAAGAGTTTACAATGTATTTGTTGTTCTTGTTTGTCCTATGTTCAGGAAGAGGGCCATGGCATCAGGAATGTGATGCCATGACTTGCAAGTGAAATTGGATTTAAATGAGGTGGGGATATGCAAAGTCACCAACCTCACTCTCTCCTCCAGAGCTATCTGTGTCCAGTGGCCAGATATAGATCAGGATGACTGGAGATGGCCCTGGATGCAGTGTAAGGACCATGACTTAAACCCTAATCACTCTGGCTCTCACTGATTGGCCAACAATTGGTCCCAGCCCAATCCTCATTTGGTCATCATTAGGACCCTAATGGCAGAGAGTGAGTATAAAGAGTAATTGTTTCTGTTTTGGCCAGAAGACCTGAGGGTCTTTCCCTCCCAGACTGTGTTTTTTTTTAAATTTATTAGGTAAATGATGACATTCTTTGCCTCATTTCTTACCTAAACTTAATTACTGAATGGACCTTGCCTCAGTCAAACTGAGACCTGGGAAAGATTTTAACTTACAACATATTTAGGGAGACAACAGATACTAAACAACAGCAACAACATTAACAACAAAACTCACAAAAATTGAATTATATCAGGGCCAACTAATAGTATAAAAGATATCCTAAAGACCATGTCTGACCATGTCAGTCCCCTGATCAAAAATCTTCAGTAGTTCCCTGTTCTAAAATCAAATACAAACTTCCTGAATTTGGCTTTTAAAGCCTTTTATAATCTGTCTCCAGCCCATCTTGACAGGATGGTTAATCATCACTAATCTTCATCCAAGCTCTGTTCCAGCCCAATTGGCCCACTTGCCACCCCCCAGACTGCAAACTGTATCCTCATCACAATTCCATTCATGTTCATCTCCTTTTCTACTTGAGGAAATAAAGCCCTTGGGATACTTGTTTCAGCTTGGGGGATAGGCTAAGAAGTCATAATTAAATTGGGCTTCTGATCATAAAACAGGTAGCTAGGTTGTGCAATTAATAAGAGTTAAGAAGACGAGTTCAAAACTGGTCTTAGACACTTATTAGATATGTGAATTTGAACCTGTTACTTAACTTCAACCTCAGTTCATCTCAGTTTCCTCATCTGTAAGATGGGTATAATAATAGCACCTACCTCTCAAGATTGCTATGAGGATAAAAATGTTATAATATTTGTAGAGTACCTTGAAAAGCACTATGTGAATTTGAACAATGATGGAGATGACAAATGAGAGCTGAACTGATGTAGTAAGAGGAGGTAATAAAGGAGAGGGCATTAAAAGTACAGATGTAATCTTCTTAGCTTGCACATCTGCTACCTTCTGCTGTGCCTGACTGAGGGGAAGCGGTTCATAGACTTTGATTGAAATAACTGGCTAAAAGAGCTACAGACCTATCCTTCTGGGGACAGGCATACCAACCACAGTGCCTCTCGTGCCCACTTCAGCAGACTTGAAATAGAGTAATGGCAGGTCCTGACGATTGACAACTTAACTGTAACTAGATTTGAGGTCCCATTGTATTCTAAGAGAAGGGCTTCAAAAAGAACTGTAACACTCTATCTCCAGGAAAGGGCTTTTTTAGAAAAGGGCTTTTGTTAGATGTTTTTAATTATTGTTGATATTAGTAATAGTGCTATTATGTTTATTTAGTTATTATTATGTTATTATATCATTATTATATCATCTCATGAAATACTAATATGTTATTATAATATGCTATATGCTATTATGTATCTATTATTGTGTTATTATATCATATCATGTCATATTACATTATATTATATTATAAATGTGAGGTTTTTATCCATGACCAACAAGTAGACATACAAATTAGAAGGAACTGAAACATACTAATTATTACATTCTAGCTCTAAGTGAGAGATTCTTAACCTGGGGTCTGTGAACTGTAAAAAATATATATTTCAATAACTTTATTTAAATATATTTTCCTTTATAATCTTATGTAACAACAACAACACATATATATGTATTTATGTATATATATACACATACTATATATATTATACAGCTGCATATGCATATACATACACACATATATATTGAATTGCTTTCATTTGAATTATCTTAGGATGATTCTGAAGATTATCTGGCAGGATGAAATACCAAACATTGAGGTCCTTACTCAAACTAAACTGCCAAGCATTCAAACTCTGCTTCTGAGAGTGCAACTCCAATAGGCTGAGATCACATTGTTCAACACAAAACGTAAGCTTGCCAAAAAGACTTTTATGGAGCACTCACAAAAGGTCAAGCATTCACATAGTGGTCAGAAGAAGCAATACAAAGACACTCTTGAGGTCTCTCTCAAGAACTTTGGAATTGATTGTGTGACATGGGAGACACTGGCACAGGACCACCTAGCATGGTGTGCACACATCAGAGAAGGTGCTGTGGGTGCTCTACAGGCAAAAGAGAATTGAAATAGTTCAAAGGAAACACAGGATGCACAAATTTAGAGAATCTATCTCAAATGTTCACATGGATTATTTGTGCCCAACCTATGGTAGAGCATTCTGGGCTCATATTGGTCTGATCAGTCACAGTCAGACACAGTGAAACTTGAGTTTAGCATGGTGATGTCGTTTTGGTCCTCTACGAGAATGAGGAACAACAACAAACCAACCATAGGTATAGATACACATACATACATACATACAGATATATATGTGTGTATGTAAGTATATGTGTATATGTATGTATGCATATGCACATCTATAGATGTATATGTGTCTTTATATATACACACATACATATATATATATATACATATATATCTGGATCAAGTATAATTAGGAAAGATCAATGTAAGAAACAATAAAAGTTTGAGGCTTCTGGTGGATACACACACACACACCCACCCACATATATATATATATATATATCCTTTATAATGCTAGGATTTTATGCATTGAAAGACCTTATTCTGAGAAGGGGTCCATAGGCTTCACTAGGCTGCTGATGGCTTCCATTACCCAGAAAAGGTTGAGAACCCCTTCTCCATATATGAAATCAAAGGGCAAACAAAAATTAAACTAAATAAAATGATGACTCAGATGCAAATAAAAGAGTTGGCAGAGTTAGTTTTATTGTGTGTCCAGAAGAACTAAGAAACATCATTTTATGGGACCCTTGGCCATGTATAAAATGAATATCTCCAAAAAAGGACTGATATGAAAGTAATTGTAGTTTATGCTTCAACATCTGTTGCAGAGTTGAGAAAGTAAAGAAATACTGTGAAGAGCTCAAGAAATCCTTCCGAATTAATACAAAGATGAGCACAGGTCAGTATAATGAAAAACAAGTTGGAAAGTATGATTCGACATTAAGAAAGGTGAGCAAAGGCTTATAGACTGCACAGGAGCCTCAAATTTATATATTGTAAATATTTCCTTAAAGAAGAATACTGGGAGATATGAAAATGACGAATGCTGAATATCATGAAAAAATAGAATTGATTATATTCTAACAGAAAGGAAATGGCTAGTTAGCCATGTGGGAGTCATTTCTGAATCATCTCTCTGAGAACAGTCAGAATTTCAACTTATTAGAACAAAGATCAAAATCAATACCAGAAGAAAGAGTAAAACTGAGACAATGATATCAAACACAATTAAAACATCTCCAACTGGAATTATTTTTTTTTAAACTTTGAAGTTAGAAAAAGGAAGGGATAGAAATATAGAATAGACAGAGAGAGATTATGTCCACTTTATAAATAAATTTAACTAATATAAATTAATAACAATAATGAAGAGATTAAGAAGCCTTAAAAACTAACAGACAGTATCATTGTCAAGAAGAAAGATGTGGCATCCAAGGGCACACTGTTTTAAAGAAACAAACTCATTTCTTATGAAGGATTATGATGGAAGGTTATATATAGTATCACCTTGAAAACAGTAAGGAAACTTGGCAAGAAAGCCAATTAAGCCAGATCACTATAAAATTATTTAAGGGTGAAACTAGGAGGATAACAACATTGAAATAAATGGATATATCTGCCAAGAATGAAGCCATTTTCTCAGTCAAAGACATTGGAGCTAGTACATTTGGATTCAAATTTCACAGTCCCTGTAATACTTCATGGAAATAAAGGTATAGGCTGAGTTGGTTTCATCGGGTGTCCAAAGGAACCAAAAAAAACATCATTTCATGGGACCATTGGACATCTCTTGTTATAATGTTCACAATAAACATCTGCCAAATAAAGGAAAATTATCTGGATCAAACATAATTAGGAAAGATCAATGTAAGAAACAACAAAAGTTTGAGGCTTCATTTGAAAGAGGACAATAAATGATATTTTTTCTGACAATATGATATGTTTGAACAAATCACAGAGTTCCCCTAATTTACCTGTCTCACTTTTCTCTTAATATAAAATGAATATAATAAAAGAACCTATTTCATAGGGTTGTTGTGGGGACATTAATGGTATACTGGAAATAGAAGAAAAGGATTTAAGCCTGGGAGCACCTTGGGAATTCTAAGCCAGATAGTTGTTTGGAAACAAAGGACTGCTTTCAGCTCCAGATACAAATAATTCTGCTTAAAAAACAAAAATGAACAAATTCTTAGCTTGAGAAAACCTTTCCTGGGTTTTGGACTTTAGATAAGTGTGATAGGTTATAGACTCTAGAAACTTAATAGGCAAACTCTAGAAACTGAATAGGCAAACCCCCAAAATTGACAATAGAAAAGATCTCAGCAGCCACAGAACCAGTGGAGATGTATAATCATTACACAACAAAGTAATGTCTAGTGGAGACAACATGCCATACTCAAATGACAATTCCAATTTATGTACAGGTAAGGAGCAGCTTGATAAGATCATTGGAAGGAAGTAACCTGCCTGAAGAGTAGGAGGCATGAGCTGATTCTCATTTGTCTGTGCCCCTCTGGGACATGTATCATGGTTTCTCTAGGCATATTTTTCTATCTATGCTTTTCTTTCTTAAATAATATTTTATTTCCCTTCAATTACATGTAAAAATATTGCTAACATTCTTTTTTTGAAAGAGTTCCAAATTCTCTCTGTCCCTCTGCCCCAAGACAAAAAAAAATCTGATAGATTATACAAATGCAATCATATAAAACATATTTCCATAATTGTCAAAAACATGGAAGGGAAGGGAAGGGAAGGGAAGGGAAGGGAAGGGAAGGGAAGGG
>NW_027187419.1:47566780-47597660 GCF_028583685.1 Petaurus breviceps papuanus | reverse complement strand
CAGTTTTGTGATACTCTGTTTTCAGTCTATAGTTTTAAGTAGATGAAGCCTTACAGAATATCACAAAACTGGGGTAGATTTTCTCAGGGCCACATATGTAATAGAGCATTGTAAGGGGAATGTAAATTTATGTTGTCACCATCTTTCTAAGATTGTATTGTGTAAGATCTTCCCTGCCCCTAAGCCATTTAATAGGCTTAATCGCACCTGGAACATGTGGCAGGAGGCTTGGCCTTTGGGAATGTTTTTTGATTGGGTGGTGGGTCAAGAGGGTTGTTGCAGTCTCTGAGCTAGGGGAAGGCTATATAAACTATGTTGTGAGACTTTGTTTTGGGGCTCACTTTGAGAAGTGTTGTGTGATTTGACCAGATGAGACTCTGGGCAGCCTTTGAGAGACCCCCGGCTTTGAAAAACCCAGATGTTGATGCTTCCTTCTCAAATAACTGACTAGGTATGGATGTCATGGTTGGATAGTTGGAGTTCTGTCTGCTTGAAATGTTAGTTTCTCTGTCTTCTTATAACTTTTGCTTGTAATCTTTGTATACTCTGAAGTTCGGGGTGCTGACTTTTCCCCCTAAACTAGGTAAATGATATGTTTGGTTGATTAAAGTAAGATTGTTCACCCATTTTGAGTTGCTTTCCTTTAGAAAAGCAGATCTAAGAACCTGTGTTGGCAGCCACCCTGGGTATGTCAGGGTGCTTGCTGCTACAAGCAGTGACCCTAGGTGGAATATTTTTGGTGATTGTCTGAGATCTCCAATTTGGATTCTATAGTACTGCAGAGATCCACTGGAGACATTTTTGCTTTTCCAGACTATGAGTAGTGAACAGAATTTTCCAGTGTGTTTGGGGTATGGAGGTGTGGGAGGGGATGTATAATATAGATTATACTAGTTGATTTCAGTTAACTTGCATAACTGTCTGCCTAAGTATTGATATGTGTTGGATAATTGTGTTCAATGCAAGTACAAATCAAATTAAAACGAGCAATATAGGTATTGAGTCTTTAGAACATTGATGCAGAATCCTGCTCCTATATGCATGCATAGGTCCATTAGATGAAGGACTATCTCATGACCTAAGAGATAAAGACTCTAAAAGCACATTAGGTGGTACTGTAGACTTTGGGGATATATGATATACCTACTAAATGAATATGAGGAGACTTATTCAATTCTGTTTTCTGTTAATTATTTGAAGGAGTAGACTATTCTAAAATCCTTGGTGAAATAGAGGTTTAGAAAAATTTCTGATTCTGAAACTGATAACTAGACCTTTTGCTAAAAATGAAAAAAGATTGCAGAAACTCAAAGCTAGCTAGAGGACAGAGGAAGAACTAGTAGGCAGATGACCCCAGAATGACCCTCAAGAAAGAGATATATGTGAGATTAGGAGCAGCTAGAGTTGTCAATGGGTTCCTATGCTTCTCAAAGCATGGTACTCTAAGCTGAAAAGCTTCTTAGAGGGACCTTAGTCTGTCTGACAAGGAAGGAATTGTGTTCTGAATAGGATATGCCACTGAAATACTACAATGGTGGCCAGGGACTAATGTGAGGAAAAGGGTAGACTGTGGGAAGCTTCAAAAGGACCATACTCATTCTGAAGTCAATGGACCATGAAGTCACCATGCTAGAATGTTTACAAAGAACAGAGACTTAATTTGGAGAACAAAAGAGCACTCAAAAAGCCTTGGTTCAGTTTTCCAACACTTGGTTGGTTGGTTGTTTCCCTTTATTTTCAAAGAGAACCAAAATGACATCACTATGTTGGGATCAAGGTACAGCATGTACAACTGTTGTTGATCAGATCAATATGAGTTCAGAAGGCTCTACCACAGGTCAGGAACAAATAGTCCATATAAAAATCTGGGGTAGAGATGTCTCTAAACTTAGCATAAGGGGAAAAGATCTCTGAATTTGTATTGCATGTAGGCAGAATGTGTCAGAGACTGTTAGTCAAAAAATCAGTGAAGGAAGAAAAAGTAGACACCAAATAACTTATGGAATGAAGGACATATTGCATGTTGCATTGGCTAGCATTGGATTAAATGTGATGAAGTGCTGTAGGAAGAGAGCTGCATGGAGTAAACATTAGAGGGTGAAAAGAAGTCTGTGAGCAAAGAAACAAAAGAGATCCCACTGCTTCTACATTTTCTCTTTTATGAGGTATGCAAGCAAGCAAGCTAAGAATCATACCATTTGAGATTTGGAAGGTACCTCAGTATTCCTTTGGTACAACCCATACAGAAAAAGAAGACCTAGCATAACATAAACAACAAATGAAATCTCCTTTGCTTGAAAATCTTTAAGGAAGGGGAACCCACTACATCTCTGGCCTGTCCATTTCTTTGACTAGTATGGATTGTTTGGACATTTTTCTTGACTTCAAGCCTAAATTTTCCCTTTTGCAACAGTCACCCACACCTTCTGGTTCTTCCCCAGGGTGCAAATTGAAGAAGCTTAATTCTCCTTCAACATGACAGCCTTAACCCTCAAATTTGTTTTTTTTTTTCTTGCTAAATATGCAGAAGTTCCTTTAACCCATCTTCATATATCATGGACTCCAGACCCTTGACCATACTGGTTGTCCACCTTTGGACATTCTCTAGCTTATAAATGGCCAGTTTAAACTATAGTGCTTGGGCAATCTTCTTGATGACATTTGATGAGGATGGAGTACCCTAAGCTTATAACCTATGAACTTTTTAATGCACTCTCAAAAGAGCTCTTTTGGTTGCCCCATAACACTGCTGACTCACAGTGAGCTTTCTGGTCCACTAAAATCCTCAGATCTCTTTTTTTCCCCCTAGAACAATTGGGGTTTATCAATGCCTTTTCCATCTTATACTTGTGAAGTTGTCTTTTTTGTACTTGTGTAAGATTTTACATTTATCTCTACTTGTTTCATCATATTAGATTCATTCCTATGCTTTAGGTTGTCAAGATCCTTTAGGATGCTGGTTCATCTTGACTCAGCTATCCTTGTGAGCTTTGTTTTGCCTGTAAATTTGATAACCAGGCTATTTACACTTGCATCCAAGTCACTGATAAGAAAGGCCACCTTATCTCCTAAATCCAAATGTAGGGAATGAAGGAAAAGCCTGGTGTGCATTGCAATGGGGGATAACCTGTTCCATTCACACAAAGGATTGTGGTACCATGTTTCCCCAATAATAAGACCTATCCTGAAAATAAGCCCTCCCCTTACTGTGTAAGATTCCTCTAAAATAAGCCCTCCCCCGAAAATAAGCCCTATTGAGATTGCTACTGTAGTGAAGGTGATCCCCCCTGCGCTACACGCTACATTACGGTACCCTCTGTATGCACCGTCTCTCCCCCCCTGTGAAACGCACGCCGCACTCCGAGCTGCATCCAATCAGAGCTGCAGCAGTAAGCATGTCATCCTGTTCTTCCCCAGTGATTTGCTTATTGAATAAAGGTACATTTTTTTGTTGACATTTACCTGTTTATTAAAATTGCTGTCAATGTTCATTAAAATAAGCCCTCCCCTGAAAATAAGCCCTCTGGTGTTTTTCTGTCCAAAAAAATAAGACGACAGTGTCTTATTATCGGGGAAACACGGTACCAGAGTTCTGAGCAGTCTTGAAAGAATATAAATAGCAGAGAAAAGCTGGAGAGGCAGAACTATCTTATAGGATAATAGATTTAAAGTTGGAAGAGTCATTTATTCCAACCTCTTCATTTTACACATGAGGAAATTGAGGTCCAGCAATGTTAAGTTACTTATCCAATGACTCACAGACTAATGGTAGCAGGATTTGAAGCTGGGTCCTCCAATTCTGAAGTCAGTGCTCTTTCCTTTATAGTATGTTCTCTCTCCAATTCAGAACAAATTACTCAATTCCACATCTTCCTAAGTCCAGTAAAAGGCCATGAGCTCCCTGCACACAACCCTTTTCTCTCCCCCAACCTAAAAAAATGGATATATATTTACTATAGTTCTATATGTATATTCTCTCTCTATAGACTATAAATATATATTTACTTTATATATATAGAATATAAATATACATACATATTTACTATAGTTCCCAAGTCTAACTTTTACCTCAACACTAAGATCAGTCAATATATATGAAAAAGCATTTAGTAAGCACTTACTTTGTGCCAGACGCCATGTGGTCAGGTTCTTGGGACACAAATCCAAAGAAACCATTCTGACTCTCAAGCAGCTAATATGCTAAATTTGTTCTACTTAGGAACTCGAAGGAAAACATCCTCCTTTATCCCACACTAACCAGGATTGTTAGAACATAAGGTCTACTTTTAGAAGACTTGAGAGAAAAAAATAATACCTTGACAGTAGCAGCAAAAAATGTTTAGGAAATAAGATTATTTAAAAAGAATTAAAAGTAACGAGATTATTTCTTAGACACGGAAAAATTAAGGGAGGACTTCATGCAAACATTCAAATATATGTAGAAATTAAGAAGAATTCTCTGACTTTGCCATAAATACTGTGTTAAAAAGGTCTCAAAAGCCAACTTGTCTAACCCATTCACATTAAAGAAGAGGAAAATGAGGCCCAAGAAAATTGAAAGAGTTGGCCAAAGTCATACAAGTGCAAATTACGTGGAATTTAAACCAAAATCCTGACTGTAGAGACAGCATCTTTTTTTTTTTCTTTTTGGAGTGCAATTGGGGTTAAGTGATTTGTCCAAAGTCACAGGACTAGTAAGTATAACAGCATTTTAAAAAAATACTGTACCATGCTGTAGATACATCAATAAAGCTTCTATTTTCTGGAAAGGTTTGATACAATCTTGCCCAAAGTAACTAAAGACCTCTCAAGGTCCTTTCTTTTCTTGTGATTTCTCAATAATCTGAAAAATGAACTAATAGACAACTCATACACTAAATGGTATTTGAGAAGAGAATCAGCCATTAGTGTATCAGAAGTCAAAAGGAAGCAGACCAGCATAGTGAAAGGAATTTCCTAATGCTGGTCCCATCACTACAATGATTTCTTATGAGACCTTCCCACATTTACTAATAGGATGGTGTACTGCAGTATAGTAACCACGAGTGTTAAAGGAATGTTTTCATTTGCTGGATAGTGGTTCTCAAGGGATGGCTGGATTCCAATGATTCTATGTGATATTTGCAAAAGATATCTCTATGGTCTATGCAAGGACAAGGACTTTACAAAGTGAGGACTTTATTCCTAATTTGACTACATTAGTACGAGTTTGAAGTTCCCACCATTGTCTCTGGCATATTCAGACCTGGTAAATTTCTCGGTATTTTAGGAAACATGTTGAGTCTTATATTCAGTTTGGGGCACTACAGTTTAAGAAGGACATAGATAAGGTGATAAACATCTGAGGAAAGAAACTAGAATGACAAAGGGCATTGAGCGTGTGGAATTTGAAGAAAGATTGAATGAATGAGGGATATTTAGACTAAAGAAAGGAAGACTCAGGGAGGATATGATGGTGTTGAGAGTTTGTGATGTTGAAGAAGATTTATAGTTGTTCAATTTTACCTTAGAGGAAATGTCCATGAGCAATGGGTGGAAATTGTGAAGAATTTATCCCTGATGTCGGAGAAATTTTTAAAAAATGATAATTAGAGTTTTTCAAAAGGAGAATGAGTTGTCTTCATCTGTCCCAAATATCTCATCTATGAAAGAAAGGAGTTAGACTAGATATCTCTGGATTCCTTGCCATCACTAATCACCATGATTCTGATATTTCAGGGTCACAAGTCATGTAAGAGATTTTGTTTTAAATTTGGTCAAATCTTTATTTATTCAGTGATTAAATAAAAAACCCTTTTAAGTTTATTCAGTTACTCTGCATTGGTCAGGCCCCATCTAGAGCATGGTGTTTAGTTCTGAGTCCTAAACTAGGTTATTGATGAGCTGAGGAGTACGCAAAAGAGAATAAGTCTCTGAGATCATGCCACATAAGATAATAATGAAGATGATGATGATAGCTAGATAATAACAACTAAGAAAATTGGCAATTAAGTCATCGTGACTACTACAAAAACACAAAATAAAAATAAAGGACATCTGAAGAAAGGCACTACCTGCATCCAGAGAAAGAACTGATAAATAGAAGTGTGCATAGAATAATTATATATATATATGTACACACATACAGAATGTATACATATGTGCATGCACATATGTGTGTACATATAAATGTATATACATATGCACACATGTACATTTGTGTCTAATGGTAGCCATCTCTAGGGAGGGGGAGAGGGAAGAAAAAAGGGGAAAAATTTTAGATGATAGCTTCATTGTATATTTGGAGGAAATAGCAAGTTGTATGGGGTAGATTTGCAATTTCACATGTAATCAATTTTTTATTGCACTGTTAGGGAAATGCTTGTTTTGTCCTATGAATTGAAAATAAAATGAATTAAAAAAAAAGAAAAGAAAATTGCAATCAGACTAGGAAGAACTTAGCATTGATATATGCTGAAGGGTCAGGAAAATACACTGAGTCCACCTCATTTCCTGGGAGACCTCTATTCTTACAGAAAGTGAGTATTATTTAATGAAACTTTGGTTCTATATCAAATTCCTGCATAACCCAGAGATAGTCTTAGACATTTTTTAAACCCAAAAATTTGGATAAAAACTCCATTTCAACTCCATACAAGAGCAATTTGAAGTCTAACTTAATCTTAGCTTGGGTGTATTTTGCCTGACTTTGGGTCTTACCTAGATATGGTAGCTTGTAGCCTTAGCTCTAACTAAATAGTTATTAACCACCTTTTATCAGAGAGAGATTTTCTAGTCATTCCACCCTAGCAAAAGAAAGCCAAGGAGGATAGCATGTATTTTAAAGAGATGAAACCCAATATCTGTTAGCAGAGAAAATCTCAGCAGTAGAGCTATACATAACCTTGAGATTAGTAGTGACGATATGAGACCAGCTAGGAATAATACAAGGAAGAATATATATGAGATGCCACCATGCCAGTAAAGAGTACACTCAATAGCAATACATGGTGCCATCCGTCATCAGAGAGTATCAGCAGCCCTGCAATGTAGGAGAAATGCATTGTATCCCCACACATGTGCCTATGTATATATAGACATAAACATACATACCTATATATATATATACATACACACATGTGTTCCTGTGTACCTATTCATGTGTTCCCTAGTTATTTCTACTATTCTTTCCCACCTATCATGTATACATTTATGGTAAAGAGTGCTCTAGGTATATGAAACAAATGATCTATTGCTACTTTTCTAACTAACCTATTTAATTAAAAACTTTGCCTTGAACTAATTGTCCCCTTTGGCTGACTAGCAAAAGTAAACACATTTGATGGGTTTGTAAGCTATGGTTCTGAATGGATGAAGACCAAAAGAGTAGTTAGAACCTGGGCTAGATGTTCAGGTGTGGGGGGCTGGGGGGGGGGCATGTATGAAAGAAAGTACCTCAGGTACTACGCTAAGAAAAAGACAAAGAGATGTTTGATAGGGAAGCTGAGAGAGTCAGCCTCTTTGGCCATAATTCCATAAGAAGTGTGCAGTTTGGGGATTTCATTGGACCATTATTGCCTGCTAATTAAAATGTGCAAATAAGGAAAATATTAAAATAGCCTTATAGCAGACTTACCCATTCTCCATTTTTAGTTCCATTGCCCAGGTGTTAAGCCTTAATAAATATATTATTAATAAATACCAATTTGTTGTTTTAGCACACACAAGATATCCTATTAAATCTAAATTAAAATGCTTTATTAAGTGCAGGGAATTCCTGAGGGTGTGAAAATGCATATAAGCAGACTGACTCAGAGGTTCATCCACTCCTGACACATTTAAATCTATGGCTCCCCAAAGACCTTTTACTTACTGCCTGTGACCCTTAGGCTCTGAATAGCACTCTGTCTTCTAAGGTGTGGGGTGTAGTTGTGTGTCTCTCTGCTTCCTGTTGCTTCCCAGAGCACTCCACACATTAAACTTCTCCATTGAGATCTCAGGCCCCTTGCTGCTAGCTACTATATTAAAGGGTCAGTTTATCCTGTCTGAAGGTAAACTACTGTCTGGAGTTCAGACCCTCAGCAGAGGGCACTTTGGAAAGACCTTGGAAGTACCTTATTGTTTATAATTTATAACTCATTCAAATCAGTGATTCCTCAGAGATGGGCACAAGAAGGGGTGGGGATACAGAAAGACCCATTTTACATACTCTTTTATAGACTTACATGGGTTTTATAGAGGCAAAATGAGATGGAAATTTGAAGTGGTTATGGAGATCATTCAGGCCATAACCTCTTCCCCCCCCCAAAAAAAAAGAAATGCACAGAAGAATGTGGAGGGTATGGTGATAGAGATACCTTTTCTGGCTCAGAGTATTCTCTATCTTTTCCAGAATTAAAAGGAAATTGCATAGCAAGTAAGTGGTACCTGGGAAAGTTGACTCCTGCTTTTAGAGAGTTGTTTTATACTCTTTGTTAATTTGAATAAGATAGTTAGCCTAAATTTGACCAAGAACTTTTATCATTTCACTGAATCCTTACATATGAAGGAAGAACGAGGGAGAAATAAACATTAATAGAGCACCTATTATGTATCCGGTACAGTGATAAGAATTTTATAAATATTATCTCATTTTATCCTCACAACAATCCTGGGAAATAGATGCTATTATTATTCCATTTTATACTTGAGGAAACTGAGGCAAACAGAGGTTAGTAAATATAACAAATATCTGCACAAAACTTTAGTAAATATCGGGGACTGGATTTTAACTCAGGTTCTCTTGATTCCTGACCTAGTGTGCTATCTAGTACCACACTATCTAGTGTGCTATCTGTACCACAATCTGTAGTTAAGTACCCATATTCTGGTGATCTCTGTGGGCTAGATGACCTGGATATCAGATTATAAACTCCTTGAAGGCAGGGACTATCTTTTGCTTCTTTTTGTATGCCCAGTGTTTAGCATAGTGCCTGTTCTATAGTAGGTCCTTAATAAATGTTTGTTGATTGGACATAAATGAGAGAAAGGGTATTAGAGAGGAAGATTAAAAGGGCCATTGAAGAGATCTCCAGAATCTTTGAAAGCACTTTAATGGAAGAAGTTAAAGCAAATGTGCCTGAATTCTATTCTTCTACTTGACCAGAGAGGGGATAGGTAGAATCAGTGAGGAAAATTTATAGGAAAGCAGACTCTAACTCAACCCAGAATCACAGATCTTGAACAGGAACTAGACCATCTACTCCAGTCCCCTAATGGCTAATAATTAAAAAGGTCCCAAAGCATAATGTGTTATAGAATAAGGTAATGAGTTGCCCACGATTGGAAGTCTTCAGAGGATGGATGGCTACTTGGGAATCATTTAAAGAGGAAGAATGGTGTGTTAATATAGTGTTGGACTTGGGGTCTGGGGATCTCCAACTCCCCCTTCTGATAATTTATCATCCATAACTATCATTCAGGGTGGCAATGCTTATGGAGAAGAGGACCACCAGCCCTAGTACCATCTGTAATGGGAATGTAAATTTTGAAGATCTTCCCTGCCCCTAGGCTAAAGTACACCTGGAGCCTGGGGTGGGAGGCTTGTTTTTCAGTAGATACTTCTTGATTGGTCAGTGAGTCAATAAGGTTGTTACATTCTCTGAGCCAGGAAAAGGCTATATAAGACCTGATGTGTAGCTTTGTTTTGGGGCTCACTTTGAGAAGTGTTCTATGATTTGATCAGATGAAACTCTGGGAAGCCATTGTCCAAAGCCCCCCAGCTTTGAAACCCAGATGTTGATTTGGTATGGATGTAATGGTTGGACAGTTTGGAAACTGTCTACTTGATCTGTTTCTCTGTCTTGATAATTCTATCTGTGTATTCTGAAGTTCAGGGTGCTGACCTTTTCCCCCTGAACTAGGTAAACGGTATATGTTTGACTGATTAAAGTAAGCTTGTTAACCCATTTTGAGTTGCTTTCCTTTATCAAAGCAGATCCAAGAACCTGTATTGGCAGCCACCGTGGGGACGCTGGGGTGCTTGCTGCTACACCATCCAAACCAATCGTGTGTGCCTTCAACAGCCCAGGAATAGTAGTGTCCCAAGACCACCAAACCTGTCCCTACCACCATTATATATGGGAGACTTTGTGGAGTCACAACCTGGCAGTTGACTCTATAGATGCTATAGCTCCCCCTGGTTCACCCCCATCTATACCCCTACCTTCTAAGCTATTGGACAGCCAGAAAAGAAAGGTCAATGTCCTTGGAATCATCAAATGACTAAAAATCAGAAAAAAGTTAAAGTTTTATTGATGTAAATAACGCTAAAGAAGAGACATGACCAACTGCTTTGTCTCAGCAACCTAAGTACCACTGAACCATTTCATCAGACTCGCATCTGAAACCTTCTCTATATGGTATTTCTCCCATTAGAATGTGAGACCCCTGAGAGTGGGAGGGGCCTTCCTTCAGAATTTCATTTGTATCAGCAGCATGTAGCACAATGTTTACACATAATAAATAGTTAAACTTTTTTCTAATTCCTTCATTCAATCAAATGAATATTTAGTAGCTGTCTCTCAGAGCCTCAGTTTTCTCATTTGTCCAATGGGGATAATAAGGCCTACCTCAGTGTTGTGAGGCTCAGATGAGATCCATACAACGCTCTGCAAACTTTAAAGAATGATATTCATGCCTGTTATTATTTTTATGAGTTCATATTTATATATCTCATTTGAATTTATATTTGATGCTCACACAACCTTATGAATATGTGCTATTATTAATCCCTACTTTGTAGATGAGAAAACCACGGTTCATTTTCAGTCAAGTGACTTTGCAGGGTCACACAGCTAGTAATTAAGTGTCTGAGGCAGGATTCCAGCCCAGGTCTTCCTGACCCTAAGACCAGTATTATTGTTGCTATGTCAGACACCACTCTACTTATTATTAGGTAGGATAGAGAATTAGTTGTAGTTGGACTAAATAGAGTCTTTCCTAACTGTGCAATGTAATGGGGGGGGGGGCCGTGGGGGGGGGAAGGGAATAAGCATATGCATAACATCTACTCTGTGGGCTAAGCACTTTTATAAATATTATCTCACAACAACCCTGAGAAGGAGGTCTTATTATTAAACCCATTTTATAGTTGAGGAAACTGAGGCAGACAGGTTACTTGACTTGTTCAAAGTCCCACAGTTAGTAAGTATTTGAGTCTAGATTCGAAAGCAGGAATTCCTGACTCTAGGCCCAGCACTCTAACCACTGGGCCAACTTTCTTTCCATTTTTAGGTCCTTTTGCTTTTGCTGGAAAACATGAATTTATGAGAAGGAAAAGCAGTAACTTTGTTCAGAATGACCTAGGAGGCTACCATTTCTGAATCTTGAAATGCTTTCCTTTCCAGTTCCACTCAAATATCAGGCAAAGTTATCATGAGTTCTCTCTTCACTATGACCCAGTTTAGTCATTCCTAATAGAGATATATGTGAATAAGGTAAATATCATGCATCATGCCCTCTATGCCTTCCTATTCCTCAGTAGATTAGTGAAAATTAAATTTCATAGAAGCCTACCTGTGCTCCATTAGATTTGGCAAGATCCAAGAAATTGCTATGAATTATTTCTACACCAATTGTTCAATGGAGGAATAGAAGGATTATTACTAATCATAATATTAGCCTGTTATGCCGGATAGACTGGCTGCTCTGTAGACTTTACTGTGTCAATGCCTTTTGTTCGGATACAACATGACCTACCCTATATGTCTCCTAAATGAGACCAGCTTTTCCTGTAACAATTCTGTGCATTGGCATTGTTCACAAAGCCAATAAAATTGCAAATTCACTGGCAATTTTAACACTAAATAAAATGACTGGCTGGAACTCACATAGGAGAAAGAAACTACACTAAATTAAAATCATAAGTAATGCCAGTGAAATAGAGCTATAATGGACCAAGCCACCTTCATGCTTTTGAATGAGGTAGAGAAAGAAGGGGAAAAAAAAGAAGTAAGTCCACACTACCCTAAATCCACTAGTTTATTTAAAACACCCCTTATGCCCTTGTTTACATGAGCACAGTTTACATTCTCCTGCAATTTACACCCCTCCTCCCAGCCAATTACATATTCTGTGTTGCTAATTTATTAAATTCAAGCAATTTGCACTCATTTCTCAGAACTTATTAGTTAATATCCCAGTAGTTTGCTGTGAAACAGGCCCCAAAGATCAGGCATTACAATTTAAGCCCCAGAGAGTCTAGTGATTTCTTTGGAGATATGTAGCTCACATATACTACACTGATCCTGAAGACAAAGGCCCCTGTAGGAGCTATTAGAGCTTTGGAGATGCTTCCTGAGCTAATATTCAAGTTAACATTGCTGGGGAATGCAATAATAATCTGTCCCTTCCAAAAGCTCTGTTGGTTATTTGATAGAAGTAAAGTCATGGAATTGAAGGATCTAGAGCAAGAGGTTACTTTAGAGGGTATCTGGTCCAATTCCCACATTTTACCGATGAGGAAACAGAGATGGAGATGAAGCTACTCACTCAAGGCAACAGAGGTGATCCAGGCTTTATTATTCTGTAATTCACACTTTTTCCATGTGGCTTCTAAATACATGATTTGTAGCCTTTAAAGGACTAATTTGCAGCTTCCTCCACTGGTTATAGTTAGATGCTGTTTGTGATTCTGACATTTGCAGAAGGAACAGTCAGACATGATGGATGGATGGAAGGAAGGAAGGAAGGAAGGAAAGAAGTAAGGAAGGAAGGAAGGAAGGAAGGAAGGAAGGAAGGAAGGAAGGAAGGAAGGAAGGAGGCAGGGAGGGAGGAAGAAAGGAAAGGGAGACAAGTAATATCTTTTCAATTGTATCATTAATTTATTTTAAAATTTCTTCAGAAATCCAACAACCAAATAAAGCATTTATCAAGCATTTACTGTGTGCCAGGTAACCATTAAGTTCTGGTGACACAAAACCAGAAGTGAAACAGTCTGTGACTCTGATGGGGGAACTTTAGAATATTAGAAGAATGTATATTTGGTGCCGTAAAATGGATCACATGGGAAAGCAACAACATGGCTAAATAGAACTGACCGCTGATGTGGCCCTGCTCCCTTTTGACAGGAATTGGCAGGGAAGGAATAGGGGAGAAGGAAGGATGTAAAAGAGTTCTTTTGTACCAGGATTAAGAGAAGGAGAGATTTTGTATCTGAACATGTCGAGGCATGAATTTATCTTTTCTTCAGGAGAAGTTTTAGCCTCTAGATAAAAACATGCACTATACCCGAAGATGTAAGAGTTTTGAAAGTTTGCCAGTAAATATACCAAGTGGAAAAAAAAAGACTATCAATATATTTAATTGTTCTGACGCTGAATAGCTATATGACCTTGGAGAAGTAATTTCCTCTCTATGGGATGGAATAGATGATTTTTAAGATTCCTTTCAGATCTAAACATGAGGATGCTAGAACTAGAAGATTGCAATATACTTCAGTTCTATTACAAAATAAATAGGCTTTTGCAGGCTGTCCTGATAATCCAACTATTCCGCATAGCATTATTTCTGTAGGGAAATGAGATCTGAATTTCAAACAACTGCCTTAACAAATGAACTTTTGAATCACAACTTGTGCAGAAGTTGAGGACTATGTGTGTGTGCATGTAGATAAAAGCCTTCATAGTCTGTTAGACATCTGTGCAGCAATTCTCCCAGATTATCACTGTTTCTCTGTCCTCTACTCCTCTAGGGAGGTCTGGCCATGGAAGAACAACCTGCTCCCAGCTCCCAGGGCTGCTTGGGTCCTCCAGGTAACAAAGAGGGCTTCCCCACAGGTTACCCCAGTGGTGCAAGTAGGCAGTCCTTGTTCCCCAGGCTGACAGAGGTCCTTTGTTTCCAGGCTGTCAGTCTGCTAGCTGCCATCAGTGCCAGAGTCACTTATATTCTCAGCTGTCTTGATGGCATCATAGGCACTTTAATTCCTAATTGCTTAAAAGCACTGGTAGTTATGTACTCAAAAGCAGGCTATAAAATCTTATGCAGCAGGCAATCAGCTGACTGCAGTGGGGAGGTCAAGATGGAGTCTCCATCCTGGCCCCCTGCAAGAATACAGTTCAAATGAATTCTTATAGTTTCCACTTCCCTCCCCAAATATCTCCTAGGTTGAGAAGGATAAAAACTGGGGAGGCCTGAGATGAACCCTGGATCTGTGTTTGCATGCCCCCCAAAATGGAAATGCTTTTGATGCATTGCTCAACCAGGGGAGAGACTTAGGCAATGGGGTGAAACTACCTTGTCAGCTGTCCTTTAAATCTGGCCATTTCTGAGGTTTTTATTCTCATTGCTGTTCGGGGTGGCCTGCTTCCTAGCTAGGAACTTATTCTCTGCTCAGATGTCTTATTGTCAATAAATCCCCCATAAAGGTTATGGTAGGAAGGAGGATCAAGGAGGAGCTTCTTCTCCTTTAGCATGAGGGGTAGGTTCCCAGCCTTGTCTACTTTAAGCTACAAGTTTTCAGAAAGAGCAATGGTTCTGTTAATCCCCCTGTGAAATGTCATAGAGTAGGAGCCAGTGAAAGAATATGGTTGGGGAGAGGGGAAAAAAAGTTTTAACATGACTTCTTGTTAATACAAAGCTTGTCAAACATATCACCTAGAAATACCGAATGTCTTTATTAGATTCTTTTACCTCCCCCCGAGATTGGAGGGACGCAACCAGTTGCTTCTCGGTGGAGATGTCATCATCCAGAAACTAATTAAAGGCTGCGCAGGAAGCTGGGGCTCACACACTCCAGAGAACAAAATGCATTAGCAACCAGAGTCAAAAAAAATATTACAAGTGAACTTTATATCGGAAAGGGCAAGTTGGGAATTTGACAATAACTCTCTTTCTCCCTCATCAGCTCACAGCGGGCGGAAGTGGGCCCATCAGGATGTCGATGAGATCTTGACATGAGGCCATCTGCTGCCTGGTGTGGTTCAACTCTCTCTCTCTCTGTCTCTCTCTGTCTCTCTCTCTGTTTCTCTGTCTCTGTCTCTGTCTCTACACACACACACACACACACACACACACACACATATACACATATGCATGCATGTATATCTGATCTCTTCTGGAAATAGGACTTTTCACTCTAGCATCTTCTATTTTGGCCAAGGCCTTTAAGGATTTTTGTTGTAGATGGTTGCGTTTTTGTTTTAAAACAATGACTATTGAGCTCTGCAGAACAGAAATCCTTGCCACTCAGTTGTTTTGTCTCCACTTTACAAAAAAACAAAGCAAGATACAGAGAGGAGTATTGGCAACTGAAGGCTTAGGTGATTTTTGCTTTGGGGCAACAAAGATTCTATCCTACTTCTTTGGTTCCTTAATGATCCAAAGCAGGGATGAACTGTCCTTTCCAATTAACTGTAACAGTGCTATTTGGGGGGTAATTTCCTTTGCTGGATTTTTTGATGTCACCAGGACTTGTCATTAGCAATGGTGCTGGATCTTGTTGAATCATTCAAACCCTGGCTCATTGACACACAATGATGTATGTCCAATGAGGATTACAATGAAAATTGCTATTGTCTGGATTAGTGGTTGCTTTGTCCCTCTCTTCTAATAACCATGCAGCTGCCATGCCCAAACACATCTGTTTCCCTATTCGGTAGTAGGCACCTACATTCACTGTAGCAGTCTTTGCCTCTGGACAACTAGCTGGGGGCAAGTATCCAACTGCTTCTGGGCAAGCTCTCATTCTGTTTCTTCTTCTAAGGCTCTAAGTCATTAAAGAAAATGAAGGCCAGCATCCTGCTTTCCTTTCACTGAGAAAGTGGTGTTGAGAACCACTGAAAAAATAAACACAAGAACAACTACAAAAAACCATCTCTGGCCAATAAATTAAAACAAGTCCAAGCTCCTAAAGATAAATCAGAAACTTTAATATTTCTCCCCTGCTCTGAGCATCTTCAAGGAACATAGGACAGGTGTCTCCTGACTGAAGTAATGGTTAAAAAGCCGTCCTTTAAATTACATTTGGGCTATTTTTTTCCAGGCTGGCTGTATTTTTCGTGATCTATCTAGAGGCTTAAAAAGACACACAGAGAAATAAATCTTAGTTCTATTAAACACACACTATGGGCTTGCATATTTATTCTTATATTTTGCTTCCTTTTCTCTTTCTCTTATCCCAACCTCTCATCAAACATTGGCACCAAGAAAAAAAATGTTTACGATTACCCCCAGACATGCTGATATGAATCTAATTCCCTATTGTAATAGCCATTCATCATCACAGAGTATGTCCTGTCTTTTTATTAAGCTATAGTCCTTTCACCCTGGCACGTCTTATAACTGCAGACATAAGTTCATAAGTACTTATGCTTGTTCATTTGTAGAGGCAATAATGACTGGGAATGGGGTCTACTCCTAGCTACACTTTGGATCAGAGTCAGGGTCAGAACACACAGTACAAGGGTGCCCTACTAGGCTCCAAGTTAGATTAAAACAAGCTAATGCAATTGCCTTCACTTCAAATTAGGCATTGGCCTTTGCTAGGATAAATCAATATTTAATAATTGTGAAATGTGTTGGAGGGTCGGTGAGAGGGGATGGCTCTCTCTTGCCCCTCATAGGTCACTGATTGACTGTTTTCAACAATCTTGTACATAATAAGGTTTGTTGCTTAATTCCATGTCAATTCTTCTGGTTTTTTTTTTTTTAATGAGGAATGCTAGTGATTCTTATAGTGGACAAAAAGAGATACATCAAGATAAGCCCTTGAAGAGATCAGTCTAGACCTAAGTGGTTAGATACTGAAGTGAGTCTATAAAGGAAGATAATGGAATCTTCCTTCCTAGGAATGTCTAGTCCTATTCAAAGCTTCAGAAAATAGCATGGAACAAGGGCACTCAACCTGGGGTCTGTGAACTTTAAAATATTTTGAAAACTATATACAGTTGGTTTCTTTTCTTATCTTATGTATTTTTTATGCATTAGAAAACATTATTCTGGAAAGAGATCTATAGGTTTTACCAGACCACAAAAAGAAACCATAACATGGAAAAATGGAACAGATGATGCTTGGGAGGAAGGATAGTGAGGAAGAAAAAAGAATTGACTTGTAGCCTAAAGACCTGAACTCACATCCTTATTAGGTTGCTTACTTGCAGTAGAATTCTGGCTGCTTGATGCAAAGGATAGAGCACTGAGCCTAGACTCAGGAAGACCTGAGTTCAAATCTACCTTCATTCATGTATTAGCAGGGTGACCCTGGATAAATCATTTAACCTCTTTCTGCATTACTTGCCTCATCTATAAAATGTGGATAAGAATAGCCTCTACTAGGGTTGTTGTGAGGATCAAATGATATAATGTTTGTAAAGTGTTTTGCCAAATTTAAAGTATTATATAAATACTAGCTATGATTACGATGATAATGATGATGGTGATGATGATGTCACTTTACATATCTGAGCCTTAGTTCTGTCATCTGTAAAACACATATGGTATGGGGGCGAGAATTGGGGGGGGGGGAGGTTCAGTTGAGCAAGATGACTTCTAAAGGTCCTTCCAGCTACCATAAATCCCCACCCAGCTCCCAAGAGCCATATAAAATGGTCAATAAGGGCCCTTAAAGCTCAAAATTCTATGATTCCATGAACCTTTCAGTAGCAAAGTAGTAGAGATGGGTAGAGATAAAGGTTTTATTTCTTGGTCTGTTGATAATTAACTATATGACCTGGAGTATGTCACTTGATCTTTATAGAATTCAATTTCTTCATCTATACCATGAGACAAGTTGTACTAGGTGATTCTCAAGATCTTTCCTATCTTCAAAGTTCCTTGATTCCCAATAGAATGCAAGCTCCTTGAGGACAGGGATTTTTTCATTTCTTCATTTTTTATCCCTGGTGCCTAAAGCAGCATCTGGCACACGGATGCTTGACAAATGTCTGGTGAATAGATTTTGTTGAAAGACTGTCCCTTGGTCTCTTTTTAGAAGTTTCCAATAAGAGATGATGGCCAGTTCCGGATTCAGTTTATATAAGAGTATGTCTTACACTCTACTCCACTTCCAGTTGCAGATTGTCTCTCTTCTCATTATTAAAAAAATTAATATTGTTTATTATAAAAATAGATTATCTTGTTATTTCTTTGTGTATCTAGAAATCTAAGGAGGGACAGAGGAATCTATGCTAAGGGCACTGATTCCACTTCTTCCAACTGGATGTGCTGCCCATGATGGTGCTTCACTCTCTCTGCTCCCAAGCAGTACCATGTCATTCATGCTGTTGGAGCCACCTGCAAATCACTGAAATCAGATGCTTCTCAGCTGTCTGCCTGGGTTTCTGCACGCCACCCTAACAAAATGTTGATGTTTCATTTAGACAACTCTTAAGGATGGCTCTTCCCATTTCTCCTTGGTGCCTGAAGGCTCTGAGCTCCATTGTGATTTCATGGCCCTTCACTCTCTTGATCCTCTGATACTTCAATGTCTCCTCTCTGCTCCCCCTTCTGCAGGTCACTAGCCTTGCAGGGTAGCTCACAGCTGAATGGCTCATTACCCAGGGCAAATCTGTCAGAGAGGAACCGATGCCTGCACAGTGTAATGAATCCTTCAATTGGCTGGGAATGAATGCATTAATCTGGGGCTATTAGAGTCTTTTATCAGGCTGCCTAAAATACACTGCCTTACCCGGGGAACATTGAACAGTCAGCTCACCCTAAAGGGATGTGTGGGAGGGGATCTCTATATTGGTGCTAACTAAAACAGAACATACAAGAGGGAAATGAACTCTGAGAAGACCATGAAGATAGAGGGTCAGTGAATATCCTGTTGGATTTTTCCTTTGGTCTTTTGAGGGAAACCTAAAATAAAACATTTACCTGAATATTATTTGAGCAGAGTCCTTCCCAAAGTGAGTTCAAGGGTCAAGGAACTCCCAGACATGGCTCTTAATTTTTTTTTTCTCCCTGAGAAATAAATTGAGGTTTGACTTTCAGGACCAAAGAAAGGCAGAGAACTGACAGAACTATAATTTGGTGTCTATCCCTGTGTCCTCTTACAGGGCTATTATTTCTCTAGATGTGAAGTCAGAAATTCTATGATGTGTCTACCCCATAAGTAAATTAAAAAAAAAACAAAAACAAAACAAAACAACTTTTGTCATGTTCAGGATTGTATTTCTTATCCTTCAGTAAAATGATTTGTGGATCTTACAAGATAGTTATTTAACAGAGAAACATGGAATAGAATAGTGCTGGTCTGGGTTTGAGTTCAGTTCTCACATTTTTGATTAAGCGTATTAATATCTATGGTCCTTAGTTTCCTCATCTTAAAATACCATTCCTTCTATCTCTAAGGATGAATGTAAAAATTGAAAGAGATAATTGATGCAAAACTTCATTGAAGACTGTTATTCTAACATGACTAGAATCAGAATTCTACAGCTAGATGTGACCATAGAAATCAACATATTTAACCCCACTCATTTTGTAGATGAATAATCTAAAGATAACATTGGCCAAATAACTTACTGAAGGCTTCTAAAGGAGTTTGTGACAGATACATAATAAATGGTCAAGCATATAATTGTGGCTACTTCAGAGTAAGGCAGATTGTGCATTTGGAAGCTCTAAAACGGGCCACATAAAGGGATGATGCTCTTCCCTACATTGATTTTCAATGTCATTAAATATTCCAAGCGAATTGGAGGTTATCCAGAAAAATGTGACACCACTTATCAAAAAAAGGGGGAGGGAGCTGAATGTGAAATAGAGATCTTCAATTCAATTTAAAATGTCTATTTATTGAACACTTTTTGTCAGGCATGGCACAAGGTGCTGGGGAAACAAAGATTTAAAAAAAGAAAAAAGAAAGCACGTCTATTCTCAAAGAACTTACATTCCACTGGGAAGACAAAATACATTCACAGATAAGTAAATACAATGTGCATACAAAACAGCCTAAAGTAATTTCAAGATGGAGAGATTCTTAATAACTGGGGGGATCAGGAATAATCTCATGTAGGTGGCGATACCTGAGCTATCTTGAAGGAAATGAGAGATTCTTTGAGGTGGAAGTGAGGAGGGAGGGCATTTCAGAAAGATTACCTGTGAAGAGGCACCAGTGTGGGAGATACTGAGGTTTCTAGTAGGTAACTAAAGCTAGTGGAATTAGGTAAATATATTTTTGTTGCATGTTTTTTAAGGTTTACATGGGATGGGATTTCATGATGTCTCTTTAACCTATCACCTTTTACAACTATCTCTGTTCCAGTAATGTAGGAGATAAAATAAGAATGGTACCTAGAATCAAATAGAACTTAGGTTTCCCCTGGGATGCTACAGTGACTAGAAACCTATTATAATAACTCAGTGGTCAAACTCTGGTCAGCAGGCCAGTCCTGCTGGGATTTCTTTCTTTTCAGCTTTAGTAAATTTGGAATCATGTTGGCTTCCTGAAAGTAAAGGCTTTCTTGATTCCAATCATCCTCTTAACCATCTAAGGCTAAGTCTTACAAAATTTGACTTCATTCTTCCTCTAATCTCCTACTTCTTGGATGGAATAGAGAATAATAAGCAAGAGCTCCTATTTTTCCCTGATTAGGATGAATCAAAGACAGTGCAGCTGTCTCCTTGTAAGCACCATGAACCATTATTTGATAGAGGACAAAGTTGGGGTCAGTATTTTATTATCTGAAACAAACCAATAAAACAAATTAGAAGTGAGTGATGCTATAGGTTCTATTTTCCTATGCTGTCCTTGGATTGTTCCCACATTTTGAAAAATTATAGAGGAGACCCTTAACAATCATTTGCCCCCACACTTTCATTTAACAGATGAGGAACTGAGTCCCAGAGGGTTAAAGGGAATTATTCATAATTATGGCACAGAGAAAATGGAACTCAACTGAGAATCAGTCAAGAGCCCTGGGTTAGAATCTTGGCCTTGTCACCTGCTAGTACTGGGACATTCAGCATTACTTTACTTCTCTATGGCTCAGTTTTCTTATCAGTAAAAGAAGAATAATAATGCAATTATCTACCTTTCCAATGGTGTTCCAAACATCAAAGATGATAACTGCAAAGTGCTTTCTAAAATATACATATTTCTTTAATTAATTTATATCAACGTATTATATATAACTAATATAGTCTAAAATATACATATATAATTTAACATACAACATGACACTATGTGATAAATGTGATAATTAAAAAAAGTATTTCTTTTATTTTTAATTTATGGAATAAAACAAGCATTTCCATAATATAGTATAATAAAAATATGATTGCACATGAAACTACAAATCTATTATATACAACTTTCTATTCCTTCGAAATATATAATAAAGTTATCATTATCATGCAAATTTCATTTTTTTACCCTCCCCTCCATCCTAGAGATGGTTACCATTGGACACAAATGTGTGTGTATGTGTGTGTGTGTGTGTGTGTGCATACGTGTGTGTGGGAGTATAAAAGCAGTCTATGCATACTTCTACTTATCGGTTCTTTCTTTGGATGCAGACAGCATATGTCCTCTGTAGTTAATTGAAGTATTCACAATATTCAAATTGACTTATTCACTCAGAGTTGTTCTTAAAACAATACTGTTATTACTGAATACATTCTCTTGGTTCTGTTCATTTCCTTCTTCATTTTTTCATGCAAGTCTATCTATGTTTTTCTAAGATCATTTAGCTCAACATTTCTTACAGCATAATAGTATTCCACCATAATCATTTATAATAAAGTAGTATATGTTACATTTATATATGAATATATAATATTTATAATATATAACAAATATAAACATATACATGTATAAATGTCAACTATTACTATCATTGTTCCTAAAGTCACACTGCTTATTCATGACAGAGACAAATATAATTATTTGGACTTCTAATCTTTCCACTATAACACACTTACCTCTCAATAGACTTCTTGATAAATCACCTAATCTTCTCCCATCCAAATCTTTAAATACTCAGAGACCTAGAGAGCCCACCCTGACCCTGGAACTGGCAGACATAAAGCATGCTAAAATGCAATCAATACTTTGTTTTATATAAGTAAGACACCTGTTTCCATATTCATGGACAGTGGTAATTCAACGTTAAAAGCAACCATCTATCGCCAGATCACTTGTTTTGGTGTGGTATGTTGTGAAAGTTTCTCTGTTCAGATAATATAATGGGATTTCCAAGGAAGATGGCTATTTGTATTATTAGGAAAGGCAGGTATACTGTGCCACTACAACCTTTCTTTAATGAGACAGCTGTTTGTGCTTTCTTTGTTTTTACTTTTGGAGTGTGTGTGTTCCCCAAATGATAAATCCTTATTTCAATTAATTTAAATCAAAGGGAGAGGCTAGCTAAATTCACCTCTTGGTAGTACTTCATATTTGAGCAAAATCTTTTCTCTAAGGATCCTTTGTATGCCGCATTATCCATTGTGAAGAAGTAACTTTTTGTCAAAGATTTGACATGAGAGCTGACTTCAAGTATTTGAAGGGCTGTCATGTGAAGAGGATTAGACATATTCTGTCTGGCCTCAGAGGGCAGAACCAGGAGTACTGGATAGAAGCTTCAAGGAAGGAAATGTAGGTTTGATGCCAGGGGAAACAAAACAAAACAAAAACTCAACTTCCTAACAATTAGAGCTACCTAAAAAGGAGACAGGCTGCCCCAGGAGGGCAGGATGTTCTCCCTCATTAGAGGTCCTCAGGCAGAGGCTGGATGTCCACTTAATGACTAAGGTGGAGAGAGGATTCTCTTTCCAGTGTAGATTGGCCAAGACAGCCACTGAGAACCCTTCCAACTCTCAAATTCTCTGATTCTAGGATTCTGAGACTTCAGGTGTCACCCTCTACTTTTGAGCACTCCTGATTACTGGTAGGAAGTATTAGCCATCATTTTCACATGTAATATTGCCAATGCAATCCCCATAGCAGCTGCTATGAATATGCATACATATTTCCAGGGTAGATTCACAAAACATAATAAACTCTCTTCCTCAAAGGCAACACCAAAATATTTATTTGGAACATCACTATTAGGACACCAGGAAGTAAGACTTATCAAGGTACTCATTACCAATCCAGGGAGTGCCAACATTTCAAGCATTCTTTCTGTCAGGCCTCCCCACAAACAAGTTCCCCTAGGTAAGTTCCTCCCTCTGCTCTGCCTCTCCTGTTCTCATTCTCTAACATTCTATTTCAGTTATTCTGTTGAGCAAGCTCCTCCCACAATGAGCTCCATGTGATTCAGGCTGTATCACAACTGTGAGCTGGGCCAGAGCTCAGAGCAGGTCACATAAGTCTATTGATGGGTGAAGAAGATCTTCCTATTCCATTAACTTAACAAATATCAACCTATATATTTCTTCTCTCTGAGTGATATTTCAGTGGAAAGGCTCTCCTCTTAGGAAAGACCAGCTAAGATGCCAAAGGGGACCTTTAATCATATGAAACTAAAGTGTGTTTTAAAAATTAAAGTTTTTTGAACTAGTCAAACTTTTAAACTGTTTTCTCATGAAAATAAATATGTGGTTGCTGTCTTTTTTTCTTGAAAAGGACCAAAATGACATAACTATGTCAGGATCAGGGTACAGTATGTCCAACTGTAGCTGATTAAACCAATATGAGCTTGGAAGGCTCTATCATAGGTTAGGCCCAAATAGTCCATATCAATACATACATACATACATATATACATATACACACATATATGAATGTGTATTATATATATATATATATTGCTGTTCAGCCATTTTTTAGTCATTCATGACTCTTCATGACCCCATTTGGGGTTTTCTTGGCAAAAATACTGAAGTGGCTTGCCATTTCCTCCTCCAGCTCACTTTACAGATGAGGAAACTGAGGCAGAGTTAAGTGGCTTGCCCAGGGTCACACAGCTAGTAAATGTTTGAGGCCAGATTTGAACTTAGATCTTTCTGACCCTAGGCCTTCCACTCTATCCACTATGCCACCTAGATGCCTATATAATACAGATACACATTTATGTGTATATATGTATATGTGTGTATGCATAAATACATGTATAGATACCCATATATGTGTGTGTTTGGAGCTAGAAGGGATGTTAGAGACTTCTATTCTTATCCCTCATTTTATAGGCAAGAAAACAAAGGAACATCTAGGTTAAGTGAATTATAAGTGTTCAGTCAGAGCCAGAAACAGAAATCAGGTCCTGTGACTACAAATTTAGAATGCTTTCCATTTTGACCCACTCTATGTGTGTATATGTGACTTTATAGAATTGTACAGATACATACACAAGAAGAGAGCTGCCTTACAATGGGAAATACCTGGGTTCAAATCTTCCTCTGATACACACTGGCTACATGTGCTTGGGCCAGTCACTAACTAACATCCTACAGACCTTTCTAAGACCACGTGTTGCTGGGTACTGTTCATCTGCAATGGTAACATGCAGTAATCCTCACCAAGAGTTCCCTATTTCAGAGAAACCATAGGTCCTGACTAAAATTATGATATCTGTGTATCCCATACATAGAAGTGTGTATATAAATATATGTAGATAATTATATACATATAGGTATCGGTGTATATATATGTGTGTACATACACATATACGTTTTTGGTTGTTCTTTCATTTCAGTTGTATCTGACTCTTCATGAACCCATTTAGGTTTTTCTTGCCAAAAATACTGGAGTAATTTGACATTTCCTTCTCCAATTTATTTTGCAGAAGAGAAAACTGAAGTAAACAGGGATTAGTGACATACCCAGGGTCACCCAGGTAGTAACTGACTGAGGTCAGATTTGAACTCAGATTTTCATGACTCTAGGCCCAATGCTTCTACCCACTGTACCACCTAACTTCCCTATACACACACCTATTTGTATGTGTGTGAATACTGATAAATAGTACTGATTAAAGGCATATTCAGGCTTTATACCAGCCAGATTTGGAGGGAAATTATGGACTCTATTCAGATGATAGATAGATTTATCTTGTGAGATGTGTAAGACTGTTCTTTATATAATATCTTCTTTTAAACATTCAATATTTAAATACCGAAACAGAGGATTCTTTTTTAACTTTCTTATTAAAAAAAATTGATTTCTATAGCATTTGATGTAGGGATGCTCTCTCTCTCTTTTTTTTTTTTAGAAGATGTAGGAGAATGGCAGTGCCAATCACCACCATGACAGTCCTGGTATTTAAATAGCTTCTGTGCCTGACTGGCATGTGCTGTAACACAGTACATGATAGGTGCTCAATAAATACTTTTGAATTGTATACAATATTCTTATTAACCACTTCCAGTTAATTAAAAAAAAAACCCTGATCATTACTAATTCAGGTGAGCAGAAAACAAAAGGCCCACACCCTTTATTCTTAGGAAACTGAGCCTCCTAAGCACTGAGGTGCTACATCTTGGCTACTATGGTCTGCAGTAGGGTAATAACATCATTAAAAGAAGTCTATTTTTCTGAATATAGGTCAGCATTACTATAAGCCATCCTCCAACATTTGCATTCACTTTTTGGCAGAAAATTGTGTGTTATTTCATTAAAATGGAGGGGTGAACTTAGAGTTTCTCACCAAAAGCATAAGCCTATATTCAGAAAAAAATACAGTACCTTATGGCTACTGAGTACCTTTCAATAGTGAATCTTCTAGGGATCAAATATTAAGAAAAAACAAAAGCAAAATGTTTTAACTATATCAACTCTCTATCTCCTCCACAGCTCAGCTCCATATACAAAAGATGCTCTTTAATTAATAGGACTAATGATGTCAAAATACCCTACATTTTGTAGGTGTACAAACTTCTACACTGCAGAAGCATGTACATGCATGCTTATCCTAAGGATAATAGAAGAATAATCCTGTGCAATAGTACAAATGTTTAGAATGGTGGGAACAAGTGGCAATTAGGGAGATCAGTGGATGGAGCTTTGAGCCTGGAGTCGCAAAGATCTGAGTTCAAATTCAGTCTTAGATTTTTACTATTTTTATGATGCCAGGACAAGTCATTTAATGAATTGTTGTTATTCAGTCACAACTGACTCTTCAGGATCCCATGGACCATAGCACACCAGGTCCTTCTATCTTATACTATGTCTTGAAGTCTGTCCAAGTTCATGTTTCTTGTTTCCATGACACTATCTCTCCATCTCAGCCTCTGCTGTCCTCTTACCCTTTTGCCTTTAATCTTTCCCAACATCAGAGTCCATTTAACCAGTGTCAGATTCAGTTTCCTCAACTATAAAATAGAAACAATAATAAGTTCTATTTCCCATGGTTGTTGAGAGGATCAAATAAAATATTTGTAAAGCACCTCTATAATGGGCACCTAATAAAATGTTTGTTTCCTTCTTTGAATAAAGAGAAGAAAAGTAAAAAAAAAAAAGGATGGTGGAGACAGAAGTTACTTTCTACCATATTAACCTATGATCACATGAAGGACAGATATTTTGGTGATGGACCACTTGGTTATCTTGGTTTCAGAATGCAAAATTTGGGCCCCTCGATGAAAGTTAAAGAGAGACAGCTTTTGGTTGAATAAAAAGAATAACAGTAATAATTCAGAGTTTTCCAGAATTGGAATGGACTACTTTAAGAGATTGTGAATTTGACAAAAATAAAGTTCTTCCAACAAAAGATGGGGGCAAATTGCTCCTATAACACTCCTTCTTCAGCATGATACCCTTTAAAAAAATATCTAATCTTCTCTTATAAACCCTTGTTATTGAATAGGAGTGGCAATGAGTGAGAGTTGTCTGGAGGAGGATTTATCGATCTGTCCTCCAGGAAGCCCTTGGGGCTATATGGAGAGAAGGCTACTCAGGCCCTTTGGGGCTATTTCACAAGTGGAGTTAGGCTTTGGGTATTTTTGTGCAATTATTGGTATTTCCTGACTGAAGATTCTAAGAGGATATCATTTCTCAATGAATGACAGAAAATGTTGAAAACCCGTAATCAAGAGTAGTGATGCCCAGATTGGGGCTCTGGAGCCATATGTGACTCTGTCCCTGGAAATTTACAGTCTTTCCAAAGGCCATCAATCTCAACTAGCAGGTGTGTACAGTAGTCAAGCTACCTGCTCAGCTGACAGTAATTGTCTGATTGTCAGTGTTGCTCCAGGGTCACAGAAATGTCAGGACTATTGCTTTACAGATTAGGGCAAGATGGAAATCACTTAAGAACAAGGTAGGTGTCTTCCTAGGGCTCTGTAAAATATCTAAGGCACCTTGTGCTACATATAGTATCACTTTCATTGCTGCTAAAGATAATTAAACAGCAATAGAAGCCAATGTTCTCAAAATCTGTTTCTGGTCTCATTGAAATGCATGACCACTTGCAGATAATGACATGACCCTGACAAATCACAAAACTTCTCTGAGTCTTAAATGTCCTCAGGAATTGTTACATTTTCTCCATGGTAGAGCTGAAGAAATGAAAATGCCAGAAGGAGAAAAATAATTTAGGTCAGTTAGTCCAATCTGTGAACAAAACATGAATCTCCAACCAGAATTCACCTCACTTTTGCCTGAAGACTTCCCACGTCAGGGAAAATACTATGCTTTAAGTTAATTAATTTCATTGTTAGGAAGCTCTAATTGTTATTTTTAAGTGTATTTTTTTTCCATTTCATATACTGTGCTAATAATCTGTCTCTGTAATTTCCACCAGAGACATCTAGGTAGTTCAATGAATAGAGTGCCAGATCTGGAGTCAGGAAAACTCTTCTTACTGAGCTCAAATCTGACCTCAGACACTTACTAGCTTTGTGACCCTGGATAAGTCACTCAACACTGTTTTCCTCAGTTTCCTTATATGTAAAATGAGCTGGAGAAGGAATGGGCACACCACTTCAGTATTTTTGCCAAGAAAACTCCCAAAAAGTTCATCAGACAACAAAATTTCCACCCATTGCCCCTATTTCTACCCTCCAAGGCTAAGCAAAGTAATTCTCTCATCCCTCCCTCCCAGCTTTTAAAGAGATTTATTAGCTAATGGTAAAAAGAGCAAACTCAAATCACTTTGATTTTTAAATGGTAATAGTAGGCCCTAGGAATTCTAGCTCATTTCCCACCCCATCCATCCTCCTGGGACAGCTGACTTTTTTTAAGGCACTTGAGGGAAAGTTTACCAAGGGACATCTCAGGTACACATCTAGCCCTCAAACCTCTTCTCTTCCCCACTGCAAGATCCTAGCAAGGGGGGAATATCAACTGCTTGTCTTCTTCTATTCACATGGAACAAATGAAGAACTGGAAAGAAACTCCCCAGAGAATGTCAGATGTCAAGAGAAGGGGACATTGCTTGGCCATATAAATAGCCAGAATTCCCATGTATGGTGGGTGATGATGAAGACTTTACTTTAAACCCTGCTCCACACAATGGAGCCTGGAGGATATCATTGAGAGTCTTCCTATAATGCTTCATCCCCTCCATTCCTAGATAGGGAGCCACTAGGAAGGAGGTGGGGAGACTCGCTTCATTGAAAGCTGCAAGTGTAAATGCGAGAAATGTCCTCCAGGAATGTCTTCAGACATCTGGAGAAAGATTTCATGCTCCCAACGAATCTTCTTCTCTTGTGACTAATATACAGATATAGATATGGATAGACATATAGATACATATATACATGCATATATGCACATATATACACACGTATATGTGGGTGTGTGTATGTCCCTACTACTTTCAACAACCAGAGCCTGATATTACATGGCTTTTAGACATGCAATCACAATCTTTGATTTGTAAAAGCTGGCTTGAGTTTTGACATAAGAATGCTCTTCTTAGAGTAGGGGTTTTTAATCTGGGGTCAAAGATGCCAAGGGGTTTATGGAAGATTTCGGGGAGCTGAGAATCTGAATGGGGAAAAAATCACAACTTTATTTTTACCCATCTTTAATTGAAATTTAGCAAATATAGAAATTTCTTTCAATTCTTAATTTAAAAAAGTATTCTTGCAAAGGGCCCATACTTTTTCCTCCTACTGCCCAAGGCTACTATGAGAACACACACACACACACACACACACACACACACACACACAGAGAAATGTAAGAACCTGTGTTCTAGAGAAAGTCTTTGAACTCAATAATGGAATAACAGTATCTGAACTCTTATCTCCTCTGTCTCCTTGTGAATAGGTTTGTCATGGGATTCTTTTTTTCTCTATGCAACTACAGTTGCTAAGTACCACTAACTAATACAGCTAAAGAAGGTAGCATGTAGGGAGCTATATGGTGCAATGGGTAGAAATTAGTCCTGGAACCAGTAAAACCTGACTTCATACAAATCCAACTTCAGACTCTTAATAGCTATGTGACCTTGGGCAAATGATTTAACTTGTTTACCTAAGTTTCCTCACTGTAAAATGGGTATTAAAACGGAAACCAATCTCACAGATTGTTGTGTGGATAAAATGAGATATTATTTGTAAAATGCTTACCATATAGCAGATACTATATAAATGCTAGTTATTATTATGATTGATTATCTTATTATAATTATTAGGATGGAAGGATGATGATGATGCTGTAATCCATATATGGTGAAACTGGAATGGAATATATTGAAATACACTGCCCATGAAAGATATTTATCACCTTGGTTGTGCATCCCATGCTCAGGCATTAGGCATTAGTGGGTTGGTAAATTACATTTAAACTTGGGAAGTCTAAAAAACCATTGTGGTTGTTGGAAATAGCTGGCCTGCAGGCCCTGGTGCACCAGAGAATAGAGTAAAGGATAACTCTTCCCAGGGGTGTGCTGCTTAATGTTTTATTAATGGGCTGGGGGAGATGGGATGTATGTATAGACCTTTGAAAATCTGATCTGCATTAATAACACTTTTATAAGTCTAGAAAATCAACAAAACAATAAATCAAGCTCTGATTTGCAGTGATTGCCAATTTCTGAGGTGTAAATGCCCACATTAAACATTTAACAAATGGTAGTCACGAATCAGTTCAAGTTGGCTCCAAAACACAAGTGACTGCCTCACTTTCCCTGGACGAGGAGTGGAAAGGAGGGATTTGGTGTTCATTCTCCTAGGGGAGAAGAGGGAGTTCACTTGTTGTGAGGAAGCTGGTCAGTTGTATATAATTACCTTCATTTGTTTGAGAACTTCCATTCTTTTCATGTTTTTTTAATTGGTTAATTTTTCTTTGAAGTATTTTTCTTCTTCTTAGCTAATCTTTCGCTTTTATAATACTTGAAAAATGTTTAGTGTTTTTTTATTAAGTTCTGTTTGATTTAACAAGACTACTCTTCCTATTTGCCTTTTGAATACTTTAGCTAATCATTTCCAACATTTCCCTGATGGCTTCTCTTATTCCTATAAAGATTCTCTTATTCTCCTTTTCATAATTTATCTATTTAAACATTTATTAGACTATTATCCACTTGTCATGAATGAAAGTGGAAATATAACAATTACCCAGTTAACTTAATCAGTATCGACAAGTCAAACTGGATAATTTGAGCTCCCCAAAAGGCCTTTACCCAAAGTAACCCAGTTTGTTTGAAAATGGCAAAATTAAAAAAAATGAGGAAGCTGATGAAATCTTCAAATGAGTGGGACTAATTCAACAAATGTATGAAAAAATTATTACATGCAGGATACTGTGCTTGGTGCTAGAGATAATAAAAAAAAAATGAAAACTGACCCATTCCTCGTCCTAAGAAGCATGTATAGTGGAGGATCCAATATAATATCAATACAAGTTGTAAAATAATTAAGGACATAGGAAAGTAGGCTGAGATACTCAAGGACAGAACTCTCTGTGTCTCTGTGTGTGTGTGTGTGTCTCTGTCTCTGTCTCTCTTTGTCTCTGTCTCTGTCTCTGTCTGTCTCTCTGTCTTTCTCTGTCTCTCTCTCTGTCTCTCTCTCTCTGTCTCTCTCTCTCTGT